>NC_092213.1:36796448-36818009 GCF_043381705.1 Parasteatoda tepidariorum | reverse complement strand
GTTAAAGGTAACAGTCGTCTCTATCTTGGACTGTAGACTATCGTTAAAAATTTTTTAATTGCCTTCCTTGCCTCCTAACTTGTCGAATGTGGATTCAGTGCTGTTACGGATCTTGTCACAAAAAGAAGAAATCGACTCGAAATTGTGCAAACGTGGGTATTTGCATCTTCATCTCACTAAAAGTATTGGACCGAGCGTTAAGGAATTGGTTCTGAACCATTAAGTACAATCATCCCACTAACATAGTTACTTGAATGTTTCGTTGATACTACTTTTTAGTGTAACAAAATTATTTTGGGTGTTATTTTAATTATCTAATTTAGAATAAATTATTCTTTTTAAACATAGGTTTCTTAGTTGTATTTTTTTTTTCATTAAACGTATTTATTTTGATCATAACAAATAGACGGCGATTACCTGCCGTGAGAAAATTATCGAGTTAATTTATTCTTTTTTAAAAAACCAAACAAATTGAAAGCGTGAAAAAATTGCTTAAAAAGTTTGCCTCTTATAATTCAGCACACATCCCTCCGTCCCCATGCTTAAAATAACAGGATTTTTATAAAAGGGGGGCGTTGAAATATTTTTTGCTCCTTAAGGGGGCGGCAACGTTAAAAAGGTTGAGAACCTATGCACTAGCACTTGAGACTGATGTAAATGATGGGGAGGAGGCATCTTATGGATTTGGTTTTTGTTGTTATTGTTGTCGGCCATCAAGGGCAAAGGGGGTGCGATTGTTCTTGTTTCCAAGTGGCGCCATCTATGTCCAAGAATTCGACGTCTGCCACACCCAGACGTCACACCCGTTTTATAAGGCGGACCCATTCATTCATGCACAGATTGTAATTTTGAACTGAACCAGAGAACGATCAATCTCCAATTCAATGTACCCAGAGATATAATTTGTTATAGGAACATGGAGGGCTTTGTGACTTGACAGATTTGACTTGCACCAGTCGCCATTTACTACACGGGGAATCTGCGGCCGACTGGATTTGAACTCCCGTTTTCCCAAACGTGAGTGCAGCGCCCTGCCAGCCAGGCTATCCCGGCCTCTATGGATTTGGTATTGATGCATTATAGTTAGATGCAAAAATTTAAATGGATTACTGATCACGTAACTTTAAATGCAATTTATTCGAAACTTTGTTTGTCTTACTTACTGTATCTCTGACTAGAACAATTTTAAACCGATTTATTTCAAATTTCGACACAATGTTCACAATAAATATAGTTTTCGTTTTTGCACTTAGGGATTTATTAACTGGGTTGACTGGTTTTGAGTAATCTACGAAAAAGAAACCTATTTCATGTAAATTTGTGAAATTTTCTTTTTTAAAACGCTATCATTTTGTGAAGAAATTTTTTTTTTGAAGATCCTTCATACAAGGAAAACTACATTTCTTTAAAAAATTCAAATCGGAATGAAATTTCGGTTTTTTTTCAACCTGAAAGTACAGCAAGTTATGGATAATTTTAAAAAAATAAGTTATAAACAATGTATTACATGAGCTCTAATTTTTTTAATTTTTGTATTTGCAACATGATAAAATGAAGATTGAAACGTGTACAATAAGATTAAAAAAAATTCAAGATGAGTTAATCACCATCGCTGTAAAATTCATTAAAAGAATCCATTTTTTACAGACATCTACTGTGTTATTTTGCCTTAAGAGAACGTTATACCACGGGAGAAACTTATCGTCATAAATTATCTTTCACCTCCATTACTAATTTTAAAAAAAGAAAAAAGTGAGTTCAGGCAAACCTAGAGTAAGTCACAAAGTTTAAATTGCAGGAAAAAAATTCAAAATATCAAAATGCAAACAAATTGTTTCAAAATTTGAAACTTCATAGCTTATTCTAGGTTAGTTTGAACTCACTTTTCTTATACTTTAAATTTTTAATTAGTTATAGGGCTGCAGGTTTGTCGCGGCGCGAATTTCCACGATGATTTCCGCGAAATTGTCATCTTTTTTCCTAAAATCAGCGAATTTCTCAATATGTCTTGACTTGCGCGAAAATTGCTTAAAATGTGATTGTTTTTAATTTATATTTTTATTAAACAGAATTTTCTATTTTCCTGAACCTTAAATTGAACATGTAAAATTGATTGGATATTTAGGGGAGTGAATCAATAGCAAAATGACATGAAAATTGTTCAGAGATTTTCACAATCTTGTCAACTAAGGTGGTCTTTCTACACCTAAGGAGGGTAATTACCTTCCTGAAGTCAGTAAGAGTACAAAAGAAATTGGAATCACAAAAGAAGGAAAATGTTATAAATCAAATCTTAGACAGAAAAATTGTTATACATGCTATTGCACTGGGCAATGAAATTTCTACTGTCTTTCTACATATCCAATTAATTTTTCCTAGACGACTTATTGTGATTTCTTAAATATGGATTAGTTTCTAGATGAAGGGGGGGGGACTAGTAGTTAGTAGGGACTTGTACCTTGTAGTTTGAATGTAGAATGTTTGAGTTTTCACAGCAATTACTTCTTACAACGGTCAAGAAATTGCGCTTTGGTGAAGAAAAATTGATCGAGTTTTGGTAATCAAAGACCGAATGCTCCAAAATTGGCAAAAGTGGCGTTGATGCAGAAAGATCGTTTTCTAAGTATAAAAATGTATTAAGTGATGAAAGACGAAGGGTAAATGAGAATAATCTGACAATGTGCAATACTTTGTACCAAAATTCTGTTCATTTAAATAAAAATATTAATATTGCTTGAAATTGAAAGAAATACTTTTGTTGTGTATTTTTAAGCTTTTTTTATAATTTGCGCAATTTCTGTCTTTTGCATCATTTATGTAATAAATTTTTTTATGTTTAGAATTTGTGTAATTTTCAAAATTTCTCGCGATTTTTCCGCGAATTTGGGGTCTTTTTTCCCGCGACAAACTTGCTGCCCTAGTTATGGAGGTGTAAAAGAATTTGTGACGAAAAGTTTCTCCTGTGGTATGGCGTCTTCTTAAGTTAAAAAGAAATGACAGGAAAAACGAAATTTATTTTTTATTGTTTTGCATGTTTAATCTGTTTTTGGAAAGTTACTGCATTCAGCAGTCATGAAACACATACTGCTATTTTCATAATTTAGTTTGTCAGTAAAAGCAATATCGAATACGACTAAAAATATAATTAGCAATAAGGTGGATGAGAACATGAAATAAAAAAAAGTATGGTAGGTGATTAGAATATAATGCAGATAATGAACTATACTCTGTTGCAAGTTAAGAAAAAACCATTATCCCAATGGATGCCAAGCACCTAGCGCCAGTGCATATCAACATCGCCAACTCTTGAAACGCCGTTGCATAGCCTTCTTTTTGCATGCTTTCTTAAACCGTAGGAAGATGAGGAAAGCAAAACTTATTTAATTATCAATTTACAAAGAATAAGAATTAATAAAAACGATATCTAAAATTCATAACAAATATAAGTCTCTCTGTTCGCATTAGAAGTAACTGATGAAAGAATAATTAATAATGTTTCTTGCTGATAATTTTCTTCTACAACGAAATAAAAGTAAAAACTCTTTATCTGGCATTTGATTTGTTAAGGGCATATCAGCATATGACGAGCCATTTTTAGTGGTCCAATCAAATCAAAAGCTCTTGCAACGTCATGTAGTTGTTTCTTTTTCAAGAAGGAATCTTCTCTTTATTTATGGAAATGTGTCGCCATGTCTAGAATTCCAGTATGATTACGAAACTGTATCCCTTTTGTAATAATTATAGGATATACATCGTGAAAGATAGCGCGAATTTTAGTTCTGTCTGACGTGTCTAACTTTCAAAAGCTTTTATATTTTTTTGAAAGCATATTTGTATAATTTGATAACAAAATAAAACGGAACTATTTTCAGTCGAGGAAGATTATATAAATCCTGTACCGCAATAGTCTTTTCTTAACTTCCAACGGAGCATAACGGAGCATTTCATAGTATAAAAATCAAAAATCCCAGATTTTTCTTTCTCTAGAAATTGTAACCCATATTATCCACGCCGATGTCCCCAAATCGATCGACATACTCCCCCACATCATTCCCCAAAAGTCCAAACGAAAGCGGGGGTGGTAAAAGGCTACATCATCCGAATAAATAATATATATATATATACACATTCTTCTGAGTGTAGGACCAATACAGAGAACAATTTGTGGAGGAGTGAGGATATGATCCCATGGTAAGATTGTATGGTGCAAGCGCAAATGGAATTGTTTAATCTCGAACGGCCCTTTCTCAGATGTCATTTTTGCTCAGAAACGGTGTATAAAGTGCGGAAAAGTTCAGTGGTTGGTGGGAGTTGGCGTCGCCATGGTAACCGAAGAGGCAACATTATAAAGATTGATAGCCACGTGATGGTCTTTCTCGTCCCACACCAGTTGCGGCTAACCCGCACGTGAAACGAAGTAACAGGTACTTGAGGCGGGTGTGTACTGAAGTGGGGATGCATCTCAAAAAGTGAGTGATTGTAAAAAAACTTGACTAAGATCGCTTTATTGTGAAGAAAAAACAAAGAGTGTGCCTTTCATCTTAGTCACTCAAAAACTTAGAGGCAAGTACTTGTCAGTGGACCTTTAAAAAGAGATCTATTATAATCCCATTTTCGGAGTTTAAACTTTTCTTTAAGCGCAGTTGTTTTTAGAGACATTAAATTCTTTTCTTGTCCTTCTTGATAGAAAAACTCCTTATGTAGAAAAATCCATGAGTATTTTTTTTAATACTTAAAGTATTAGTTCAACTTAAAAGAAGAAATCAAAAGATATATCCAACAAAGGATAGGGTATACTTTGTGCTATGTAGACTAAAGCAAAAAACAGCATGGATAAAGTACAATAAATGGACATACTATAGTTTCAGTTCTGTGAACAAGATCCTTCCTCAGTATCTAAACGTCGAAATGTCCTGTACCTACGTCATTTTAACGTTTAGACAATCAGGAAGGTTCTTGTTTATCGAACTGAAAATGCAGTATGCCCCTTCATTATAACTTTGATTTGTATTTAATTCACGTTGTTTTTTTACCTTAGCCAAAAGATATAAATTCATTGATATATACTTGCATGCTCCTTTGAAAATAGCACTGGAGACAACAAGAAAAAATACTTAAAAATAAAAAAACATATGTCCTTAAGGTACATAAGCATCATAAACTGAAATGTAATATCGCCTAGTTCCTACCATTTCCTATGTAGCAGATAACTGAAGAAGCTTAGTATTCCATCGAGTGAATTTTGAAAATTCCTGGTGATAAAATCAAATTCGCATTGTAGCTTTGCAGGCATTCAAAGACACAGTAGTTAAAGGTTAAAATATTTTTTTTTAAAAAATCTTGCATTAAAATGTGAAAAGGTTGCATAGGTAAATGATTTCAATAATTTATTAATTCAGCTTTTTAAAAAATCAAAAGATATATCATATTGATAGAATTTTAGTATATCATTTTTGCTAGATGTTGAGGTAGTAAAAGTTTCACAGTAACACTTAGGTTTTTCTTTGAACATTTAATTTTTGATTTAATAAACTAATAGGCTTAGACAGGGCTCGAAAAACAGCCCGTCCGCCCGTCCTCGACGGTCAAAAATTCTCCGCGGACAACGAATTTCTCGAATCCGACGTCCGCGCGGACGGCCATTTTCCCGTTAATGTTCGTGATACATTTTCAATTTTTGTTATCTTACAAGAGTCTTGTAAGTTACAAGGCAGCAAAATGACCCACAATACAGCAACATACTGCGCATATATTGATGTTTTCTCTGTCTGGGAGTACTGCAGCGGTTGAAAGGGGCTTTGCAGCAATAAACTTACAAAAAAACACAATACGTACTGGTCTTAAACAAGAAGCTTTAAAAGCAATTATGAACATCTACCTAAATGGAAAACCCCTTTCAGATTTCTGTTCAGAAACCTCTGTAAATCATTGGCTTGATTGTGGAACTGGCAAACGTCATATTTGATTCATTTAAAAAACGCAGTACCCTCGGATAACTTGACATTCCAGATAACTTGACCCTTGTCATTTAAATTATTTCATAAAAGAAATACTAGGTTACTATTAGTAACCTAGTATTTCTTTTATTACTGTATAATGTAATCCTAGTAACGACTAATTCATTGTGCAATTTATATAAATGTTTGTAATAAATAGGAGAAAATTATATTTTTATTTATTTAAAAGCGACGGGTTAGTTTCAACGGAGGACGGGTGCATTGTTGGACAAGCCGTCTTCGGAGACGTGTAAAATTTGAGTTTTTTCGAGCCCTGGGCTTAGAGCAATATGATGATTTACCATTGTTTCAAATTGTCCAAAGGAGCCTTTTTGGTAAAATACGCGATTTCCACGCAGGCAATTAGACGTTCCAATGAAATGTGTTGTTATGCAATAGAAATTCTAGAAACCACGCACTTGCTAGACACATTATATTAACCCCTTGGGGACGGGTGATTCAGAAAAGCATTCGTACAAAATCAGAATCAAGTTGTAATTAAATAAAAAACGGTAACTTAAATGTAGTCATTGCTAATTTGACCGACTCACTTTGCTTTTATTTTAATTATTGTTAGTTTAATCATATATATAATCAATGTTAATTCAAAGTANTAGTTTCAACGGAGGACGGGTGCATTGTTGGACAAGCCGTCTTCGGAGACGTGTAAAATTTCTGAGTTTTTTCGAGCCCTGGGCTTAGAGCAATATGATGATTTAAATATGATGATTAAATTACGCGATTTCCACGCAGGCAATTAGACGTTCCAATGAAATGTGCTGTTATGCAATAGAAATTCTAGAAACCACGCACTTGCTAGACACATTATATTAATGTAATATTCATTCTATGTGTGTTGATGGTCTACAATTAAGTGATTTACTTTTTATATTTATATCGACTGCTTAACTGCTGTTATATTATTTCTATACCTAAATGATCGATTACACTAGGAAAAAAACTTCTGCTGCATGATATTTTGAACGGATCTTAGATATTTTCGCTTTGCTGATTTCACATCCGCAGTAAGTTTCTCTCTATAAGCTGCAAGTGTTTATGAAATTTAATAATATATTCCTCCCCAGGATTTTTTTAAAATTCACTCAAATAAATAGTGTCCCTTGATAACTACCACTTTTGTACCCTTGTCCCTCACTTTATCCCTCATACTCATATGTGGTGGTTATCTTAGCATCAGCCCCGCCAGGGGCTTTAACTAATTCATCTGAGTGGGAATGAATGGTGATAGTTGGGGTTCAGTAACATTTACTGAGTGAAAATTAAAATTAAGACTTTATCTCATACCTGCCAACTCTTCCGGATTTTCCGGAGGATTTTATTTTCATATTTAAAGTGGTAGCAATACTCATGTTATTCCAATTAACTTTTTGAATTATAATGATAATTATAAATGAGATTGACCACCACTACATGTAAATAATTACAATAAATATATAAAAGCATAATAATTATTGCACAAGCGAATTTCAACAGGGTCAAAATATAAATATATTATTGAGTCAGATTGTTTTTCTTTTATTGTTTTACAACCACTCTGAAAATCCATTTTCGGAGAGAGTGAAAGTTGGCAGGTATGTTATCCCTTGCTACTACCATTTGTTTAAACCACTTTTTTACTACATTGGGAGTGGTAAGAAGGAGGTGATAACACATTTCGGACTGTGATGAGATACGCATACCTGCCAACTTTCACTCTTTCCGAGAATGGATTTTCAGAGTGGTTGTAAAACAATAAACGAAAANAACAGAATCAAAATATAAATATATTATTGAGTCAGATTGTTTTTCTTTTATTGTTTTACAACCACTCTGAAAATCCATTTTCGGAGAAAGTTGGCAGGTATGTTATCCCTTGTTACTACCATTTGTTTAAACCACTTTTTTACTACATTGGGAGTGGTAAGAAGGAGGTGATAACACATTATGGACTATGATGAGACACGTAGAATTTAGTCATATGTTGTTGGTCTTAATTTCAGAGGAACAGACAAGTGTATATGTACAGGGGTTTGAAAAAAATATGGAAACACTTCGGTACTAACCCACCCTATGTAAACAATATTTTTTAGAAGAAAATGTTTTGGAAGGATTTACATGACAAAACTGTTGGCACAATTTTAAAGCTTTTGAAATTGGGCTCCTTTTTACCCATGCAAAATTTTCATCCACCAAAATAAATGTAAGAATTCACATTTTTCTTCTTTCAATGCTACTGTATTGTAATATATAAATAATAGCCACTGTATTGTAATATCTAAATAATATCCACTGTATTGTAATTTCTTCTTTCAATACCACTGTACTGTAACATCTAATATAAATTACAATCCTATATAACCTCCCCATCACTCCCAGAGAAACTAAAGAGATGCCAGAATAAAATACTAAAAAAAAAAAAAAAAAANAAAAAAAAAAAAAAAAAAAAAAAAAAAAAAAAAAAAAAAAAAAAAAAAAACGCAATTAAGATGGTTTATCCGAAATAAGAACATATATCGCGATCTCAACATTATTTTTTAGACCATTATATTACAAAGCTAAATTGCAAATATTTTCGGAAAACCATAAATTGTGATACACCAGGATGTAATGAATTTTTTACTTTTGAAAACTTGAGAGAAGACATAAACAATGGCTAATGGCAGCTTATTTTTGTAGCGACCCAACTTAATCTAAAATGCAAAATATTTAATTTTCTTTCACTCCAATTTGGAATCCAGTTACCTAAATGAACCACCTCAAAGTTGAAATTTCAAGATGGATGGGAAAAGGACCATAAACGGTCTCAAGCGTCCAGATAAATTTCGATGATGATGAATCCTACAGAATTATTTCGAAATTGCTGATAATAATTTCCTTTCTTCATTTTGGCAGCCTTGAATTTTGTGTGGGTAAAAAAGGCACTATTTCTTAAAGCTTCAATCGTGATCTTTCTGACTGTGCCAATAGTTTTGCCTTGTAAAAACATTTGATGATTGAAAGATGGTAGAAAAGTGTTTACATATTTTTCTCCAACCTCTGAACGTTCAATATAAACTTGTACATTCAGGTACAAAATATACTAAACAAAAAATTTTGGAGATAAAAAATACGCCGCTTTCCACTCAAAACTAATTTTAAATTTGAAACCCACTTCCGAATTAGAAAATATCAAGTACTTGTATAAATGCAGCAAAAAATTTGTTCCCTAGTGTAATAACTTTTTTTATGAGTAATAACTTTATTTTTTTATAAAGTTACTATTCCAAAGGGCGAAGAGTTCAAGGTTCGCACAATCCTTAAAAAATTTAAAAATTAGTTGCTAAATTTAGAAAAGGAAGTGTATTTTAGTTATTATGCATCCACTACCATTTTTGTTATTTCCAAATGAATATATATATTCGCGAATTCCAGAGTTGCCAACTTCTTGGTGCAACATCTCCACATCACTTCTTAAAAAACTCAAAACATTCCGGAACAAGTTCCTCAGGAAAATAACAAAAGCAAGATGCTTTATCCGAAATAAAAACATACATCGCTACCTCAACATAGATTTTTTAGATCATCATGTTGCAAAGCTAAATTTCAGATTTTTTGAAAAAAACATAAATTGTGACAACGCAGGATTCAACGAAATTTTTACTTTTTAAAACTTAAGAGAAGACATAAACCTCAGGCCGATGGCAGCTTACTTTTGTAGTGACGCAATTTTATCTAAAATTCAAAATATTTAAATTCCTTTTACTCCAATTGCATTCCAATTACCAGAAAGAACCACCCTAAAGATCACAATTCAAGACGAATGGGAAAAAGGCCGCTAACGGCCCCAGGTGCCCAGATAAATATTGATGATGATGATGATAAGAGTTGCCAACTTGTTCCCGACACCAAATATATATTTTAAAGTGGTAGTTTATCAATTGTGATTCTTGGTTTAAAATATTCAATTTAGTAGATTTTTATCCACCACTATTTCTAAACAATTCGTAGGCTTATATTATTCACCACTTTTAAGTACTTATGACATGCTATACCTTTCAAAAAACAAGCAAAAATCAGAGTTGCCAACTGCTCCGGACACGCCAGAATAATTAAAAAAAACGGTAAATAACAACTAAGTAAATTTTGCAAATATTTAACGATTTTTGCCTGCAGTATATGTAGTATAGTAGGTATAGCATGTCATAAGTACTATAAAGTGCTTTAAAATATATATTTGCTGTCCGGAGCAAGTTGGCATCTCTGAAAAATAATCAAATATTTGCAAAATTTACTTTGTAGTTATTTACCGTTTTTTCAATTATTTTGGCGTGTCGCCAAATCGCCCTACTGAGTCCAGAATCTAGATTAACACATCTGCAATCAAAAAATTAAAATTTTGAGCAAATTGTTTCTGTACTTATATTATTTCCTCCAGAAAAGCGCATGAACCTCATCTATAGCCAGCAAACTGCTTCTTATTTCCAATTATTTTAATTTTCTCGAGAAAAGTAATCGAACTACTTATCCAGCAACTGCACGGACAGCTGACCTCACAGTGTTAAAACAAACTTTAAAAAAAATTCATGAGATTCCAAAGATTGCTATGCGGCCCGGGTGCCCAGTTCCAGAACATTACTATGACTATCTTTATCTAAGCTATTAAATTCAAAGCGAAAATTAATTTAAAAAGTTACACTTTGTTTAGAAGGCAAACACCACTTATTAAGGACAGTATGAACCTCAATATCCTTGAGCTGTATTTCAATAAGACTAGCTATTTTTCTTGAGTACTTGTGCTGTATTTTGTTTTAATTTGGGATTACCTTGTATGTACTGTTGCATTTAACCTTTCCAAAATAACTATCAATATAATTGGCATTACTTTAAAATATTGATAAATAAATATATTTCAACATTATTAAATATCTACGGATCATTTTTTTTAAAAATAATTATATTTTTTGATTTTAAAAATTTTTATATTCAAATATTTCATTCCATTTTTTAATTTAAATTAGCTTTTGAAAGTAGTTAAAAAATCAAAACTGCCAGAATTTTCCAAAATTGAAATAATACATATTCTTTTTGACCCAAATAAATTTCATAAAATGGCATTAACGATTCTTTTAATATTCCAGAACTTTTCTCTCATTAAATGAGGATATGAATAAATCAGTCAGAAGATGAGAAAACTTTTGTTAAAAGTACATTTTCTAGATTCGCCATTAAGAATAGAACCGCTCCACTAAATCCTGTCCTCTCATTGGCTGAAACAGTTCGTGCTCGCAATAGTTAACACCATTTCTTTTTCAGAAATTAACTCGTAGCTGTTACCGAATTGTGTATTTCGTTAAAGTGGCTCGATAAGGCTGTTATTAATAACCCCTCGAATTCATATATTAATCTTGAAACCGTAACATTGCTCATTTCGGAGTTTTATTTTTACTCTTGGCGAGCGCCAAAGGTATTGTTTAATTTCCTTTCCCGGTCGCCAAGGTAACGACCCTGATTGATTAAAGAAAGAAACAGCTTTTCCGGATTAATCACTTTGATTGGTTGATATTTATGGTTGAGATTCTGGACTTATTAGAAAAGAGAGTAAACGAATTTTAAGTCTCTGATCTTTTAAATGTGTGAGATTTTTATGAGCGGTGGGTTTTTATTTCAAATTTTCGCGCGTTGATTGGGGGGGAGGGATCATTTGAATTTTATATTTTTCTTTACAAAACTCATTTGTTCGAGAAATTAGAATCTGTTGCTACAAGGGACATGGGATGAGTAAATAAGGGATTCTTTTTTAATGGACAAAACATTAGTTTTGAATGGTGAAATATGATTGGACTTTCATTATTATGTTTAATTGTTTCTTCTTTTGTTAAAATATATAATGATTATAAAATAACTTAGCCAACTCTTGGCGATCGTATAATTAGAATGAACTGATTAAATTTTGGAAAACGATATTACAAGGAATATATTGAAAAATTTCGTTAAAAACCATTGATTAGTTATCACATAGCTCAGGGGATAGAGCGTTTGCCTTTCAATGAGGTGAACTGGGTTCGAATCCCAGCAATGGATGGTCAATACGAATTCCGAATCCGGCTTGCACCGACCACCGTGCTGAAGTAAAATATCCTCAGTGGTAGACGGATCATGGGTTAGAGTCCCCTTGCTATCAGTGGGAGGTTTTCGTGGTTTTCCTCTTCATGTAACGCAAATGCTGGTTAGGTCTATCAAAAACTCCTCCACGAAGGCACATTTCTCCTAATACTGAAGTCAAGCAATACTGAATTCTCCCAATACTGAATTCCCTTGTCTTCTGAACGGGTTCAAAATTACAAGGCTACGGAGTTGAAAGTTGGTAGTCGTAAACCCAAAAAATGGGTCGGCTGTTCAACGACGGTTATAAAATAAAATCAGTTATCACGGTTTTAATGACAGAATTGTGAAGTTTTCAAATGATTGCACCTGCTTATTTTAACCCCTTAACTTGTGCTGTCGAGTTAATTCGAGCGGCGTTGTATTTTATGCTGCTATAATTTTTCAGACGCGAATATAATCGAGAATTAAAAATAACAATGTGAAAGCTAAGAAAAAAAATCGTTTTATTGATATTTATCATTTACATAAATATTGTAAGCTATAACACTTATTTATTCAAGAATAAAATATAACCTTTTTCCATGGAACAAAAGCGCGGTATATCAAAATTGTCCACTAAAAGAAAAGTTGAACCAGGAGCGGAATAAAAATTTTTTTTACATAAAGTTGAAGAAAGAAAAGTTGATTTTTTTTGGACGGTTGTTTTCAAAAAATCTGTGCGTTAAGGGGTTAATTGAAATATTAACTCGAAAGTAAAAATCTTAAAGACGCTTGGTCCCGCAGTGGACTGATCGTTAAGACACGGTTCCCAGCAGATCACCGAAGTCAAGCATCACTGGCTACGGTCAGTGTGCGGGTGGGTGACCACTTGGATCAGTCTGCGTAGGGACCGAGGGTGTGCGGTATTGGTCCTCGTTAAACTGTGCTACCGTAAAGTGCTCGACTTCGCGCGCAGGTCGTCGGGTTACCGAAGCGAGTGTGCCATCCCCTCCGCAGAGGATCAAAATTGTGATGGCATGTCTTCGTATCATCCTCCGGGATGTTTCCCAGACCGTCACCTATAGCCCATTGTGCAGCTCTAGTGCGACGTAAGTTAACAACAACAACAACTTAAAGTCGCTTGGGAACTATATTTTATCACAAATACTGGCAACGCTAGACAGCGATTAGAGCAGGCAAAATCACTGCTCTTTTTCCTTTTTTACGGTTGCCACCAGAGCGCGAACAATACCAGTGACAAATAGAAAATTTATAAATTGTTCTTTCCTTCTATCACTGCCGTATGTATTATTTTTTTCATACAATAAATATAGTTCCAAAACCATTTCGATTTTTTTTAGGGTTATGCTTCGAAGAAAAAGAAATTCTGTTATTTTAAACCCTAACTATGAACCCTGGAAAAAAAATTTTATCACAATTCTTAAACACAAACCTTGAGTTCTACGGGACGTAAAAACGTAAGTACTTCACTGAGAATATTTAGAATTAAATTATACCGTAAAAATAATAATAATAAAATAACACCTGAATATCTTTTGTTCAAATGATCGGATTTTCACGTGTTAAGCGCCAATCTTAAGCTGGATAAAATCTGTTATAGGCGGTACCTTAGGTTTTTCAAGGCTACTAAAATAAGTTTAAATTTAGCTTCCACTTGAAAATTACTAAAACAGTACTAAAGCATTTTGCTTTAGTTATTTCTTTTAAAATGGAAGATTTTTAGTGAATGAAAATGTAAGAAATCTATATTTTTCCCAATTCTGCCACCACTTGAAAAAAATTTCTAGATCGGAGCAATTCTCTTAATGTTCCAAAGGTTCTATAATTCTTTCACTTTTCCTTTCTCCTTTTATGCAAATTAATCAGAGCTAACAATAAGTAAAGCTACGAAGTCAAACCACTAACACGTATTTCTCTGAATACATTTCTCCTTCTTTGGAGAATTTGAATATCAAAATATAATGACTTACCGCAATGTGAAAAACATGGTCCCAATAATTTAGTCAAGAGAGTAGTTGGAAATTCGGTCTCTTTAATGTCAATTAAATTTTATTATTTTTAGGGTCCTAGTTATAAAATAATAATCGAATCCAAAACTTTATTACAAACAATTATAAAATTCGCTTAGGCAAAAACAAAAAATACGACGTAAAAATTTTTTAATAATTATTTAATATTTTTTGTCGTTCTATTTACAAAAAAATTTTGAGCTGTAATCATGTAAACATATTTTTTACATTTTTACCAACTATGCTAATTAAAAGTGACAAAATCCAAAATTTAAATGAAATTATTCAAACAGCTGTTAATTTTAACAATTTCAAAATTTTATTTTATTTTTATTTATCAAAAACTATTCCTTTGTTAAAAGGAATAACATAAAAGATTTTTTATTTTAACAACACTTCTAAAGACTTTACAAATATATAGTTAGGCCTTTGATATATGCGTTTAAACTATTGTAATCAAGATTCCTTTAAAATCTTTGCTATAATAAGGAAAATTTTCACTGTTACTAAAATTTCGTAGTAATTGAAAGGTACGTAGTTAAGGATTTCGAAGCATTTACACAGCTGAAAAACTTTAATGGTATTTGCGATTAAATTTAAAATTTTGCTAAATATTTTTTGATGATAAGATCTTCATTTCGAAATCTCTCCAGTGTGGATCCGCACATAAAATTTCACACCTGCACCTTAATTTATTGCTAAAAACATTTTATTCCCATGCCCACCTAAGGAATGACCTTTCGTCATATAGGCACATGAAGGGCAGATTTGTTGACCACTCTTTTAGGGGTACCATATTAGGTGGGCCAACGTTACTCCCACATTAAAGACAGATAGTACAGAGATGGAAAGACAATCAATGCCTTTCCGTGATTCGATCCCAGAACCTTTCTGATCCAAGGCCAGTTCCCTGACCCTACACAGGCCGGTCAGCATGCTAAAAACATAATTTATAAAAACATAATTTATGGAATTCTTCCTTTCTTATATTAGTGCTTATAATAACGAGCAATTTTACTCAAAACTAGTAAAAGATTTTAATAAAAATAATTTAATACTCTAGTTACACTCATCAAAAATAAACTCGATTTACTTAAGCTATTTTCTGTTTGAGATATCAGGAGAAAAGCTTCAAATATCTTAGGAAGAGATGATTTAACAAAGCATACAGACGTTGCATTATCCATCCACAAGCCGAGCATCTTCGTAACGGATAATGAAAAGGTCCTTAATTACCATATCACCTTCATTAGATAGCTCCCGAGCAGCCTGCATTTTGGCGAGATTTTACTCAAGGGACCCTGCACAAACTTACAAATCTACTCTTTTCCAAATCTCTCGATAAACTTCAATACTAATCTCTTACGGCATATCTCTAATAATGATCAATCTTTGGATTAAATACAAATGTAAATCTTATCAGTCTTGTTATTTATTATCATCTTGTAAAATTAGTGGCCTTGTCAAATATTAAGTCAGTAAAGTAAACATGTGAGGGGTCATCAATATTTAAGAAACAAAAATGCAATCGAAATCTATTGAATCAGCAGCGAAGAAGGCGATATGTATGTTTCTTATTAAGTTCTATAGAATTCTGATAAACGTTTTTTTCCCCAGCGATTTAACGGGATTTCTGTTTTCAGTCACAATGGTTTGATTTCCTTGACTTAATCGTAATTCCCTGTCTTATATAGTAATTTCTAATCCCTTATTCCTACAGATTGCTTCATTTTTGACAAGGACTAAAAGTACATGTTCAAGGTGGTTAGTAAGATACACCCTAAAATACGTATAGGTTAAAGGAGGGCTATTGTGGACTTGTAGCTAGAGTAGACAAATAGAATGTATTTCTTACAACGGAATGTAAGTATAGACAATGATTTTCTTAACCATTGTCTATAGAATATATTTTCTCTTGTGGTAGCAAGATAATGTATTTTTATCATTTCAATAAATTACAATTGAAGAATTTGTCTACCACTGCATATTATTACTTAAACAGAAAAATATATTTAAAAAAATCAGGTCAGAAGCGGATTATACAGGGTGTTTATAAACTCCCGGACCCATTTTGAATAACTCATAAAATAATGATGATATAAACAAACTTATGGCATTTATTGATGGAATAACTTATATATTTTCCTTTTCAGGCTTGAATATCTTTACTTTTGTAAATATCGTCTGCGCGTGTGGTTAATTTCAGATAATTTCATTTTCCAGTCTAAATATCTGTACTTTTCTAAATATCGTCTGCTTATTAATTGCATTTTTCTCTCTTTTGTTTTTGACAACTATTGCAATGTTATGTTTACTTTTGATGTGTTTGTTCTATGTAGTACTTTTCTATGTTATTCAAGCGGATATTAAGGTTCATAGAAACGAAATCGATAGTACAAGCACAGAGAAATTGCAGAAGAATTTACTAAAAAGATCCCCCTTCCAAAAGCAGGATCTTGCTGTGGAAAAAGAATTTTCTAGAAACTGGAAGTATCGCAGATAAGAAACGTTCCGGACGTCTCTGCACAAGTGATTTTGACGTTGAGCGTGTCAGGCGGACATTTTTAGACAATCCTAGAAGATCTGTGAGATCAGCGGCAAGAGAATTGGATATGCCAATTTCGACGGTGTACAAGGTTATTAAGAAACAATTAAGACTGCATGCATACAAAGTTCAAATTGTTCAAGGTTTGGAACCGGACGATAGGCCTAGGAGGATGGCGTTTGCAACAGATATGGTAGGAAGGATAGAAGATGATGCTGATTTTCTGAAGCGCATAATGTTCTCCGACGAAGCATCCTTTCATGTTTCTGGCATTGTTAATCGCCATAATGTGCGCATATGGGGATCTGAAAACCCCCATGAATACCGTGAGACACAAAGGGATTCCCCAAAGGTTAATGTGTGGTGTGGACTAATGCACGACCGAGTCATTGGGCCTTTCTTTTTTACAGAAAAGACGGTCTCATCAGTCGTATACTTAGACATGTTGGAAAACTTCGTATTTCCACAACTAGAAGAGCTTCAGTCGCATGTCTTTTTGCAACAAGATGGCGCACCACCTCATTGGGGTATCATGGTTCGTAGTTCCTTGAATGACCATTTTCCAGCAAGATGGATTGGGCGAGGAGGTCCAATTCCTTGGCCACCCAGATCACCTGATATAACGCCGCTGGACTTTTTTCTTTGGGGATTTATAAAGGACAATGCTTACAGGAGGATCGTGGCGAACATTGATGACTTAAAAGCCAGAATTACAACCGCAATAGCCTCTGTGGATGCCGACATACTTGCCGCTACCTGGCGTGAAATTGACTATCGACTTGATATTCCCCGTGACTTTTTGAGTCTATCTAACCATTTATGTTATTAACTTTAATCTATCTTTATTATTTTATGAGTTGTTAAACATCAAAATAGGTTCGGGACTTTATAAACACCCTGTATATTAACGTCCAGATGAATGTTTTAAATTTGATTTGTTTATTAAATTTCAGTTTAGTTTACTACCACTGGAAATAGTTATTTGAAAACACTTTAGTGTTAGAGGGTGTGCATGTCGATCTTCCCTTGTATCATTTATCCTTCTCTTGTACTTCTCCGTATAAAGGTAGTAAAGTTGATTTGTTTACTGAATTTGAGTTTTAGTATACTACAGCTGCAAAAAATTATTCGAAACAATTTCATATCTTGGAGTGTATAGATATCGATCTTCCCTTTTACCTTTTATCTTTACCTTGTACCAGTCCGGGTGAAAAATTTAAATTGGATTTGTTTATTAAATTTCAGTTTTTGCTTACTGCTGCTGGAAAAAATTATTCAAAAAAAAATTTTCTTTTCAAATGTTGAGAGTTAGAGTTAGAGTAAAAGTTAGAATATTGATTATCTCTTGTAACTTTCATCTTTCCCTTGTACTTTGTTCCATATAATTTTTTTGAATCTAATTTGTTTATTAAATGACAGTTTTAGCTTACTGCCGCTGGAAAAACTTATAGGCGTATCGATCTCCCCTTGTACCTTTTGTTATGCTATTTCGTTTATGAATTACTATATTTAGCACTATATATCATTCTTTGTTTCATTTAGTTCCCTTATTACAATAAATATTATTCATCGACTTATTTAAAAGAGATTTTGTTTAAAGATTTCGTCTATGTATTATAAAGATTCCATTCAAAAGTTAGAAAGTCTTTTTTAAGACTCTATGCAGAAATTTGAAAATTCAGCCCTGAAAGTGGAATTTTGAAGAGACATATTCGAATTCAGCACCTCAATATCGACCTGAAAGTTTTGCTTGATATTAAACTTTTATGTTACATTTGGTCCAATTTCTTTCTGAATGTGAATTTATCCACTTGCATTCTATATTCGAAATGTTTGCAGAATTAACCTATTAACGCCGGTTTTTTACGTTACAATATTTAGAAAAGTGATATTACATACACTCCAACTACTACAGGATTTCCGCAGTGTGAAAAAATATTTTTCCTTGTTTTCAGAAATGTAATGTTTTCATAAATTCAATGCAACGTACAATGCATCTTTTAATGAATTATGTCCGCAATTACGTATCTATAATTAAAACCGAAGCAATTAAAGTAAAGCCCCAAACTATTAACGTTCTTAACACGTTGAATACCACGCTAATTTTACATGGTAACTAACTGCAATCTAAATTTGAAAATATTAGACAAACTTTGCCAGTTTTTAAAAGGTTTAGCATGACACTTATGAAAAAAAGTGGTGCATTATATAAGCCTACGAATTGTTTACAAATAGTGGTGGATAAAAAATCTACTAAATTTAATTTATTAAACCAAGAATCACAATTAATAAACTACCACTTGAAAATATTTATTCGCTGTCTGGAGCAAACTGGCATCTCTGTGTATATAAATAAAACTATTTCTGTGTGTTCTATACTGCATTAATTTCTTTAAACCATTTTAGTACCGGTTATAATATTAAAAAAATAAAAAAATGTCTCGAATTATGTGTTTCTAATAATCTGGGTGGCATTAAATATGTTAAATACAGATAAATGATTTATAAAAATTCTATTTGTTGCAAAATTTTTTACATTAGATCACATCCATTAGAAAAAACGGATTTCAAAAAACGCATATGTTGGAGGGTGTTATGAAAAGTGCTATTACAAAAAGAGTGGTTTATTGACAAAAGAAAGAGAAAAACTCGGAGCAATTTTACTTTCAACCTTAATTTCGGAAATTAAAATATCAATATCATGAACGATAACATTGGGGAACATATTTTTCGTTGAAGTTATACTAATGCTTGATTTTGCATAATTTTGGTGTGAGGATTTTAAATCTGAAATTGGCTTTGCTCCTAAAGTAATAGATATTTTTAAATTACTTTTTTTTCCCGATTTTTTGTCAAATTGTACTAGTTTAAAAATGTTATACAGGAAGTAGCGTAAATGTTGCGACGAACTTCTAGGAAAGTTAAGTCACATCATTAGGATAAAAATTGCTTAGGAACCCATGTAGGTAGGAGCGCTTCACTATTGTGACATGTTCAGTAGCACATGAAAACAGGCTATAATGCTGAAGCGTCACTAATGGCGAATGTTGACATTGCCGGGCAAGCGTCCTACACAATTTTAATCATGATGTTGAGCCCTTGTTCCTCTAGAAGTTCGTCAAATATTTTTCTCAAACATCTGTTACATATAAACATTTCTAAATTTGTACATTTTGACTAAAAATAGACTAAAAATGTTATTAAAAAAATCTATAGCTTCGAGAAAGAAACGAATTGCAGATTTAAAATCAGCGAAACGAAAGTATTGAAGATTTTTAAAAAAATCTGATGAAATAGAAAATTTTTTTCCCCCTGTATTACTTGTCTAATACAGTCCAGTATAAGTTGCTAAGGTTATTCGCATACTTAAAATAGTTGTAATTGCTTGGAGAGAAAAAAAGCTGCAAAGACAAGTTTATGTGATAAATGAAAACATTTTGTGAAAAAATAAAAATTGTGATGATGTTAAGCTGTTATGTCAATTATTCTCAATTATTCAGTTTTCTGCATCTTTGCACAATTTGCAAGACACCAGTTATACATTTGCTAATGAAATCTTTTGTTACCCTGATTTATAAAAAGTAAAGTGAAAGTTAGAAAATCCAAAGTTTTGCTGTTCTTCATCACCTTTATCTACCACTATTTAGTTTTTCTAAGATGAGAAACAGTCAGGTAAAAATTTTGTAACTATTAATAAATGCTAGTAGCAATAGACATTTATTTTCCTCGATTTTTTGAAGATTCACGGCCTTATGGATCTGGTATAACTCCGCTATCCCAGCTGGGATTGGAAACAGCAACAACAGCAATAGACATTTAAGACTAGATATTAAATGCTAAACATCAAGCAAATGCAAGATATGAAATGTGACGTTTTACCTGTTTTTAATTAATTAATTTAGTTTTTATTTATTTTAAATAACCGTTGTTGAACAGCCGAATTAATTTTTGGGTTTACGACTACTAATATTCAACTCCGTACATGGCTAAAAGGCCTTATATAGCAAGACGGAAAAGAGCAAAAACTGGTACCAAAGACTGGTACCTAAAAGCATTTTTTTTTTCGAGAAAAATAAAATATCTGTAACTATCAAGATTTCTTTTATAATTTTAGCATATATATAAAACTACTTCTTTTCCTAGATTGATAGACGTTATCACATGGTCGGATTTGGACACGTCAGAGGGGAAACCTGTGGACTACTGAGGGTCTCGGATGTCGACCATTGATGTTGAAGGACTGGAAGAGGAATTGATGTCACCAGGGTTCATGGACTTTGCATTCAAGATTTCTGACCATTTCATGCTGACCACTGATCGACCATTTTCCTTTTCGAGTGAGTAATACGTATTTCATTCTCTTGCAATTATGTTTGGATGTGGCAAAGGTGGTAAAGTTTAGATTTGACCATTTCATTGCAATTACTGAAAAAATGTTATCTCGACGCTGCGGACGTGGCGGCAAGATTACTCACACGCCCATCAAGAGAATTGTAATACCGGTGATATATCCCAACTACATAAAGCCAGATGCTAAGCCCGGTGAAATTTTTGAAGATGAATATGGACACTTCCATTGCTGGTCCAAAAGAGGAAGTTATTGCACGCTCAGCGATTTTAAAGTGCCCGAAGGAGCTATAAGACCATATTATTCGGCCAATTCAATTCCGGTACCTCAACAAATTACGCCTGAAACGCCGACTACTTCAGCTGACGCCCCAGCTATGGAAATCAACGACGGAGACCAGTATACGGAACAGACCTCTGACTCAGAAAGTATTTACAAAAACAACACAGAACCTCCTACAAAGAAAAGGAAAAAGAAGAAAAAGCCAGCTGATGTCAAAAAAGCTGAAGATAATTACGCAATCACGACTACAAATAGCTGCTCTTCTTCACTGCTAGAGACCTCCACTATCTTAGCACC
>NC_092213.1:36778692-36795218 GCF_043381705.1 Parasteatoda tepidariorum | reverse complement strand
TGGCTAGATTCTTATGAGTTTTTATAATCATGATGAGAGATCCATTTGCTTTAAAAATTTCTACTTTGGTTCGCTACCACTAGAAAGAATTATTTTCAAAATCTTCATAAGTTGGAGGGTATGTAGATTTAGTAGATATTGATAAATAGTTTAGGAAAAGAATAAGTAAACTCCTCCTGAAAACTAGCTATAACTGAAATGGTTTTACTACCAGCCTTTCCTCTTTTCCGTCTCGCTTTCACCCCTGACCCCGTAGCCTTGTAATTTTGAACCCAATCTAGAAGACAATGGAATTCCTGGATCAATTATTGGGAGAAATTTGCTTTCGTGTAAGATTTTTTGGTGAAATTAACCAACATTTGCGTTACAAGGAGAAGAAAACCTCCTACGGTTAGCCTGACGGCAAGGGGCAAGAAGATATTCTACGTGAGTGAAAGCCGGATGCGGAATTCGTATCACCGATGCGGGGATTCGAACCAGGTTCATTTCATTGGAAGGCTAACTCTCTATGCCTTGAGCCATCATGGCTCTTTTAACTATTTATAAAGCATTTGGAAATATTCTTCTAACCAACTTCATAAATTTTGAATACCGATCGGAAGCTGTTTTTATACCTATGATTTGAGTGCCCATCTGCTAATAACTTCCAAAAAACAAATCGAATTTTGTGAAGGTTCTGTGGTCACATGCAATGATGCTTTTTTTCGAATAGCATGCTATTTTCATGAAACAGTTTCTCATGAACGTTGCGTCAAGTTTAGTCTATATTTAGTCAGCGCCCTCTATATTTATTCTGAAAATGGCTCAAAACACCAATATGGAGAAAAGCTACAGTTTTGGGAAAATGAAAAGCGTTTGTGGTCTAATTTTTTAAAATTTAAAAGCGTACTCCAATGCTACATTATCTGGGGTAGTAAAAATTTTCAAAAATTGGGAATAAGGCATTGTTATTCATAATTTTTATATCGGTGGGAAAATTTCGCCAAATTGGCGATTTTTAAAAAAGTTTAATAATTTTTTAAATATTTCAGTTATTTGTTCGTTTAGTTATGTTGCACAGATAATTCTTTAGAGTAAGGCACTTAAAATATGGCTTTTTTTGGCGAAAAAGCTTCGAAAATCCTTATGAAAGGTTAGCGAGGAATCAAGAAGAGAGGCCGACTGTTCAGCGCGAACTGATAGAGGAAGTAAGCAAACCACAGAATGCTTAGCATTACCTTTGACTAATTGACGCTAAAATCATTAAAAGCTGCATTAATCTGAACTACGGAAAAAGAAAAAAAAGAGTTGCCAAATCAGTCAAGAGGTGACAGATGTTGACGATAAGCAGCAAACATTTCTGTTTACTTCCGCTATGAATTCTCTTATGCGTTATGCATTCATTCGTTCAATTGATTCACTCATCGAGTTTTTTTTTAATTATAAATTTGGTAACTTATAAGCACAGATGTCCAATTTTAATGACCTATTTTTTACAGTAATGTCAAAAAAAATGTATTTTTAAATGAAAATAATTTAGATAATAAGCAAAATAACGAATTTCTTTTATAACACATTATAAATTCTAAAAATATTTTAATTTACAATTCTGGAAAAAATTGCATTATAAAGTTTAAGCAAGCTACCTATGAAATTGCTGCAGAAACAGATTTCTTTTTCGAGTAAAAAAAAGGAAAAAGAAGAAAAAGACAAAAAAAACAATAAGGTTTTTTTCTTATTTCAAATTCAAAAGCAAAAACTGTTGCTTCAAACTAAACCAAATTTTCTGTAGATACTATTTAGATAATGAACATTTATGTTATAATAGCGTCATTGTAGGGCTATAACAGGACTCGAAAAACCACCCGTCCTCGGCGGTCAAAAATTTCCCGCGGACAACGAATTTCTCGAATCCGACGTTCGCGCGGACGGCCATTTTCCCGTTAACGTTGGTGATACATTTTCAATTTTTGTTATCTTACAAGAGTCTAGCGCCTCACTTCCAAAATGACCCTCTAATCTAGAAGTACAGCAACATACTGCGCATGGTGGATTTGATGTTTTCTCTGTCTCCCGTACTGCAGCGGTTGAAAGGGACTTTTCAGCAATAAACTTACTAAAAAAAAGAAAAAAGAAAAAACATTACGTACTGGTCTTAAACAAGAAGCATTAAACGCAATTATGAACTCTACCGAAATGGCACCTTACCCCTTCAGATACCTATTCAGATTTTTGTGCAGAAATCTCTGTAAATCATTAGCTTGATTGTGGAACTGGCAAACGTCATATTTGATTCATTTAAAAAAGGCAGTACCCTCGGATAAATTGACATTCCAGATAACTTGACATTTGTCATTTAAATTATTTCATAAAGGAAATAAATTATTTTATAAAAGAAATACTAGGTTCCTATTAGTAGTTATTAGTATTCCTTTTATTACTGTATAATGCAATCCTAGTATTTGCAATCCTAGAAACTACTAAGTCATTGTGCAATGTATATAAATGCTTGTAACAAATAAGAGAAAATTATATTTTTATTTATTTAGAAGCGACGGGTTAGTTTCAAAGGAGGACGAGTACATTGTCGGACAAGCCGTCCTCGGGGAAGGGTAAAATTTTTGAGTTTTTTCGAGCCCTGGGCTATCATATGCATAAAGAACATTTAACCCTTTCCGGTGTAGTGTAGCCAATCTGGCAATACTAATTCAAAAAAAAAATGTTACAAACAGCTATAATGGAAAATTAATTACTTTTAAACGTTCAGCAAGCATTAATCTTTAAACTTTAATTGGAATGATCATGTTAAGAAAATAATAGCTAAAGGCATTGGAATATATACCAAATTAACTAGGTCCCTACTCCAAAATGTCTCTTAAAAACAAACAATACTTATACCTCACATATATTAAACTTATAATTACTTATGCAGCAATGTAAATGCTAAAAAACTTAATGTCTTCCAAAATAAATTACTAAGAAAAAAATGAGTGAAGTCCCATATTTTATTCGAAACAAAGATTTTTTTTTTTATTTCCAATGAGCTGCACAATCGGTCTTGCCGATGAGTAGACCTAGTGCCACCACAATGGGTGAGATACCGTTGGTCATGTTAATTTGGACTTCTAGTTTCTGCCTCACTAGATGGAAGCACCGAGACTCTATTTGGATGCTAAAGTGCACTAGGAATTTAATTTTGCCGGAAATGCCAAGAGCCAATAAGGCAGTCCAGGGATCATTTACATGCCGCATAATCATACTACATGGCCGCTGAGGATTTTCTGCATCCCGAAAATCCGGTGTCTGGGCCGAGGATCGAACCCGCAGACTTGGGATCAGAAGGCCGACGACAAAGCAACTGCGCCACCTAGTTACTTCGAAACAAAGATATACATAGAGATTTTAAATTAAAGACCCTCATTGAAACTTTAATGACACTTAACACACAATTTTTATCAAAAAGCGCAAAAATGCTCAGACGCAAACTACAACCATATTTTTAAAGCAGGAATGCTAATTGACGATTCCAAAATCAGACCTCAAGCCTACTTTTTCACTAGCTATGCTATTTTATCAGATAAATTCAATTAATTCTTCACTATTTTTAATCCTTTATTGATACTTAAAACTTAAATTATAAATTCATATTATAACACTGCAAGCGATTGGAGCTGCAGTCTTTTCTCTAACTGTTCATAACTCTGATATCATTTTAGTGCTGCGATTCAGCCAATGGTGTTGCAATTGCAGCAAATAGTTCAAAATTATGTTTACTTTTTCCTACATAATGATTATTTTTCCTATTCTTTTTCTTTCTGTTTTCAAAACTTATGATGAAAATTACTTCACTACTTCACAAATCAAGAAGAAAAGGTAAAGGCCCCTTTGGAGCCCAAAAGCCTTGAGCAATATTATGACTATAACTATTCTTTAAACAACAAAAAGAGCTCATGTATGTTTCTTCACCTAGAATGTGCTGTCAAAGATTGCACTAGCTAATGTTCTGTCTGACTGAAATTTCTGTCTTCAAAATTAGCCTCAAAATCCGTCTGTCAAAATCAGCATATTCAGACCCGGTTATAGTTAGCTGTTATACGTAATTTAAAAGATTTCTTTGAGATATTGCCATAACAATTTACAGAATGAAAATCCGACCGATCGTTCAAAAGTTATAAGAGTGGTATGATTTTTCTATTTTGCATACAGTACAATCTATTAGCCTGGCAGTTATGCTCTTAAATGGTGTAACATAGTTTAATTTTTAGAAAATGTGTCATACTTTGATTTTTTTTTACTACCACATTTTTTTTACTACCACATTTTTTTTTACTACTACATAAAATCTTTCACAGTAACTGTGCACGTTTGACAGTTATGTAAACCGATTTAATCTTTAATATTTCATATTTTAAAAGCATCACTCAATACGTTCATAGTTTAATTTTTAGAAAATGTGTCATACTTCGATTTTTTTTACTACCACATTTTTTTTTACTACTACATAAAATCTTTCACAGTAACTGTGCACGTTTGACAGTTATGTAAACCGATTTAATCTTTAATATTTCATATTTTAAAAGCATCACTCAATACGTTCATAGTTTAATTTTTAGAAAATGTGTCATACTTCGATTTTTTTTACTACCACATTTTTTTTTACTACTACATAAAATCTTTCACAGTAACTGTACACGTTTGACAGTTATGTAAACCGATTTAATCTTTAATATTTCATATTTTAAAAGCATCACTCAATACGTTCTTCTACCTAAAATACTCATAAAAAAGTTAGTCCAAATATAATGAAATAATTTTTACCATACATATTCATAAAAAGTATTGATAATATCTATTTTAATGCTAGTAACCGAATTGTAACCTCGGGCATGTCAGTAGTCCTTAAATAAAAAGTGGTAACAAAATCGTTTATTTAATGTATTCTTCCATTAGGGCTTAATATACTTCTGGTATCTCAACATTCGCCAAAGGGCAATTCTTGGCGATAGTCTGGCAGTCTTTTAGAAGCCAATCGATATAAAAGGAGAAGCCAGTATTCAAGGTAGTTATGCGCAAAGTAACCAGGTGGCGTTACTTAGGGAATTAAATACTAAATGTATTTTAAGCAGGGTGGTTGTCATTTTGTCTGATCGTAATTGACATTTACTCCGTCGCTCTTTCGCGGTGGTTATTACGATCGCAGCGCTAGTTATTACTACGAGCGCTGCTCGTGATAAAGATGCAGATTTTCTTTCTGGGAGAAAAAATTAATGATTTCGAGAATAAATTATTGTAAAGGGAATGAAAATGAAGGTTCGATTAAAGATATGAAAAAATTAGTAAATACATCGTGTTTTTTTTTATTTCTATTATAAAAAAAAATTTTTNACATTCAACCAATTTTTCTTAATTTCATGACTACTGTATTCAACATATTTTCAAAACTATTGTTTACCATGTTACCAGCTGCATAAATACTTGAAACTTTGAAAATAATCTTTTTTTAATATAACAATTAATGTCTGATGGCCCATTGACTTGAAAAAATATTCTATACATATGAAATTGACAGTGGGTGGGGGTACCCGCTGGGCGGGGCTACCCAACTCTCCCCTATTACATATTTGTATAATTTTAATAAATTAAATTTTATACTAAATTAAAAGTATAAAATTTAAGACAATTTTTACGTCTGAAAATTTATAAACACGTTTTATTACGTTCTTTTTCATTTATTTTCATGAATAGCTTCCAATTTACATTAAAAATGGTTTAAAATTGAGTTTTGAATGAAACGCTGTGCTAAACAAATGTAAGAACAACAATGCTAAGCAACTGAAATTTGTCTAACGAAAGGTATTTGTTTCTCAATATTGCCAAATACCAATAACTGGGAGGCCACAATCGAGATTTAAGAAGTGGTGACAAATATTTTATGAGGTTGATGAAAATTTAAATTATTTTAACTTTTTTTGGTTTCTGGTATCTTGTGGTGAGAGTATGTAATATGCAAAATTCTTCAAAATTTGGTGTCTAGATTTTCTGCCGCCAAATAAAATCTTTTGCCGAAAACCGAGCAGTTGGCATTCCTGCTGGCTATTTTAAGTAAATCAGCTTACCTTAATTGTATTTCACTATCACTTAAAATATTATATCAAATAATAGATTCAGCATTTACATTTCTGCCTATGTAAAATGTTCTGCGTATGTAAAGTCCGAATCACGCCATTGGTTAAAAATGACGTATGGGAAGGGAGATGGTATGTTTTGGTTGTTGTTCACTTCAACTATAGATTTCCTTTTCAGGTGTGTTCTGGACTTATTTCATTCTTGTAAATGTATATGTACTATCAGTATTAAGTTTTATGACTCTTTGAGTTATTAAGACAAAATTTTCCGGCTATTTTCGAAAATCACGTCAGAGCCTGCCAATACCAAGCAGTGATCCAGCTTTCCTCAAGCAGTGATGTCATTTTCGACCAATGACGTGATCCGGTCACTTTGAAATTTAATCGCTCCTGAAATATCAGGTTGAAGATAGAATATTATAATTTGGATGATTCCTATTGGGAAGTTCAGCAGCATGAGTGTGTAAAAGTTTCTCATGACACACACAGTCAAAAGCTTTGGCGATATCTAACATGAGGAATACTGATTTTGTTTTCAGATGCATGCTTCTGCAGATGAAATCTATTATTCCTTTAAGTTGATTAGTTGTTATTCTAATCTAAAGCTATAGTGTTCATTAGGTAAGAGATAATATAGGGTGGATTGGCCACTTGGAAAAATTCAGAATGTGGTGATGAATGTTTCATGAATCTACAGAAAATTTTGAAGATTTTAGTTAGTTTTAGAAATTTAATCTGGCACTTTTTAACGCATATTGTTTTCTATTTAGAAATATATTTTGATTATATAGGAATTAATAAAAATTACTTTCTGGAATCTTTCTCGACCTCTTTTTTTAATTTTTCTGGTTGATTTATCCTCCAATAAATGTTTTTGGTCGGATTTGTTCCAGATTTTTTAAAAAAATACTAAAGTGATTAAGATAGGGAAACCACTCAATTGTGTCGAAGCATTTCTTTTAAGATAGAATGAATGAAGGTAAATTTTTACGCTTTACGTGTGAAATAAGTTGAATGAATGAACTTTGCAATTAAGGCATTTTAAATGCAAAATCATACATTACTTAAACTGATATCAATTTTCAATAATGCCTATATTGAACTAATATTAATTCCAATTTTCGAACAGCAAAAATCCTCAAATATTAATTCTCAACCATAATAAAATCTGGATGAAGACGCATTAAATTTCATCTCTGATAATAGGTACAAAGCCTTAAGGGCATCTGTCGACTGTCTTTTACCCCGATTAAAATTCAGTCATTAACTAAGTGGGGAAAAACACCCATTTCAACCCTTCTTCGCCTATTAAAGCCATTCGGCTGGGAAGTATGCCCTATAACCGAACAATCCGAAATTTACCCGGGCATTTTCTCCTCCCTAAATTGTATATAGGGAAAAATTGAGAGCTTGTGACAACTAAACCCCTCATTCCCATAAGAGCATGGAACATCAGAGGAGTTTTATCCCACTTCATTTGCGGTTATTCAGAATTCTGATGGAGGAGTTCGCATTAAGTAGAATTTGCTGGTATAGCATATTATAAGGAACAGCTTGAACATTTCGAAACTTCTCCTCTCCCCATACGAGGGTCGTCTATAAAATTCTTATCACTTTGACCATCTAATTTTAGCTGAGAAATCGCACTCATGTTGAGGAGGAGCAATTTTACCGAGTTTAGATGTTGAATATTTATTTCATAGGCTTCTTAAGTTACATTCTTTCACTTGCTTAACTTAGATAATAATTAATATTATAGTATAAGGTTAGCATAAATCATTCCTTCAGTTCAAAATACTGATCATTTACATGTAATTGACGTACAAAGACGGGTGATGCACATAAAGATATATCCACTAGCAAAAATTTTGGTACTCACAACATTATCCATTTTCTGAACTCTTTCTCACTTTAGAGATTAATTAACCTCTCAGGACTGGAACAATGAGAAAGAAGCACTTCTCCAAACCTGCATAATCTGAGAGTATACGTTCATGTACTAAAACGAGAGTACCTTAATGACATCATGCGCATGTAATCGTGAGCCACTAGAGTCAGAAAAACTCGTTTTATGTATGATACTATGAAGGAAGAATCGAACGATCACATATATGCAATCCTACTCCTACACAGTGCATGCACATAAAGATAGATACACTACGCATGCACATACAATTCACATAAAGAGAGATACACTTCACATACACATACACATACAATATAATACACATAAACATAGAATCTGGTACTTACTACAAATGCTTAGTTTATGCACCTTAATCACGGACTATCCATCCTAATGATAAGTCAATACCACCCAAACATAACAATAATCCTTTTTTAACCATGCCATTCACAGTAGCAGTTATGCTTTTCTGCAGTTTTGTTGATAAAGAGATGCATAAATTTTGTCCTTGGAAAAATGGCATTGAAACCGTATAAACTATGTTTTTGGAAAATTGGCATTTTGAGGTACATAAATTATGTATTTGGAAAGTTGGCATAGAAGGTACATAAACTATGTTTTTGGTTAGTTGGCCTTTGAGGTACATAAATCATGTTCTTGGAAAGTTAAAATTGGTGGTACATAAACTATGTCGTTTGCAAGATTAAGTACCACAAATGCCAATATTGAAGGATCACATCACTGTCGCTGTAACAGACAATGATAAAAGCATGCTAGTGAAAGTATGGGAGGAACTGGTTTACTATTGGTATGTATGCCAAGTGACCATTTGTAGACAGGAAACTTTTTGAGCGTATGAGTATTTTTATTTATCATCAATCATAGCTACTTTCTATACTTGTAAACAAACAGTTTTTAGAAACTGGATGAATTATTTAAACTAACTCTGAATTTTTAACATCTGTAAAAATTGGAACAATAAGGCAATTTAAAACTATTGTTATTCCATCAGGTACGAGGATAGTATAAAAAGACTACAGTGAATTTTTTTAATATCATAAGTCCTTATGGGCACTACGTAACAATTTTAGCAAGAGCTACGAGATATAACATCAATCATTTGAACTTAATATTTTATAAAGGAGGTGGCGAAATTCCCGCAAAATGTGAATTTTGTGCCATATGGGTAATATACGTATTGTGGAGGTAGTGGGTTTCGAATGAGGATGATATATCCTGATGGCTCTTGATACCTTGTCACCATGACTTTTGAAATATCTTTGTGATATGCTTCTCTAATTTGTGATATCCGTTCTTCAACTTGACGAAGGCTTAGAAGTCTTCTCTGTAATGAGCATGTAAGTCTGCGTATGTATGTGCTAACAAAAGGTTAATATAGAAATCTTTTTTTTATTTAAAAAAAGTTCCCAGCATAAATGGGTTAATCCTTCGCAGGGAATTTTATTATTTTAAAACTCTTACGACAAGAAAACTGATAAAAATTAGCGTTTCATATGAAGTTTTGAGTCATTTACACGTAGTGATACGGAAAATAGCTTAAAATCTAACTTATAAAACAAAGAACCAAAAATTAAAAAATAAACTCTACTACCACTAGAATAAATTATCCCAAAAAGTGTAGTTAATTTGGCAGCCTAACTTAAGTTTGAAAAAAAAATCTAATTAATTATTTTTATATATACGATATTAGTATATGGAATATTAGTAAATCTACAGTTGTTATACAGTTGATTGACTAGTGTTTTAAATTTCTAAAAACTAATAAAGAGAAATTAATTTTCCACATTGAAACTATAAGAAAAAATACTTGATAATACAAAAACTTTATTTGCTTCAAAAATGTATGAAAGAGAAAAAAAAATCGCCAAGATTTATGCGCTTGAAAATAGGTACCCATTCTCAAAACTCGCCGGACGGGAATGAGAAAAACAAAGGAGATATGAAACAGAATATGCAAAATTTATAACAAAAAAACGTAAAATAAATAATGATGGAAAAAAAACTAGAAGATCTGCAGTGGCCGAGAAAGATAAATCAGGGCAGTGTGCATTTCCATGCGTTCGGAAAAGTGGTGAGGAAATTCATGTCGTTAATAAGAGAATCGGCATTTATATGACTGAAACAAGATTCCGGGCATCAGTATAAACTATGTAAAAAAGTGAGAAGAAAATTTTCTTTATTGAAATTTAATTTATGCCCTAGGTTCGAACAATGTGCGGCAATAGTTGATTTATAAAATTCTCAATGGCAGATGTATCACAATTTTAAAATGCGCCTGGTTTGTCTGATGCAGCCAAAGTGTGTGATGATTGCCTCAGCGATTTTCAATGTTTATATGATCCTTAAGGTACATAAATTTAGTTCTGTTAACAGGCTTGACAATGATATAATGTTTGACCTTAATACATCAAACTATTGTTTTTTGTACATTCAACTAAAACCTTCAGATTAATTGGTTGAAACTTTTTATTTGACTATTTGAATTATTCATTCATAGTGTTCATTAAATCGATGAACATATAAATACATTAAAAAATAATTATTTAAGCTAAAACCTATAAAAACAAACTCTTGTTTTCAATAAATCATAAAATATCACTTTCTGCATAGTATTTCATCATATAGTATTCTAAAATCAATTTCCTTCTCAGTAGCTGAAAATAGATAAAAAAAAGTAATAATAAAAGTACTCCATACTACTCTAACAAAATATAATAAATCGTAAAGCATGAACTTTTCCTTTCCTATTGAACTCAAAACAAAAAAAAAGTATTAAATAAAAGGCTTCTTTTAGTCGACAAAAAAGGGGTCGATGTTGAGGTAATTTAGATTTCTGGGTTGCGTGTGAGAATATATATACTACCCTATCGACTTTACAACGATCGATCGAGTAGGTGGCACGATTTGAATGTTATTTTTACACCCTAAGTCAATCCAAGCAGAGGCGAAAACTGTAACTTGGCTATAATGAGATTTCTTTTCGGAAATGTTTCTTCTGAAATCTTCACTATTATTTGGTTTTTAGAGATTTCTTAAGAAAACGAATAGGTTGCGTCTTGCGAATATTGTTTAGCGGAGTTTTTAATTCAGAAGTACTCGTCTTAAAAAACTTTTTGAGGAAAGTAATAAACTATAATGTTTTAATGGAATTTGGTGAAAAAGATTTTAAGGCACATTTAAAAAATATTAAATTACTTGATTACGCGTACATGGCAAAATTTGAATGTTATGCTTATATTATAAATCTATCCAAGCCAAAGCGAAAAATGCAAATTGCTCATAATGAAGATTATTTTTTAAATTGCTCATAATGAAGATTATTTTTTTAAATTTCAAAAGAAACAGTGTTTCTTTTGAAGCCGTCACAATTATTTGACTTTAAAGAGATTTCATTCGATAACGAGAGAAAGTACGTTTTTCTGTCTGATTTCGTAACTTAAAATATCGTCTGCACTAATTAATTAGCACATTTGAAGTTATACCTTCGGATCATTAAGAATGATTCATAGATCGTGAAGAATCAATTTTTAGAACAGAAGTTATTAAGAGTAATCCGTTTTTTTGTTTTGTTTTGTGCACTGAACATCCAAATGTAGAGTAATAGTTATTAAAAGCATGATTTGTTTGTAAACATTTACCAAAATTATTTTTTACATGATATGGAATAACAAAAATGGTAGCATATTTAACTAGAATGAAGTTATACACACATTATATATATATATATATATATATATCCAATTAAATATGCTATCATTCTTTTTATTCCATATCAGGCAATAAAATAATTTTGGTAAAATGTTTTACGTTTACAAACAAATCATGCTCTTAATAATTATTACTCTACATTTGGATGTTCAGTACACAAAACAAAACAAAAAAACGGATCACTCTTAATAGTTTCTGTTCTAAAAATCAATTCTTCACGATCTATGAATCATTCTTAATGATCCGAAGGTATAACTTCAAATATGCTAATTAATCAGTGCAGACGATATTTTAAGTTACGAAATCAGACAGAAAAACGTACTTTCTCTAAATAAACATACTTTATTTTCAACGGATTCGGATTTTTAACCCCCAAAATATAGAGCTAGCCGCAATGTGGGAAATATGGTCCTGATAGTTTGGTTAGGAGACCGATCAAAAGTTTAGGACCCTTAATTTCACTTTTTGCGTATTTCGCCATTTCTTAAAAAATTCTTAAAAAAATTATCAAAATTGTTGCGTACAATTATGAAATTCACTAATCCAAAAATAATTTCATAGAAAAAATAACTTTTAATAAATATTTATAATTTTTTCTTATTTTATTTAATATTAGTCGAAAAAACTTTGAATTGTTAGGTATACAATCTTTTAACACTATTTTAAAGAATGTAGAATTTCACTTGGCAAAATACAAAATTTTAGTGAAATCGGTCGAATAGTTCCTGAATAATCGAACTTTTAAAATGCGTCTGTTTTAAAATTCTATATTTATACAACACTAAACCCCTAACTGTTTTTCTACCATAACAAATCAAAAATTCAAACTTACGTATACAAGCTTATGCAAGTTAAGCAATTATGCTTTAAAATGTTTGTGGGCGAAGCTTCTTAATTATTAGAAAATCCTTAATACATCGACTTAGTAAATTCTTTCCCACAACTTTACAAGTTGGCAGCTATTGCATTAAGCAATTTACTCACTAAACAAACTGCATAACATGCTAATCAAAATTACCGTAACCATATTCATTAAAATTAAATTAAATCCAGAATTGCAATAATACGGTAAATCAATTAAACCTAACAAGGCCAATAAAATACATTATTACGATGAAACAGCATTTAATGGCTTACCCTGAATACTAATAAAGTATTAATTTAGTTTCTATTTTCTCTTAACAAGTAATAAACCACTAGAAATTAAATGAAATGAAATATAATTTTAAAAAGTCCAATAAAATCATCTCTAGCTGCAAAGGAAGAAGAGTATGAAGTTTTCAAAAGATCCATAGAATATCAGAACAAAAACGAAAATGGGAGAGGAAGAAAAAAACTGAAAACCAACTCTTGATTGATTAAATTAATCGAGGTAAGTTCCATTCTCACAAATTCATCTGATTTTAATCAAATGAGTGAGTGCTTTTACAGTTCTGCACTAAAGGGAGCAATATTTAGTTTAATATCTTTTTTACTCGGAAAGATTTTCTCCTGCTGTTTTATTCATTATTTTTCAGCAGAAACGGGGTTATCTACATATTAAATTAGGTGTTCTTTAGAGGTATTTTGTGGATTTAAATTAGGATTGATCACAATATAATTTATTATCATATATTTGTATTTAAATAAAAAAAAATATTGCAACCTTATTTTTAATGTGAGGTATGTTTACTCTTTTTTATGATAACCCTAACTTATATCTTCAATGCTTTTAGCTTGTTAAAATGAAATTAAAAAGAAAGTCATCGTTTGAGTACTTTAGCCCTTCCTGGGGGAGGAGCTGATTAAGAATTGTGCCTTTTATTTTGGACTAAGATATTGGCTACTAAATTGTAATAAAATCGTTTATTCATCAATGCATGGTTATAAGAAATAATGGCAGATATATGTATAGATTACACCGATGAAAAAGTTAGATAGTCAGAAAAAAGGAAGAAAAAAAACGTCTTAAAACTTTTAAACTGTTAGTCGGTTTTTCATTCTGTATGTTCTATAAAAATATCTGCCAATTGTAACCATAGAGGAATATGCTTATTTTTGTGCAAAAACGCACTTCTTTCTGAAGAAGTATATCAATTTTTATTGCAAAATTAACCCCTTGCAACCAAATTCCTCTTAGCGAAGATCCTCAACACTATCATGAAAAGCAAAGGGCAATATTGGCCCTGATAATTTAGGCGATTTCAATGAAATTGTTTGCGTAAGTTGATACTCGCTGTCCAAACATGCCTTACACATATAATTGGCTTATGGCCGGGAGCCCCTCCCTCGCCCCCGCAAAATAAAATACTAAGCATAATATTTATGTTGGTAAAAAAAATGAAACTAACCACCAAATAGAATTCGTATTGCATTTCATTTAAATTTTTCGAGATAGGGCAGTTATTGGTAATTTTTAATACTAGTCGTAGAGTAGTATTAAAAATTACATCATACGCACCACAATAAAGATTTTGTCCAAAGTGTATACAGGTCAAGCGTCCTTACCTGGTTAACATGGTTTCATTGTTCGCATTATTCTTGATTAAGCAAATCATTTGTATTCGCCATAAAATGTTTAAAATGAAGGTGAAATTATGTGGACGTTTTTTCTATTAAACGTAAAGTGGATATCAGTTTGAATGTAAGCATATAACCACTTTCTAAATAGGCTTAGGTTTCACATTATCTCAGTATTGAAATTCAGGCGTTAATGCGTGAAATGCAATCGGAACTTATTTTATTATTATTATTTTATACTGCAAAACTTGAATAACAAAGCATCGTAGATAATGATTTCCTCACTTTTTTCGAAATATTTTTCCAAATTAGTTTATTAATGTTTGTTTTGTTTTAAAAGGTGCCTGTCCTATATTTATCTCCGCATGATTTATTTCAATATTTTCTAGCTAAGGAAATTTACCCTTTTGCACTCCGAGTACTTTAATATGCTGTTTGAACGAATGTGAACACTAAATCATCCAAACGGCATAGTACAGTATGTTTGTATGATATCTGAAATTCATAAAATAATTTTGTTAATATTTATTAAGATGAAAAAAGTTTAATTTTCAGTTCAGTGGAATGTAAAAGGTAAAATATTCCATTACCCTCCTGAAATGTGCAAATTCCATTTTTATGAACTTCAAATAAATATATAAGTTTTTTAAACTGCTTTCTTTTAAAAATGACAAATTAGCATTTCATAATTATATTCTAGTTAAAAATGCGGAAAATTCTTTACTCACGTAAAGCACAATTTTGTCGAGTGCACATTCTTTTTTTTTTTTTTTTTACAGTTTTGTTTTTTAATGTATAAAACAACACAAAAATAGAATGTGTCTCAAGCGTGAACGTTAAATTATATGAACAATATATGAACATTATAATGACTGTGCTCAAAGCGACAAGAAGTGATAACTAAATTTTAATGCATGTGTTTAATAAGATTTTAAGATTAAACTTATTTGCTGTATTTATGCTTACTAAGCAACTTTCAAAAGAAAAATAAATTATTAGCTTATTTATTCGTAATCTTAAAGGCATTAGAGGCAACGAACAATGAAAGAAAAAAGAAAATTTCAAGTAAAAAATTAGGATTAAAGATGTAATAAGTTTTATTAATTGCGCATAAGCGGCAAGTAAATGGAACTCAATGTAAGATAAAAATGCAAAAAACGAAAAAAAGAAAGAAATAAAAAGTGAAAACATTTTTTAAAATTAAAATCAACCAAAATTAGAAAAACTAAAACGTATAATTATGTCATCAGCTCACACGATTATATCCGAAAAACAGTGCTTTCTAATACTGTATTTATATAGCCAAAGCAAAATATATTACTACAATAGTGTGGGGAGCACCAAAGAGAAAAAAAAGGAAGAAATAGATTCAAAAATAAAGTTTTATTAAGTAAAATTCATAAAAAATCAAGAAAAATACAAAAGAAAATACAAGAATGAACATGCAAGAACATATAAAGCTAGAAAGCAAAATGGATGTCATGTACTTACTAATATCTTGCAAAAATGATTTAAAAAATATTTTTGTGATTAAATTACCAAATTTTAAAATCGGAAATTAAAGCTTAAATGGAGGGTAAAAGGATATATTGTTAAGGCGCTTTCACACTGAGCAAAGAACCGCATTCAATTTGTCTGTTACCTTAGAACTTGAAAAAACTTGAACCTCGAAACTTGATATCAGCAACGTAATAATATATTCGAATGTATAATTAAAAATTTATAATTAGTCGAATTGTAAATAGAACATTTTAATTCGATGATTTTTATAGAAAGTTATCATTTACTGAACAATATTGGAAAAGGTTAAATCCATGGCAAAATTTTTTATAACTAATCAAGAATCTTTTCTATTTCCTACTTTGATTTTTGTCTGGGCACCTGCCGTGCGCATTAGCCAAATCAACTCTCAGGTGAAATACTCTTATATAAATTGAGATTCCTTCATTATTATACCGGATTTTCTGGAAGATTTTTTTTTTAATATTTAATGTGGTGGTGGAATTTTCGCCAATGATTTGATTTATTATAATTTTAAATACCATTACATTTCAATTGTATAAACATGTAATATGGAAGACCAATTAGCTATCCAATTTGCATTCCAGCATACCCTCCAACTTATGAGGATTTTGAAAATAATTCTTTCTAGTGGTAGCGAACCAAAGTAGAAATTTTTAAAGCAAATGGATCTCTCATAAAACTTTTATCAGAACTTAAGAATCTAGCCATATGGCCTGCACTTTTATAAGTAATAGTGGACAAGTTACGCTAAAATTAATTTTTTT
>NC_092213.1:36768942-36778281 GCF_043381705.1 Parasteatoda tepidariorum | reverse complement strand
CTCCTAAAATATCACTACTATTTTGATCAATAAAAAAATATATCACAACTATGATAATATGTATAATTAACTATGTTTTAGTTGAATTTATGAACTGTTACAATTGACCCCGTAAGTGGGGACAATTGTAACAAGTGCACGACTATCAAAAATTGTTAATAACTAATATAATAACATTTAAAATAAGTTATTTTTTTTCTAGTAGAGGATAGTCTACTTTACTCGTCTGTCAATTAATACTAATAATGTATTGGATTTTTTGTTAGTTAAAAATAGTTAAGTAAAAAATGTTACAATTGACCCCATTCTCCCCTACTCATAGAGTATACACATCATACGCAGCACAATGAAGATTTTATCCAAAGTGCATGCAGGTCAACTGGCCTTAACTGGTTAACATGATTTCATTATTCACATTATTCTTGATTAAGCAAATCATTTGTATTTGCCATAAAATATTTAAAATAAAATCATTAGTATGGAGGTGAAATTATGTGGACGTTTTTTTTATTAAACGTAAAGTGGATGCTTACCATCAGTTTGAATGTAAACCTATATAACCACTTTCTAAATAGGATCATGTTTCACATGATCTCAGCATTGAAATTCGGGCTTTAATGCTTGAAATGCAATCGGAACTTATTTTGTTATTATTATTTTATACTGCAAAACTTGAATAACAAAGCATCGTAGATAATGATTTCCTCACTTTTTTCGAAAAAATTTTCCCAATTAGTTTATTAACGTGTGTTTTCTTTTAAAGGGTGCCTGTACTGTATTTATCTCCGCATGATTTATTTTAATATTTTCTAGCTAAGGAAATTTACCCTTTTGCCCTCCGAGTACTATAATATGCTATTTGAACGAATGTGAACACTAAATCATTCAAACGGCATAGTACAGTATGTTTGCATAATATCTAAAATTCATAAAATAATTTTGTTAATATTTATTAAGATGAAAAAATCTTAATTTTCAGATCAGTGGAATGTAAAAGTTAAAATATTCGGTTACCCTCCTGAAATGTGCAAATTCTATTTTTAAGAACTTCAAATAAATATATAAGTTTTTTCAACTGCTTTCTTTTAAAATTGGCAAATTAGCATTTCATAATTATATTTTAATTAAAAATGCGGAAAATTCTTTACTCATCTAAAGCAGAATTTTGTAGAGTGCACATTCCTTTTTTTTACGGTTTTGTTTTTTAATGTATAAAACAACACAAAAATAGAATGTGTCTCAAGCGTTAACGTTAAAATGACGTTAAATGAACGTTATTATAACGTTCATTTAACGTCATGTGCTCAAGGCGACAAGAAGTGAAAACTAAATTTTAATGCATATGTTTAATAAGATTATAGGATAAAACTTGTTTGCTGTATTTATGCTTCCTAAGCAACTTTTAAAAGAAAGAAAAATGATAAGCTTATTTATTCGTAATCTTAAAGGCATTAGAGGCAACGAACAATGAAAGAAAAAAGAAAATTTCAAATAAAAAATTAGGATTAAAGATGTAATAAGTTTTATTAATTGCGCATAAGCGCAAATAAATGGAGTCCAATGTAAGATAAAAATGCAAAAAACAAAAAAAGGAAAGAAATAAAAACGGAAGACGTTTTTCAAAATTAAAATTAACCAAAATTGGAAAAACTAATAACTAAAACGTATAATTATGTCATCAGCTCACATGATTATATCTGAAAAACAGTGCTTTCTAATACTGTATTTATATAGCCAAAGCAAAATATATTTCTACAATAGTGTGGGGAGCACCAAAGAGAAATAAAGGAAGAAATAGATTCGAAAATAAAGTTTTATTAAGAAAAATTCACAAAAATTCAAGAAAAGTATAAAACAAAATACAAAAAGGAACATGTAAGAACTTATAAAGCTAGAAAGCAAAATAAATGCCACGTACTTACTAATATCTTGCAAAAATGATTTAAGAAATATTTTTGTGGCTAAATTACCAAATTCCGAAATCGGAAATTAACCCTTTCGCGCCGACTGTCACAAATACGTGACAGCAAAAAACCGTATCAATCAGGGTAAGAAGATAAAACTGGTAATCTAAGTATTTCTTTAGCAGTTTATTTGTGGGCGGAGTTATAATTTTTTGATTTATTTAATTCACCATTACTTTGTTCAAAATAAAACTATTTAGTTATACTTTGAATTAACATTGATTATATATATGATTAAACTAACAATAATTAAAATAAAAGCAAAGTAAGTCTGTCAAATTAGTAACGACTACATTTAAGTTACCGTTTTTTATTTAATTGCAACTTGATTCTGATTTTGTACGAATGCTTTTCTGAATCACCCGTCCCCAAGGGGTTAAAGCTTAAGTAGAAGGTAGAGGGATATATTGTTAAGGCGCGTCCACACTGAGCAAAGAACGGCATTTAATTTATCTGTTACTTTAGAACTTGAAAAAACTTGAACCTCGAAACTTGATGTGAGCAACGTAATAATATATTCGAATGTATAATTCAAAATTTATAATTAGTCGAATTGTAAATAGAACATTTTAATTCGATGATTTTTATAGAAATAGTTATAATTTACTGAACAATATTGGAAAAGGTTAAATCCATGGCAAAATTCTTTATAACTAATCAAGAATCTTTTCTATTTCCTACTTTGATTTCTGTCTGGGCACCTGCCGTGCGCTGTTACAACATTAGCCAAATCAACTCTCAGGTGAAATACTCTTAAATAAATTGAGATTCCTTCATTATTATACCGGATTTTCTGGAAGATTTTTTTTTAAATATTTTATGTGGTCGTGGAATTTTCGCCAATGATTTGATTTATTATAATTTTAACTACCATTACATTTCAACTATATAAACATGTATATGGAAGACCAATTAGTTATCCAATTTGCATTCCAGTAATCAGAGAGACTCGCCTTAAAGCTAAACTTTCAAGATGGATGGGAAAAGGACTGTAAACAGCCTCAGACGTACAGCTAAATTTCAAAGATGATGACCGTGCTGTGTTTTGAATTTTGGTGAAAAGTGAATGAAGTGCATGTCTACAACACTTGAATAATTATTTAATTCCTGCTGGGAAAAAACTGTTTTGAAGAGGATAAAAGTTGACAGGTAATTACACCATCTTTTAACATTTTCTCATCTGATCTAGTTTCTAAAATCCTAATAATCTAAAACTTAAAAGCAGTAGCACTATTGGGTAAAAATAAACGTTTTAATGAATCACAGAGATGCCAACTTGCTCCGATTTGTTAAAAATATTTTCCAGTGGTGGCGAAATTTAAGTTAGTTTTATATTTTTCATTTTTAAGTAATTTTTTCATCACTACAAATCTAAAATTCGAAGTCGAAGTTTCATATGAAATGCAACTGTTTATGTCGTGGTTGCTCTTATGAAGAGTATGCGTGATTATCGTTGTTCTACAACTATTACTGCTTCATTCGCTACCAATTTATTGAAACTTTTGCAGAAAGTGGAGCAGTTTGCATCCCTGAAATTTTTTGTCGGATTACTAATAAAGACGATTGATTTGAAGTAAATTCTTTAACTAAAACATATAATTTAGCACGTTGAATGCCACGCTAATTTTGCACGGCTTGCCCGTCTGGCCAAACGGTAAATAACAACAAACTAAATTGCGAATATTAGACAGATTTTGATACTTTTTTTAAATGTTTAGCATGACATATTTGAAAAAAGTGGTGAATTATATAACCCTACGAATTGTTTAGAAATAGTGGGGGACAAAGGAAAAAAATCTACTAAATTGAATTTATTAATCCAAGAATCAAAATTAATAAACTACCACTTGAAAAGATTTATTCGCTGTCCGGAGCAAGTTGGCATCTCTGTGTATATAAATAAAACTATTTTTGTGTGCTATATATTGCATTAATTTCTTCAAATCATTTTAGTAACTACAATAGTATTAAAAAAAATTAAACATTTACTCGAATTATGTGTTTCTAATAATCTTGGCTTCGCCAGTCACCGGTGACCCCCATGGCGCTACAAGCAAACTCAGTACCGGTCACCGGTGATCCCCATGGCATTCAGCGTGTTAAAGAAACGGAAAAATATCAAATTTAAGAAAAACTGTCCATCAATTTATATCGATAATTTTTTATAAAAAATGTAAACATTTCTTAATTTCACAGGCATAAATGATGCAAAAAAAAAATAAAGATTGAATAGGTTAACTCGTATAACGTGAAAAAAGGAAACCTGAAATTTAGTGATAATTTCAACATCATTCTATAAATTATTTTTTTAATTAGTTTTTAAGCACTTTTTACATGAAAATTATGAGATGAATTACATGAAAATCTAGCTTTAGGTTTCAAGAAAACTGAAAATTCCGAATATGTAAAAATTTTTTACATATTACTTACCATTCAAATTTTTCCGTCATTAACAAATTAATTAACAAAAAATTATTTAATTCATCTAAATTCCTCCTTATAATACATATTTGTCGTTGGGCCGATGGCTTATAACTTTTTGTGAAAGTATTATTATAGTTTACCCCATCACTCAAAAGACGTGAAGAGAAATATGATATATTAAAATAACATTAGAGTAACAAATTTTTGAACCGTTATACCTGGTGACCCTTAAAATCTAGATCTTCAAAACTTTCTCTATCATCCACCCTGATTTTGGGGGTGGTAAATCCTTATTTGATGCAAAGTAGGTTTGTTACTTTAGAAAGAGTGCGTTTTTTTAGTTAAAATAAGCATATTTTGCCACGGTTTAAGTTAACTGTAGTGGATATTTTAAAAGATTAAGAGATTTCTTCTGAGGTATCACCTCAGCACTTTACAGAATGAAAATCTGATCAACCGTTCAAAAGTTAGAAAGATTTTCTCGCTGACTATACATATTTCTTTTTACCAAGCATGCCCTTCTTTACTTACTTTATTTACAAAAATTGGTCACCTGGGCCACTTAGCGGCAAGCATGCCCTTCAACTACTAGAAAATGTTCTTAATTATAGAAAATATTTTTCCCAGTGGTAGCAAAATTATTGTATTAACTGTTTGCACTCCGATGTCGCCTATGACATGCCATCAACAGTCAATTTATGTTATTCAGCTATTTTTTAGTGTGTTAAAAAGAGTTTGGAATTTCTCTTATGTAAATCTATTTCGTTATGGTAAATATGATAACAAATAAAATTATCCTTTCATTCTGTATCCATTCATTATTATCAACATAATTTTTAAAAGTATAAAAACAGATTGATATTTTTAGATTTTTATTTGAAGCTGCATTAATTTCCTATTTCTATACTTCTAACTATTTGCTTATCTGAAAACTATCCGAATCCTTTTTTTCAACCGAAGTCGATGCCATTTTTCCACATTTTTTTAAACTTAATAATTAGTAAATATTACTTTAAGAATTTTAAAAATTATCAAAACATACTGTTATATATATTTTAAATGATTTAGAGCTTATATTAGTTCAAACGGCTTTTGAAAGTATTGGGAGGGCCAAGGGTTAGTATTGTAATAAATTAGAATTTAAAGAATTTTTCCCCGCACTTCACAAGAATAATTTAAACCTGTACAAAAATCAAATAAATAAATGGTTAAGCGCTTTAGTTTTTATGAAAGTTTCAGGAAATTTCAATCTATTTTAGAAGTTTCTACTTTAGTTCACTACCAATGAAAAAAATGCTTTGCACGTATTTCAAATGTTAGACTTTATTTAATCTTTTTAATCTAATATGTTTAACATTTCAACGGCGGTCTAGCAGCCATTGCATCTTTTTGAATTTATCATATGTACTATTTATAATGGTGCAATATTTATAAATTATTATTTAAACTGTGAGTTTTTATTTTATTTTATAACCGTCGTTGAACAGCCAACCCAATTTTTTGCGTTTACGACTAATGTTCAACACCGTAGCCTTGTAATTTTGAACCCAATCCAGAAGACAAGGGAATTCCTGGATCGAGTATCGGGAGAAATTAGCCTTTGTGGAGGACTTTTTAATGGAGCTAACCCGCATTTGCATCGCATATAAAACCACAAATACCTCCTACGGTTAGCTTGGCGGCAAGGGGTCTCGAATCCATGATTCGTCTACCACTGAGGATGTTTTACGTCAGCACTGTGGTCGGTGCAAGTCGGATGCGGAATTCGCATCGACCGCATTGCTGGGACTCGAACCCGGTTCACCTCATTGGAAAGCGAAAGCTCTATCCCCTGAGCCATCTCGGCTCAAATCTTGAGTTTTGGAGAATTTTTAATTGTTTGCTGAAAGTTTGCGAAGCCGTCGGAACTTGCTGACGCGCATGCGCCTACAGAAGGTGGAAAAAGCTTTCTGTTACCTACCTCTTCAGCTTTAAGTTAGAACTGTGCGCTAACATCAGATCCAAATAAAAATACTTATTTATTCATTTATAATGGCAAACAGAACTATCTTGTTACTGTAAAGTATAACCTTATAATAAAACACTTGTACTACAAGGTAGAGAAGTACCAAGATTACAAAGAGGTTTTCGTTCTTTTTATTTTATAAGATCAATTTGGCTCTTGATAGAAGTCCACATCAGAAGATGATCAACTTGACAGGTTTTACTGTACTTTTAAAGTACTCAACTGGAAAAAATACCAAATATTACCGTATATCTCGGTCTATAAGTCGACCCCTTATTTTTGATTACGAAATAGCAAATTTCTGGTATGCCGGGTGTATAAGTCAAACGCTGAATAAAAAAAAAGGAAATATAAAAATTTATTGAATCAAAAAGCATTAAAAAATAATTCGTTTGCGAAATTGTGCTTAGTTCAAAATATTTCACATTGTTCTCTTTTGATATGATACACACCTGCTCTCAAATAAAGATTAATAATATTTTTGAATACAAAATAGATGATTTTCTGGAATTTTTAAAGTTGTAGTTTTATAATATATTTGAAAAGATTACATTGTATTATATATTTTTAAATACTCTTAAATAAATTATCATAACTTCTTTTTTTTTTTGGTACATAATTTAAACTTAAAAAAAAACTCTACATGTAAAGAAAATATGATGAAAGAAATTGAAAAATTAATTGTATGTAACATATTAAATATAGTTTTTTAAAGGAGTAAATTGATACAGATTTATTCATATTTATCTCATTGTTTACAATAACGGATCGATATTTCTCGACGTCTGATTTTATTATGGATTTGTAAGTCGATCCCCTGACTTTCGTAAAATTTTGGAGGTTTAAAAAATCGATTTATTCACCGATATTAACAGTAATCTGAAGTGAAAATGTCACCATTGGAATAGAAAGACTTAAAAGTTAAAACTTTACACTGTCCTTAATCCCTCCACAGAAAAAATTTTTTACCTGCATATGCATGTTGCACCCAAAATTGTTACAAAGTGGTTATAAAACTATTTGATTTTTTTCCTTCTCGATATGACTAACATATTCTTAACTAACAAAACATATTTAGAATAGCTGAGAATGTAAATCTAGCTTAAATCTAGTAATTTAAATAACATATTCTTAACTAACAAAACATATTTAGAATGGCTGAGAATGTAAATCTAGGAATTTAAATACATATTCTTAACTAACAAAACATATTTAGAATAGCTGAGAATGTAAATCCAGCTGTAAATCTCAAAATCCGTGGTATTAAAATTCACTTGATTACTAAAATTTGATTTTTCCCCCACGATATTTCATCATGAAATAGATATCGCTATTTGTATTTGTTGTCGCAGATTGCTATTAGTTTCCATTTTAAATATTTTCATGGTTGCTGAAAAATCTAAAAAATGATAGAAAATATCGATGAAATAAAATGCTTTTACTAAATACAATCGATTAAAAATACTTATAAATTAAATATCTGTGTTATAAATGATCAACTGGAATCCTAAAATTGCCAGTAAAATTTAAGACTATTAAATTTACGATACATTAAACATTTATCACAACTTATTATTAACAAATTTTTTCAGACAGTAACTGTCTTGTATTCTGTGACAAGCGTTCACTTAAATCTGTTTAATTTTGCTTTATTTATGAAGTACTCCATTTTAAAATAAATTAATTAACGAAAGCATTTTATAGAAAATAAATTTGTGAAAAGAGCTTAAGAAACAGTACCAGTAATTCCAGTGTGGGTATTTCATTTCTGAAATCATTTCTGCTTCGAAAGTTATAAATTGTTTTCAAATGATAGTTTATCTGAGTGTACAGTGTACCAAAAAAACGAATTACCCTGAATAACTTTTGATCTAATGTTCTGATCTTCTCATTAGAAAATATATTCATTTCGAAATATAGGGAATATTCAAAATATAGGAGATCGTCGCAATCTGGGAAATATATTCTTCATCGTTTGGTCAGGAGAACTATTCGCAGCTTGGACCTCATAATATTTTTTTGTGTATTTCGCCGTATCTTGAGAATTTTTTAAGGGAATTGAAAAATTTTTGCGCTCAATTATAAAATTATTTATCTAAAGATAATTTCATGCAAAAAAGAAAAAAAAAGTTTTAATAAATATTTATTGTTTTATTAATTTAAAATTTTAAATTCTAATGTATACAGGTTTTTACATTATCTTAAAGTAGGAAATTTTACATAGCAAAATGCAAAATTTTGAGCGAAATCTGCTGAATAGTTCCCAAGAAATCGAATTTTTGATAAACGAATTTTTTAAAATAATAAACATTTAATAAAATTTATTTCGTGCATGGAATTATCTTTGAATAAACGAATTTTATTAATATATTTTACTTTTTTATTGAAGATACATATGCAGGTTTGTGTGCTCATTACAAAGAATACTTAAGAGCCCTTGTTAAATTGGAGAACAGATAGCACAAATTGGAAAAGGGCATACGGTGGGATTTGAACCCTCTACCCCACACTGCAGATTATTGGTTAAATTTACGAGACAGCTAGGCTAGAGATACTGCTTTTTTAATTTATTTTAACCAATAAACTGCTAAAATTTAGTTTTTATTGCTCATAACGTTGCATAGTTATTTATATTATAATTTAAATTAAAACATTTTAAATAGGTATAAAGATATTTAATTCTCATATTTACTCGCACCATAGATAATGATTTAACTTTGCTGATTTTTCTGAATAGTCCTTTTATTCCAATCCAACATATGAGTTAATGCCAGAGATCTCAATCAAAATACAATCCCAATCACGTTGGCAGATGCAAATGTTTTAGCAAAGTCAAGACTATTCACCCCTTTAAAAATCAAGGCCCACGATCAAATAACTAATCTTGACATCGACAGGAAGACAGCCACCACTCTCATCAGACTAAGAACAAAACATCATAAAAAC
>NC_092213.1:36693087-36768906 GCF_043381705.1 Parasteatoda tepidariorum | reverse complement strand
AAATTTGCGACTATTAGACAGATTTTGCTTGTTTTTTAAAAGGTTTAGCATGACATATCTGAAAAAAGTGGTGAATTATATAACCCTACGAATTGTTTAGAAATAGTGGGGGACAAAGGAAACAAATCTACTAAATTGAATTTATGAAACCAAGAATCACAATAAATAAATTACCACTTGAAAATATTTATTCGCTGTGAGGTACAAGTTGGCATCTCTGTGTATATAAATAAAACTATTTTTGTGTGTTCTATATTGCATTAATTTCTTCAAACCATTTTAGTAACTATAATAATATTTAAAAAAAATTAAAAATTTACTAGAATTATGTGTTTCTAATAATCTTGGCTTCGCCAGTCACCGGTGAACCTCATGGCGCGACGAACAAACTAAGTACCGGTCACTGGTGATCCCCATGGCATTCAGCGTGTTAAAGAAAGGGAAAAATAACAAATTTAAAAAAAACCATCCATCAATTTATATCGATAATTTTTTATAAAAAATGTGAACATTTCTTAATTTCACAGGCATAAATCGATGCAAAAAAAAGAAAGATTTAATAGGCTAACTCATAACGTGTAAAAAGGAAACCTGAAATTTAGTGATAATTTCAACATCATTCCATAAATTATTTTTTTAATTAGTTTTTAAGCACTTTTTACAAGAAAATCATGAGATGAATTACATGAAAATTTAGATTTAGGTTAAAAAAAAACTTTAAATTCCGAATATGTAAAAAATTTTTACATATTACTTACCATTCAAATTTTCTTCCATCATTAACAAATTAATTAACAAAAAATTATTTAATTCATCTAAATTCCTCCTCATAATACATATTTGTCATTTGGCTGATGGCTTATAACTTTTTGTGAAAGTATTATTATAGTTTACCACATCACTCAAAAGACGTGAAGAGAAACATGATATATTAAAATAGCATTAGAGTAGCAAATTTTTGAACCGTTATACCTGGTGACCCTTAAAATCTAGATCTTCAAAACTTTCTCTATCATCCACCCTGATTTTGGGGGTGGTAAATCCTTATTTGATGCAAAGTAGGTTTGTTACTTTAGAAAGAGTGCGTTTTTTTTTTAGTTAAAATAAGCATATTTTGCCACGGTTTGAGTTAACTGTAGTGGATATTTTAAAAGATTAAGAGATTTCTTCTTTCAGCACTTTACAGAATGAAAATCTGATCAACCGTTCAAAAGTTAGAAAGATTTTTCTTGCTGACTATACATATTTGTTTTTACCAAGCATGCCCTCCAACTACTAGAAAATGTTCTTAGCAATAGAAAATATTTTTCCCAGTGGTGGCAAAATTATTGTATTAACCGTTTGCACTCCGGTGTCGCCTATGGCATGCCATCAACAGTCAATTTATGCTATTCAGCTATTTTTCAGTGTGTTAAAAAAAGTTTGGAATTTCTCTTGTGTAAATCTATTTCGTTATGGTAAATATGATAACAAATAAAATTATCTTTTCATTCGGGATCCATTCACTATTATCAATATAATTTTTAAAAGTATAAAAACAGATTGATATTTTCAGATTTTTGTTTGAAGCTGCATTAATTTCCTATTTCTATACTTCTAACTATTTGCTTATCTGAAAACTATCCGAATCCTTTTTTTCAACCGAAGTCGATGCCATTTTTCCGCATTCTTTTTAACTTAATAATTAGTCCCGCAGTGAACTGATCGTTAAGACACGGTTCCCAGCAGATCACCAAAGTCAAGCATCACTGGCTACGGTCAGTGTGCGGGTGGGTGACCACTTGGATCAGTCTGCGTAGGGACCGAGGGTGTGCGGTATTGGTCCTCGTTAAACTGTGCGACCGTAAAGTGCTCGACTTCGCGCGCAGGTCGTCGGGCTACCGAAGCGGGGGTGCCATTCCTTCCGCAGAGGATCAAAATTGTGATGGCATGTCTTCGGATCATCCTCCGGGATGCTTCCCAGACCGTCGCCAATAGCCCATTGTGCAGCTCTAGAGCTACGTAAATTAACAACAACAACAACAACTTAATAATTAGTAAATATTACTTTAAGAATTTCAAAAATTATCTGAAAATACTGTTATATATATTCTAAATGATTTAGTGCTTATATTAGTTCAAACGGCTTTTTATAGTACTGGGAGGGCAAAGAGTTAATATTGCAATAAATTAGAATTTAAAGAATTTTGCCCCTCACTTCACTAGAATAATTTAAACCTGTATAAAAATCAAATAAATAAATGGTTAAGCACTTTAGTTTTTATAGAAGTTTCAATGTGTTTTCGAAGTTTCTACATCAGTTCACTACCACTGGAAAAAAAATTTTGCACATATTTCAAGTGTTAGACTTTATTTAATCTTTTTAATCTAATATGTTATTTAACATTTCAACGACGATCTAGCAGCCATTGCATCTTTTTGAATTTATCACATGTACTATTTATAATGGTGCAATATTTATAAATAAATATTTAAATTGTGAGTTTTTATTTTATTTTATAACCGTCGTTGAACAGCCAACCCAATTTTTTGTGTTTACGACTAATGTTAACTCCATAGCCTTGTAATTTTGAACCCAATCCAGAAGACAAGGGAACTCCTGGATCAAGTATTGGGAGAAATTTGCCTTCGTTGAGGAGTTTTTAATGGAACTAACCAGCATTTGCGTCACATGGAACACCACGAAAACCTCCCATGGTTAGCCTGGCGACAAAGGGACTCTAACCTATGATTAGTCTACCACTGAGGATCTTTTACGTCAGCACTATGGTCGGTGCAAGCTGGATGCGGAATTCACATCGACCAACCACTGCCGGGATTCGAACCCGGTTCACCTCATTGGAAGACGAAAGCTCTATCCCCTAAGCCATTGCGTCTCAAATTGTGAGTTTTGGATAATTTTTAATTGTTCACTTCGTTTAAAGGCAGCTAGAAGCTATCAGGCTGAAAGTTTGCGAGACCGTCGGAACCTGCTGACGCGCATGCGCCTACAGAGGGTGGAAATATATTTCTGTTTCCTACCACTTCAACTTTAAGTCAGAATTGTGCGTTAACATCAGATCCAAATAAAAATACTTATTTATAAATTTATAATGGTAAACAGAACTATCTTGTTACTGTTAACCTAATAATAAAACACTTGTACTACAAGGTGGAGAAGTGACCAGATTACAAAGGTTTTCGTTCTTTTTATTTTATAAGATCAATTTGGTTCTTGATATGCAAGTTTGTGTGCTCATTACAAAGAATACTTCAGAGCTCTGGTTAAATTAGAGAACAAATAGCACAAATTAGAGAAGGGCATACAGCGGGATTTGAAACCTCTACCTCACACTATAGAGTATTTGTTGAATTTACGAGACAGCTCGACCACAGATGACCCTTTTTTAATTTATTTTAACCAATAAATTGCTAAAATTGAGTTTTTATTAATCATAACGCTACATAGTTATTAATATTATAATTTAAATAAAAAAATTCAAATAGGTATAAAGATATTTAATTCTCAAATTTACTCGCACCATAGATAACGGTATTACTTGCCTCATATTTCTGAATAATCCTTTTATACAACTCAACATATTAGTTTTTTAGAGTCGTTAATTGATTTCATTATTTATCAAATTTAATTTCGTTGATTGATTTTTCTTAAGTTTCATAAAGCAATCTCTTGATTCTATTCGCACTACAGTATATTTTTCTTACACAATTAAACTTAACACGTTTCTTTTTAACAAAAATGGTACTAACTAATAGAAGGACATGAAACAACAAAAATTACAATGTTTAGCATCAGAATCAATTAAGAAAACGTTTACCAGTTAATCATGTAAAATTATCATTCTGTGTAATCATAATATAGAAAGTCTGTGTTCCACTCTGTAGATCTCATGTAAAGCTTAATTATGAGAATATATTAAACAGAAACATATCAAAACAAAAAAGAAAGAAAAAAAACCACCTTGAAAGAAAAAAAATGAACCTTGGCATCGGCTTCGGTTGACAATATCATCATCATAATAGTTGGCCAGACAGCCCAATGTGGGCCAATGCCCTCCTCTGAAGATTTCTCCATAACGGCTTCCAATTTATCTTTGATCTCCAATTCTTTTCATAAATTGCAAGAAAATCAGACTCAACTGAGCCAGCCCATCTCAACCGCGGCCTTCCCCGCTTTCTTGTTCCAGTGGGTCTAAAACCCAACGGCTTCCTTATTGTATTGTCATCACTCATTCGAATCACGTGGGCCATCCAAATCGTTTTATTTAACAGCATACAATTGGCAATATATTCGGATAATCGAAGTTTTAGAATAAATGGAAGTATAGAAATCGGAAATTAATACAGCTTCAATTAATAATCTAAAAATATCCATCAGTTTTTATATTTTAAAAAAATTATATTAAACTGATAATAATTAATGGAATCCAAATCTAAGTATCATAAGTTATTTGTTATCATATTTACCATAATGAAATAAAATTACTTAAGAGAAATACCAGACTCTTTTTAATACTAAAAAAAAAGACCACTAAATAACTTAAAAATAACTGTCTTTAAAAAAGCATAAAATATTTTATGGCGTATTAAATCGGGAATGCAATAAACTATTTTGTACAAAAGCTTTAACTAAAATGTCCAAACTTTGTTTTTCAAAAAAATAATGTTCTTTGCTTTCTTTAAGCTCTTTTCATCTTATTTATACTTACCTTGTTAGTTCTTTGCATTTTGGAAAAACTATACCAAAAGTGCTTCCTTCCAGCTCAAAGCAACCGAAAAAGGAAAAAAAAAAATAATAATAAAACCGTTCGGAAAGAAAAACGCACACAAATAATTCCACTTCAGTTTTAATTATCCGCTACATTTTTCCGTCTGTTTCTTCTGAAAAAAAATAAACTCTTCAAACTCAAAAAACAAAATCACTAAAAGAAGTGAATTCTTTTAGAAGTGTTTAAAAATTTCCATAACACTTATTTTGCTTGCAAAAGCTTCTTAGTTTATTCGTTAACTTTTCAAAGCTTCTTATTTTCATGACATTTTTTTTATTCCTTTTTTTATCTTTTGTTCGCTCCGGGGTGGTTGAGTGTTTTCTTTCTATTATTTTTATTCTCTATTACCCTGATTCGACCTGTCCTAATGAATAGGTTAATTTTGAAACTTACACGACTATGATTAGGTTTTTAATAACAGGATATGAAAGAGTTTAGATCACGCTTTTTTTTCTATTCGTGAAAACGACAGCCACATACTTATTGGATAATGTTTCTTTTATTTGAGCAACTTTTTGTCGTTCGTAAAATCTTTATTAATATATTCAACGAAACCCTTTAAATAATCCTCTAATTTCTTCTCTTTTTTTTCAAGCAATTCAATCTTGAAGTTTTTTTCCCTTTTTTTTAGTTTTGGTTTGAGAATTAAATTTGGCGTGAAAGGTTAATATGTTTCGAATTTTTTCAGTGAATTGCAAATACAGCTAATGGAGTATCAGTATTTTTCTCTTGGGGAAATGATACTCTAGATTTTATGATTTACGAAACTTTTCTAAATAAAACAGGAACTGCTACTATGCACTTGCATAATCCCCAACAGTTATGGTATTTCAGTAGATTCAGAAAATAAATCCTTCATAACAAAGCTGATTTGTGAATATTTTAACAAATTAGAATTGATTGAATTTTTGTAACAAATATATGTATACATTAACACTTAATATGAAAGGTCAGATAGGCTATGAGTCAATTATAAGAATATTATCAGAAATATAATTACCAGTAAACTTTTTGCTTTGAATAACTACCACTATAAGAAACATTTCGCATAGACTTCAAATGTTGAAGGGTATGCTATTGCGGAAATTTCAGTAGTTGGAGATAATATTTGTAATAGTGGTTGCAAAGGTAATTGTCTACTATTTTAATAAATGGAAATAAAAAGAATATTTTCACCACTCCATATAAATAATGATCTAGCCAAATAGTAAAGAGAAATTATAGCCCATAATATGGGGCCTACGGGGCCAAATATATATATATATATATATATTGTTTTTGCTGTCTGGTTATTATAAGGTAGGATAATTTGCAGTACTACAAAATAAAATTTGGGAAAACCCCTGATTTTTTTAACCTTCTTTTAATCAGTGTTAAAAATACTAAGAAAATTGCTTGAATTTTTTATATATTTCTGCGATATTTAAATCAGACTTTTTCTATTAGTTACCAATTTACGATTCACTACGAAATTCGGAAAAAAAGTTCCTTTTTGTGCTTGCGCAATATAAGAGAACTACTTTAACGACTCATATCTCGCACCGTTTCTTCACGAATTTTAAAAAATTCATTTTATATTTAATTTGAAATTGCTCCCAAAGTTTTGTTTAATTTTATTGAATATTTTCAGAGTCATAGCAAAAAACAAAACTTAAGACAAAAAAAAATTATGTTTTTTTTTTTATAAAAATGTCCATATTTCAATAAATATTTAAGCTAAGTCTACAAAATCTTGTGCCGTTATTGCAAATAACAACCAAAGTAATTGGTACAAGTTACAAGTTTATTGTTTGGTTTTCTGGCATAGAGTCTTCAGAAATACTTGTTTTCTTTCTTTATTAAATGTCGGTTCCTCAAGCCTTTGAAAGCTTTGAACTTTATTGCGAAGTATCAAAATTCACATAAACTAAACAAATCTAAATTTTCAAGATAATCTTGCGAGTATTTCTTGAAAAATTTTGAAAAAAAAAAAAACTATTGGATTGTTGTCACGGAGTCACGTAAAACGCGTCGACTGATGACTTAAAATATCCCCAGTGGTAGACAGATCATGAGTTAGATTCCCCTTGTCGTCGAGTTGACCGTGGGAGGATTTCGTAGTTTCTCCATGCATTACAAATATGGGACAGTTCCATCAAAAAGTCTACCATGAAGGCTAGTCAGCCCAATACTTGATCCAGGAGTTCCCTTGTCTTCTGAGTTGGGTTCAAAATTACGAGACTGTTCAACACCGATTATAAAATAAAATATATTTGAGTGAGTCGAATCAACCGAGTTCTTATCTACTCTGAATTTAATTATGAACTCCGTAGATCTTGCTTGAATGATTTTATTTTAAATAAATGTTTCTTTTTTGAAAAATAATTACAAAATAAATTGAAAGTAATAATAAAATTAATTTGGAAAAATTAACGAAATAATTTGATGTTGGGTTATTGCAGAAAATTAAACTGCTGCAAATAGTTTCCAAGCAAAATAATTAGGGAAATATAACATCAATTCCCACTAGTTTCAGCTATCTCTTATTAATTACAATTTTTTTTAAATTTCTTAAAACATTATTACTTGATATAGTTATGGTTAAATTTAATGCATTCAAATACCCTTTAAACCGAATAAAATCATTAGTATTTTAAGAAAATAATTTGTAAAGATATTTCCGAAAACAATTTAAACACTAAACTTCTGTGATATAGAAGTCATTAATTAGAATATTCGTAGCATTTAAAATAGCTTTTAAAAATAATTAATAAGTTTCAGGAGATTTAAAGTACGGAAGAGCTTCATTAAATCCGTGAAGCTAAATTAATTAGTAAAGGAATTTTTCGCATAAAATTATATATACATAATTTTTTTTCATTTTTAATTTAATGTCGAAAATTTACAATGTTAAAAATAATAACTTTTTTCTTGAAATTTTTGTTTAAAGCATTATTTATACAGACCTGGTATAAAAAATTCAGTTATGAAATTTAATTATTGTTGTTTCGTTAAACATATGGATTTTTCAGATTACTGAAAAAACGATGCGTTTGTTGTAAAAAAAGAAAATAAATAGAATACGAATTAAATTTTATATTAATTAAAAAAATTAATCACGTCTAATGTTTTTCATACAATAAAAAAAATTCAAACTTAAAAAAACTAAGATAATGATATTTATTTTATATCATTAAATGAAAATTTATTGTTTAAAAGAGCGCTTTTTGTATAAAAGGAAAATCATTTATAAATTTCTAGACTAAAAAAAATAAAATATTTAAAATCTTAGATTTAAATGAAAAAACATTTCTCGCAAATAACTTTTCGAAATGAATAAGGTCTTAAAAAATGTAATTTTCATATAAAATAAAAAATTCATAATAAAAAAATTAATTTTAACAATTATGCTTATTGAGTTCTAGATTGAAAAGTAGATTCTAGGTTTAATAGATTGAAATTCATATTTTGTAATAAAAAAAACATTCCCATATTTCTTGTTTTAGGGACGCACAGTACCCTAATAGTTATGAAAAATTTTAAGAACTCATTTGGGGTTAAATTTTCACAGTCAGATGCCATCGTATTAAAAAAGTGCCTGGTACAAAATGGCATAAATATGACAGACTTGATTGATTTAGTTTTCAACTTGACAAAAAGTATCGATACACTTAACAAGCAACTAGAAGAACAAAGAAAGCAATTTGTGGAAGATAGAGAAAAGCAACGAATTCAATATAAAAGCTCAACTGCAAGCTCACCTGAAGCATCAGAATAAAGTGTTAACCAACAGCAAAGTGAACTTTACAGAACAAGCTGGGAAGTTCAACAGAATCAAATAGGTACAAGCATAAGTTATAAGTTTATCGAACTATCGTATTCAATGATAGATGATATGATATGATCAATGTTCAATGATAGATACAAAGAATAATTTCTTACTGTAAATGTAAAATCAACTGTTATTCGCCATCACTTCAAAGAATCTGGACTAGAGAATGTAATAAACGTTAACTTCAAAACAATTATGTTTACAATTTTGCATTAATTTACACAAAACTTCAATTTTTATAGTAATAAAATATTATTTTTCTATTTTCTTCTTTTATTTTACTCCTTACTCATTAATTTTTAACTACTTTTCCTGAAACTGTGGCATTAGTTTTATATGATGATTTTTTGTGATGATGAAAAGTTTTGTACGATCTTTTCCTCGAGTTATGCTCCTATTATGCGTCTGTAAGTAAGATGTGAATATTTTCTGTTGACTTTTGAGACGCAAAGCATAATTTATATTTGTTTCCATTATTACATATTTTTATTCAATTTGTGTATGATTTATCAATAGAAAATTTAAATCACAATATATTCCAAAAATAAGCCTAACTAATTACTACGAGAATTCACATCAGCTTAAAATTTTTTTTGAAGTTCCTATGTTCCCGTAATTGAATTAAAATTTTTTACTATCAAATTTTTACTATTTAATACATAGATGATTACTTTTAAATAATTTCTTACATTTGCTCACAGTAAATGCTTTGAAAAAGAAACATATTTTTTAAGTGCCATCAGTTAACATATTTTATTTTTCAAAAAAGAAACATATTTTTTAAAGAAAGAATTAAAAATTCTACTACTTCCGTTTTGTAGTATGATAAAAATAATAATTATCGAAATTTGTTGCCGATTGTGAAAAGGAATATTGTATACTTAAGTTTCGCAAGATTTTCCGGTTTCTGTATCTACTTCTGTTTACGAATTTCCCCCTTTACTTACGACAAGTTTGTTTCCCTTTCATTCGAGTTTCAATGCAGTGAAAACATTTCAAAGCTCGAATCAGTGAACGCGATGATTGCAGAAAACACTAGACATCATGAGGGTTTTAAATCCCCGCCATCTTGGGTTTAGAGTTTGTTTTTTTTAGAGCAAGTTTTATCTTTTAATCACTTCTTTTTTTATTTTATTCGAATATTCATAGTATTATACAATTAAATATTGATTTTCGCTTGACGTAATTTACTTAAAATTTAGATAAAAAATTTTAAAAGTTTTTTAAAACAAGGCTAAAATTATATTTGTACTTTGACGTCGCAGCATGACGTTTAACATTTATTTAAATTGCAATGCTAAAAATTATCAATATTTTTTGGTTTGTGATTGCTTAAAATTTACGAATTTTATTGCTAAAAACTTTTTTCAAAGGAATTTGTTTTTCAAAGGAAAGCAGTGGTTTTATTTTTTCTTAAAAGTCAAAGTTTTTTAAACAGAGTCCATGCCTTGTAAGAAAATTTAAAAAGTAGTGTTATTATCTAATGAAGTAATAAATTTCTTTTTATTAGCCTTAACTTTAAAATTATAAACTATTCCTCACATTTTAAAATTTTATTTATTTATTTGGAAATATTAAGCATAGTGTTGGATACAAACTTAATAAAATATATTTTATTTCATTAATTTTACTAAAACTTTTCAAACTTTCAAGGACCATGCGAATCCTATTAGATTAGCATTTATTTCACATTTAAGTATTATTTAACCTAGAGTTGAAAAAAAAACATTATTATCTTGACTTAATTACTTAAAATTTAGAAAACGTAGGACTAAAATATTTTATATTTGTTTTTAAAAACGAAACAAAAATTGTATTTGTTCTTAAAAGTTTCAGTTTTTAATTTAGCATTTATTTAAATTCCGAAGTTAAAAAAAGCAATTTTTTTTACATTATCACTTAAAATTTATAAAAAAAATTGTTAATTTCTTTCTCATAAAAAAGGCCAAAATTTTGTTTGTCATTAAATTAGCATTTATTTCATAGTTAAGGATTATTTTTTCAACAATCCTAGAATACTAGTTTCGGCAATCCAGTTATTTATCCCATAGTTGAAAAAAAAGCAATTTTATCTTGGCTCAATTATTTAAAATTTTTAAAACCTAGGACAAAAAAATCCTATTTGTTTTTCAAAGTAAGACAAAACTTTTATTTGTTTCTAAAAGTAGCAACTTTTAATTAAGTGTTTATTTGACATCCACAGCTAAAAAAAATCAATTTTTACTAGACGTTATTGTTTAAAATTGATAAACTATGGCACTAAAATATATTTTGTATTTTTTCCTGCAAACAAAAATTTTATTTGAGCAAAATTTTTTAAATAAGCATTTATTTGAATTCCACAGTAGAAAAACTCACTTTTCGCTTGTCACGATTGCTTAAAATTTATAAGACAAACGTATCTATTTTATTAATTAACTAAGTTTAAAGTAAATAATATGATCTAAAGTAGTGAAAATTTCGGTAAGAAATAAATATATTTTTCTCCAGTTCTTTTGATATTCCATAAAATAATAAAACTATCTTACACTTTAGCAAAGCTCTAACTAGGAACAGCAAAATTTCCGTATGAAATTGAAAAAAGTTTCTAAAACTCATGAGAGTTGGTTTTATTTTCCAAATTTTATCGTGATATCAAATTTATCTTTGACACCATTCATAATTTCAATTTTACGGGTAAAAAATACTTTTCAAAAGAATTATAAAAGTGAAACAAGTATTAAACGTCTTTTTGGAAAAAGGAAAGGATTATCTAGAATTAGTGTTGTGGTATTATCCGACTTAAAAATATTTCGAAAGCATTAAAAAGACTTTTCTTTATTTGATTTACAGAAAAACGAATTGTTTATTACATTAGTATTCAATGATTAAAAAAATTTTTAAATTTCAAAATGTCGAACTAAATAAGAATGTGTTTTATGTTTGTTTATGATTAGTTGAATAAAACATATTGGTATAATTTGCATTTTAAATTATTTTCATTTTCTGTAAAATTCATTTTAGATATGCTTTCTTGATTCTTTCTCTGTTAGTTTGCACGTAAGTTTTTAAATCTTTAGATTCCTTCGAATGTTGCAGAGAATTATGTATTTAATATCAACAGCAAACATTTTATCATTTGTCTTTCCGTAATGTTATTTTCACTTTTTGCAGTTTTTTTCCATATCTCTGAAAATAGTTTCATGAATTAAAAAGATTGTACAAATAGTTGGAAAATATTTTAACCCACGATAAATTCAATCGAAAACTAATACTTAAACTTTTATATTATTCAATTAAATTTATTTAATTTTTATTCAATTATAAATTATAATCTAAAAAGTTAACTTTATAATTCAATATTTTTTCCGTCATTGCTAAACTAAAGAAAGCAAAAATATTAAATAATTAGAATAATTATTTTAAATTAGTTTTTGTATGAAATTGTCATTCGGTGAACAAATAATAATTTGTTTAAAATTTTTTGAAAGGGATTTTATGGAAGGGGAAAATATAAGAATTTCTTTCTCTAAAAGATTATGGCAATAATTTTCCAAACAACGATTAGTCCAGATTAGAAATTAAGAATTTATAGTCGTTAAAAATAGATAATTCATTTGCAAAAATAACTTTTGTGTCTGGTTAATTTAGCATTTAAAATAAATCGCTTGTTAGTGTATCGTTGCCGGTTAGTGCTCGGTATTGCTGGTTAAAACATCGCAGTTCGCTGAGAGTGATCTCTCTGGCTCAGAACTGTCATTGTGTAAAACTAGGGTTCGATCCGCAAGGGCGGCGTGAAGCCCATATAGCTTCAGATCGATGGATAACAGCTTGCCTGAGAAATGAAGATAGCCTGTGGACAATGTTGACCACATAGCTACAATCATACCGTTGGCCACAAAATTGTGGAGCCTTAACTTCCATGACTCTCCTGGCTTACAGCGGGCTGCAGCCGGAATGCTTTATCTTTTATATCTCTTAGTATTAGCATTTAATATCCTCTTTTTCAACAGTAATTGGTTGTTATTACGTGAACAACTTTATTACAGTAAGCCTTTTTAGAGTGTAACCTTTTTGGAGCAGTTTCAGAATTATTTTTCACTCTTTCTGCTGTTACAATAATCCAAATTTTTTTTTTCATGCAACTCGAATAATGTTTGAGTATTATACTAGAAATTTTACTGAATTACAAATACATAACGAAATAAAACTATCAAAAGATATTTGATTTGAAAGTAATTTCTAATAAACTAAGCGCAATTAAATATAATATTAGTATACAATTTTTTAAACTGTTTTATGTGGACATTACTTTTGCTGCAACAAGTGTTTCGTAACGTTGTAGTAATTTGAGTAATTCAGAGCTGTTACTTACCCAGAAAAGAGGAAAAACTAGAAGTAATGCTATTTCTTTTTCACTTTTTTTCGGGAAAAGTAAGTTACCCGTAACTAACGCTTTTATCTTTCGATAATAACATGTATGTTTACTTGTAAAACGTCTTGTAAGTAAATTTACGTTTTGTTAATACTTCATGGTATCATGCTACATGGTATACAGATACTTTATTTGTCTCCTACTTCACCAAAAAAAAGGTTGTAATATTTGTTACCCAATATATTAATACTTTTACAATGATATTAATACTTTTTAGTAGAGTTAGTTGAAAAACTATTGTGAACAATTACAATTACATAAATTGTTTGCACTAATTTCAATCTGGAGAAATATATTTGCAACTAAAAGAAATCTTTCTATATGTTAGAGCTGATTCATACCATGAAATTAGAGAAAATTTAAAACCTATAAATTTCTAACTGCCGCATAAAATATTTGTCACCTCCTTTTAAATGTTTTGCTATTATGCTCCACCCCTGAATTAGGACTCAATCAAGTGCCTTCAAAACAATTTCTTTTTAAATTCAATTTAATCAATTTGTAATTGACTACAGTCGGATTAGTTCCATATAACAGCATTATAATTCTATTACGTTTTTTTTTTCGAATGGTATTAAAAAATTTAATCCTAAATACATGTGAGTTTTTGGTGAAAAAATACGATTTTCAGACAGTAAAATGTATCATTCTATTGTGTAGTTGCTATTAAAAATTCTTCAAGTTATAAAGCATCTAAGAGAAAACAGTAGCATTTTAATGCAAAAGTATCCGTATTTAAAATTTTTAAACTTAAAGAATAAAACAGTTTTCTTAACTAGTAATTATTAATTCAAACAATCATTTTTCAACCAAAGTATGAACTTCCATAATGCTACTCTTACAATTTCAATATGAAACAATAACGATTTATTGAACAATCCCTTTAATAAAAGAACACATCAATATCGACTACTTCTTTCTTTAACCCTAGGCAAAACATATTACTCTTCATCCCCCTTTTCCACTCATGCGGCGAATCTGTGACAAATTATCATCGCCAACTATAGCACGCTACGCCAATTTCAGTTTACAAGTGTCAAAAAAGTAAAACTTAATCTTCTCGTCGAATCAGATTACGTTCTTTCTGATCTTTTCCAATACACGAATTAACGCCCGATCCTCTCCTAACTCTGAGAGAAAGATACCATCGGTTTGTTATTTTTTATCCGTTTTCGTTCGTTTAATTCATTTTATTCTAGACAAATCGTTACGAAACAAGTTTTTCATGCTTAGATAGTGTTCAGAGGGTCGATTGAAGTAAAAAATGTAAAGTGTCGAAATTTATTACAATTTTTTTCGCTTTTTTTAACGAGATTAATTTAACTTAAGGGGAAATTTAAAATTATTTTTTAAACTAAGACAGAAGCCTAAGATTTTTGTGTAAATTACGCATAGACAATACCCTTTACTCACTATGTAACATCAAAAACAGATATGAAAAATTTAAAATGTTACAGATTTAATAGCACCTGAATGACAATACCTTATTCTACAATTTTTTTAGGAAAAAATAATATTAAATTTTTAAAAATCTAATCACGAATTATGTAATTTGAAAATTACATGAAATGGATTTAGATTGATTAAATGCTAATACATAGAAAAAAAATCTTCTTTCTTAAAATTTTACTAAAAATGATTTTATATTTGTGTATTTTTTAATGCTTTTTATTTATGACTAAAAGTTCTATTTTTTAAAAACTGTGCTATGTGAGGAATATTTTAATTACGTCTTAAAAAAAACAATTGTTTAACATTTCTCTAAATTTTCAATTTTTTATGAAAAGGCATAAAATGTCACATACGAAAAAAATTTCTTGAGTTTATATGTATAATAAAAGAATAAACAAATTTAAATGTTTACTATTTCTGTAATTCATTTTATTCTGCAAAAGTCACTGAAGAACACGTTTTTCTTGCCAAAGTCGAAAAAGCAATTATAATCTTATAATTATAATCTTAGCAAGTATAAATCTTGAAAATCATGGAATTCGGAATAAAGATCTATAATTTTGCGGGACTGATGGACCCCCTTGTCCTGCACATTTTAATTAATAAAATAATTTAATTAATAAATAAATCCTAATGTAGTAGTACCTTCTGAACCAACTCATTTCCCAGAAAATTAAAGCAACTGGCATTCTTGACTTTGCTGTTTCAAATGCCGATATCCCAATAGCTGTCTGTGTACTTAATGAACTGTTTTCTGATGATCAAGTTTTATTCACACTCGGCGCCTACTTGTCAAAGGCAAAGAGAAAATTTCAAAAACAGAATTGCCGTTATGCTGTAATATTTTGCAGGAATATAATAATTCAATTAATAAATAATTCCTATTCTCAAATATCAGATTCATTGGAGTAATTGTATTTTAAAAATTAATTAGCTCAAAAAATCTTGAAAGTCATGGAATTTGGAATAAAAATATAGAATATTTTCGTGACCGATAGACACCCCTGTCTTTCACATTTTAATTAATAAAAAATGAGCACTATTAGTACGTAGTATATACATTTATCTATTAATTGTTCAGTAATACATTGAAAAAATTGTAACATTACACATCAATTTTTGCATACATTGTTACTGATCAACTGTTACACATATTATCAACATATTATTTTATTTTATTTTATTTTATTTATTTATTTATTTTTTTGTAGAAAGAGAAAAAAATTTTGTGATGAACGAGGGACGGTTACAGCTGAATAGAAGTTTCATGTAAAAATTGTAACAAAATGTGATAATTTTCGCTTCAGAAAGTACGGCAGACGTTTAATTTCATATGACAGTCATAAACTTTTACATTTATAAAAGTACTACATTTATATACAAGTGCTACATTTACACTAGTACTTGATCTTACCTAAATCGGGTGCAAATTTCAATATCTTAAATTAGTTTTGTTCGAGGAACTACATATTTGTTAAAAAATGATATTTTTAGCTTAGTTTATTTTTTGTTTCAACATTTAAGTTCATAGAGAACTATAGGTTTATATACATACATATGTACTTGTCTGCTCCGATGGAAATAACATTAAGTCAAAAAAACATCTGGCGTTAGCGCATCGTAAACTGAAATGTATCATTACCTCTTTCCTATTTCACCCTACGTAGCTGAGAAGTGGCAACATTCATTCAAATTTTAAAACATTTCGTTTAGGAATATAATATTAAGTTGTATAAAAACTCCAGCTTGTAGTGGAAAATCGATTGCAGATATGAAATCACCGATACAAAAATATCTAAGATCCGTTCAAAACTCTCCTGCAACAGAAAACAAAAACAAAACATCTAATATCTAAGATCCGTTCAAAACTCTCCTGCAACAGACAACAAAACTAAAACACCGAATATCTAAGATACGTTCAAAACTCTCCTGCAACAGACAACAAAAACAAAGTATCGAATATCTAAGATCCGTTCAAAACTCTCCTGCAACAGAAAACAAAAACAAAACATCGATTGCAAAAAAGTTGTGTCGATTGCAAAACGTCGATTGCAAGAAATCGATTGCAGATATAAAATCACTGATGGAAAAATATCTAAGATCCGTTCAAAACTCTTCTGCAGCAGAAAACAAAAACAAAACAAAAATTTCCCAGTGTAATATTTTCAATAACAGTTGCTACATTATTTTTTAATAAAAATTATAGTTGCGTAATTTTAGCAGCTAGTATAGATTTCAAAATTATTTATTCATTACAGTAGAAATATAGATGTTAATTTTTCACTTTAATAAATACTATAATTAAAATTACGAGTAAATTGAAATCGTAAATCATTACTCATAAAATAAACTATGACTGAAGTGAAACGATGAAAAGAAACTAAAATGTTCTACCACAAATGTTTAAAAAGAAAACTTATAAAATATTATTATAAAAGATATCCTACTAAAGTTAAGAAAGTAAAAATGTTAACATATATATAACTACTATTCGCAAAGACTGGTAGTTTAAAATTAAGAAAGACACAACTTATTTACCTCCATTGGAATTATAATTTCAAATTTCACCGCAATATAAAAATGGTCACATTATTTATTTATTCATAAGCTCCCCTCTTTTTATGTTGCAATAACGCGACAAGTTCAATTGTGAAGAATTAAATCAACATTTTTTTATGCTAGCTAAAACGTACACTCTGAAAATTACGAAACATAGTTATTAAACTCTTTTCCGTTTTACACTGTATTTCCAAATAAATACTTAAAAAGTGTTAAGAAAAGTAATGATCTCAGCAAAAACTTTAAAAAAAACTCCTTCGTGGCTTTAAAAAAAAACTGGCTTAAATTTTTTTTCTTCCAGAGGGCGTAAATGCAACATTTTTGAATTGGAAAAAAAAATTGTTTTTATAAAAGATGTGCTGAGATATTTAAGCTTAAATAATTAGGTTATTTTTTTATTATTAGCCACATCCTTTATTTTAAAAAGAAATGCAATCAAATAATTTGACGTCTATTTAAAGATATTTCATTATACACTCTATAACAAAAAAATCGACGCACCAAGAAGCAATAATCCTGCACACTGCCGAGCCAGATTACAGTGGTGCATGGCTCGATCAGGCTGGAATGATGCCGACTGGGGACATATAGTCTTTAGCGACGAATCCCGCTTCCAACTGTGTCCTGACGATCATCGAAGACGTGTTTGGAGACGCACAGGGCAGAGGGGGGATCCTGCCTTCACTATTGCACGCCACACCGGCCCCCAACAAGGCATTATGGTCTGGGGTGCCATTTCCTTTGACAGCCGGACCCCTTTGGTCGTCATTAGAGGTACACTTACTGCACAGCGGTACGTCGACGACATCCTAAGACCTGTTTTGCTACCGTTCCTTTTGCAGCGCCCTGGGCTGGTTTTTCAGCAGGACAATGCCAGACCACATACGGCACGTGTTGCTATGAACTGTCTGCAAGCTTGTCAAACTCTTCCTTGGCCTGCCAGATCACCAGATCTCTCTCCCATCGAGCATATCTGGGATATGATGGGAAGGCGATTGCATCTGGCACGGAATGTTGATGGCCTCGTTCGACAATTGGATCGAATTTGGCAGAAAATGCCACAAGAGACCATCCGGGAGCTTTATCGGTCTATGCCTTGCCGTGTGGCAGCTTGTATCCAGGCTAGAGGCGGGTCAACACCTTATTGAACTTGTTACTGTAACTCTGCAATAAATTATTCAATTCTCTGAAATTTTAATCATTTACTATTCTGTACATTGTCTTCCTATCCATCAATTTTCTTTTCAATCGGACAACTCCTTCTTGGTGCGTCGATTTTTTGTTATAGAGTGTATTAATTATGAACACGAATTTCTTAATTTTGCTAATATTGGTGTCAAGAATAAAATAGTTATGTTTCCACACATCTTTAAAAAAGGGACATGTTTCCTAATCGGTAAGAGAACACATTTTTAATTTTATCCCTTCAAATTTGATTGTTACGCCACAATGTTAAGGATAAGTATATTAATAAAATACGTAATGCAATTAAATGTTTTACCACTATTTCATATAAATTATATTTTACCCTAACATGATTGCTAATATATTAAGATTTAAGGGAAAATTTCTTCTATTGGTAACTTAGTTCACGTTTCATTATATGATTCTTTATTTTGTAAATTAGATTTAACACGTTGAATGCCACGCTAATTTTACATGGCTTGCTCGTCTAGGCCCAGGGGTGAAAGCGAGACGGAAAAGAGTAAAGCCTTTTCAGCTATAGCTAGTTTTTGGGAGGAGAACTATTAAACTATTCAACAATATCAACTTTATCTTGGAAAATAAGCCGATTTATATATATGCTAAAATTATAAAAAAAAATCTTGATAGTTACAGATATTTTATTTTTTTTCGAAAAAAATGCTGCAATGAAATGTCTTACGGACCAGTTTTTTCCGTCTTGCTATTTAAAGGCTTTCAGCCTTGTTAAGCCACACTGTAAATAACTGCAAACTAAATTTGCAATTATTAGACAGACTTTGCTAGTTTTTAAAAGGCTTAGCGAGACTTAACTGAAAAAGGTGGGGAATTATATTAGCCTACGAATTGTTTAGAAATAGTGGTGGATAAAAATCTACTAAATTGAATTTATTAAACCAAGAATCATAATTGATAAACTACCACTTGAAAATATTCATTCGCTGTCCGGAGCAAGTTGGCTTCTCTGTGCATATAAATAAAACTATTTTCGTGTGCTCTATATTGCATTAATTTCTTCAAACCATTTTAGTAACGATAATAATATTTTAAAAAATTAAAAATTTACTCGAATTATGTGTTTCGAATAATTTTGGCTTCGCCGATCACCAGTGGCCCCTGTGGAGCTACGAACAAACTCAGAGCCAGTCACCGGTGACCTCCATGACATTCAACGTATTAAAGTTATATTCAGCACCACTACATTTAAATGATGAAAAACTCATATGAATGGTGAAGCCTTTGAAATGTTAGCACAATTACCAAAGGTTCCGAAAACTTAAGTCTATGAATCTATGCACTATTTTTCAAAAAGCGTAGAAGATATTAGCCCTGTATAAAATTCTTTTACCCATGCAAATGTTATAACGACTGATTGAATAATAAAAATGGAATGTAAAAATTGCAAAATCGTATTAACAAATTCATAAGTTAAAATACGTTGTTTGCGTCCCTTAACTTCTATCACTAAATATTCCAAATATAAACTTAAAAAACTGCCCCCGGGCTCACATTCTAAATAAAACTTAAAAGAATTGCTATAAACGTTGAAAATGTTTATTAAGGAAACATATTTCTTTATTAAATAATTTATTTATTTTATTTTGATTTGAAAAGCACGATAGGAAATACTAGTTTCTATATTTTATTTAATTATTTTTTATTTTATTAATTTAATATTTTACAAACGCTTGTTCTTTTCATAATATGTTCAATATATTGTTATTAGAAATATTATATTTTCTTTTAAAAAATATCATTTCTAATTCATTGGCATTTTACTTGAAATAATTTCATTAAAACAACTGAAAGATTAAATAAATTATGAACTATAGGTTGGAACTAAATATAATCAAAGATTTCAAAAATCATCACTAGCAATAAACAGTAACTAACTCGCGAAACCCCTTTAGCTCTTCCACAAAACCCTAGAGTTCCGAGGAATATCCTTTAGGAACCGCTGCTTTATATCATAAAATTTCATATTTCCATCTCCTATTTTATATATTTTTTATTTATTTTTCAAGTAACAGCTGTTACCTGTGTTATTTTTAAAGATGTGACTAAACTTTAAACTATTTCTTCTGATTCATTTATTATTTTTTTAAAAAAAAGTTTTAATAGCTACATCATCTTCGAACCCTATATTCGATTAATCAACATGCAAAAGAATCCACATTTCAGAAACAATTACTTCGTGGTTAAAAATGGCAGACGAATAGGTATCGAGCAGATATTACTCCAAAGCAAAGATGCTATTTTCTCCCCACGTTTCTCTTACCCTACTCGCAATCTGGAATGATGTGGTGCGCATGCTCAGTGAAGCTCAAGAGGAGGGATGAAAATCACAGAATGGAAGTGAGTTTGGTTTTGGTGAGAGAGGGAGGGGGGAATTTGGGGAATTAGATGAGTGAACAGGGAGGGGATGGAAAGGGGGGGTGAAGAGATAGGGAAAAGTGAGAGTTGACAGCCATCGATGCCTTAGCCTTATCTAGGGATCGTGCCTTAAATTCTTATTGAAGTTGGTTGTTGTCACTTACGGCAGTGACATTTTTATAAAAATTTCAAATTTGTATTTGAATAGTGTTGCTGATTAATTTAAATATTAATGAAGATGACTATTATTCAAAAACCTTCTTATAGGCTTTGGGGATAAGAGCATATATTTAAGGGAAATTAAATACTTTCAAATTATGATCAAGGTTAAAGTGACACAGTAATAAAATTAAAAATTTTAGCGTGTTTTTTTTTCCGAATATTAAAAAGCTTTCATTTGAACTTAGATGACTGAAATTCATTGCAAGAAAATATTTATACATGATGAAATAATTAACTCCGTGCGTGGACCTACTTTCTCCATGTTTAGGATATGTTTTTGTCCTTTACCTCTCCAGAAATTTCATGAAATGATTTTCAGGAAACTGCAAAAGATAAAATACTTGTAAGAGAATATTTCACTTTTATATTTTTCTTTAATAAAAATTTCACAAAAATTATTATTTTTATTACTAAGAAACTACTACTATTTTTACTGAGAAAAAAGTGGTAATTACAGATAATTTATCTTTTTCTATTAAAAAGATGGTAGTTGTTGTAGTTCATTTACGTCGTGCTAGAGCCGCACAATGGGCTATTGGCGACGGTCTGGGAAACATCCCTGAGGATGATCATTAAAAAGATGGATGAGAAGTATTATTTTAGGAGTTTTTTTTTTTTTTTTAATCTTTCAAGGTAACATATAGACTTGTGTATGATTAGTATGAGTCGTGTAAGTATGAACTTATACAATCGATATTACGTTATTATTTTGCGCATAAATAAATCAAAAGTTCATATAAAGATCTACTTTGTTTCAGTTCGGCCAACCTTTAATAAGTCAACAAAATTAACTAACCTACTGCAAGTGTTGCATTTTCAAGCCTCTATCCGAAGGGAACTTATAGAACATGCCTTTTATTCTATTTTAAAACTGACGTTGAACAGCTGACCCAATTCTGAGTTTACGATTACCAATGTTCAACTCCGTAAACTTGTAGTAATTTTGTAATCAATCCAGAAGGCAAGAGAACTCCTAGATCAAGCATTAGGACAAACTAGCCTTTGTGGATAACTTTTTGACGGGACTAATCTTCTTCATTTGTGTTACAAAGAGGGAATTGGGCCCATGTCCAAGAGTTCCTAGGTTCGATCCCCACCGGCGGAAAACTCCCCGTGTAGTAAAATGGTGACTGATGCACGTTAAATCTGTCGAGTCGCAAAGTCCTCCATGTTCCCATAACAAATCAATACCTCTGAGGATACTAATCCAGGAGTTTCCTTGTCTTCTGGAATGGTTCAAAATTAAAGGACTACGGAATTGAACATTAGTAGTCGTAAACCCAAAAGTGGCTCAACTGTTATAAATAAAATAAAATAAAATAATATAAATAAATAAAATAAAGTAAAATAAAACAAAAGCATGGTGATGTGAGTGGTTATAGCTCAGGGGACAGAGCGTTCGCCTTCCAATGAGGGAAACTGGGTTCGAATCCCAGCGATGACTGGTCGATACGAATTCCGCCTCCGGCTTGCACCGACCACAGTGCTGATGTAAGATAACCTTATGGTTACACGAAGCATGGGTTAGAGTTTTCGCGCCATCAGGCTAATCATAGAAGATTTTCGTACTTATCCTCTCCATGTAACACAAACGAGGGTTAGTTTCATCAAAAAGTCCTTCACGAAGGCAAATTTCTCCCAATACTCGATCCAGGAGTTCCCTTGTCTTCTGGATTTAGTTCAAAATTAAAAGGCTACGGAGTTGAACATTAGTAGCCGTAAGCCCAAAACATGGGGTCGGCTGTTCAAGGACGGTTATAAAAATAAAAGTAAACATGGTGATGTAATAATAAAATGCAATAATTTTCTATTATAGGATCTATATAATATATAGTATGTAGGTATTATAGGTATCTATGTTATCTATATAATATATAGTACGCATGTATTATAGGTATCTATGTTATCTACATAATATATAGTATGTATGTATTATAGTTATCTATGCATTATAGGACCTATATATTATATTGATTATAGTATATTATGTTTTGTATTACTCTAATAATTAGGACACTGAAAGCCTCACTGCATTTAAAACCGTAATTGCTTTTTAGGTTTAAAAAATCACAATTAATTCCTTTAGTTATTGACGAGTCTATTGCTTTTCCGTAACTCGAACTAAAAATTTAAAAATCGAATTTTCGATATCACCCCTTGGATGAATCTTAAAGAAAAGTAGTGAGTTTTGAAATGAAAGACGAAAACCAACATTTTAAAGATGCCGAATGTCTTTGAATCATATTTTTTACCCTTTACAAAAAAAATCAAAAAATTCAGTTTTGTTTTCAAGATACTCCCCCTTTTAACTTTCAACTTTATGATGTGGTTCAATTTCCATATAAAAGAACTATATCCCCTCGCTTCTTCACCACCCCTAATAAGAAAAAAAAGTGGGGAGAAAAAGGGTTTGTATTTTTTTCTCTCTTAAATCCGAAATTGGGGTGCAGAAAAACGGAGGGAAAAAAAACATTCTTTTATTCTGTACAAAACACTTTACCTCCATCCCGTCAAGTCGTGGTTCTCTTTGCTTTTTGCAACATCAATGAAAATAAGTTCTTTCAGTAAATTCAAAAGAGCCAAACCTCTAAAAACGTTTTCACTATGCGATCTCGGGAAAGTCGGTTACAGTTATTTTCCTGACAAGAGGAATGAATTATTATTTTATTTCTTTAATAGGATCGAACATTTAAAATATGATGTTAGATTTTTTTTTAATCTATTGATAAAAAGAGCTTAATGAAATTATATTCTACCCAATGGAGATTTCCCTCGAGTTAAAATATTTCGTTTATATCTTTTTGTACTTAAGGGGATATCAGTGAAAAGAAATCGAAAAAAGAAAAATGAAAATGTTTTTATTTAGAGAAATGCAGTTACTGAATGCCGGAATTATTTTTAAAAACCGTTTCAAATATTAAATAAATTTTAAAGCAACTGCTTCTTTTTAAAATTAAATTGCATTATATTAAGATGAAATAAAAAATCGTTTTAAGCATTGTATCGGTACAAAAAAAAAATACTGTTATATTTTTAATAAAGTGAAAAAAAATTTATTTACTCTTAAAAAATTTTATTAATTTGTTTTTTGTCTTTTTTTTTTAAATTTAAATAACACTTTTTTAAAAAATATAATGCAATATTTTTTTTAATTTAAAAGTAAAGTTTACGTTAAAAACGTATTTAGACTTTCAAATTTCAGTTGCTTACTGCAAGGCTCTCAGCTTATGATTTGTTTCTAGAATGGTTCGTAAGACTTTTAAAAAACTAAGAATTGGTAGTAAAAGTGAGAAATTATATGCATTTTAATAAGATTTTATTCAGCACTATAACATTTTCAAGTAAATATGTCTAGTAGTGGAATCAGGATTTATCAATTTTGAAGTGAAAGCAAACAAAAAGAATTTTTTTACAATCATAATAGTGTCACAATTTTTAGATTTTTTAAAGACCGTACGAATCCTTTATAAGTGCTGCATTGTAAGTAAGTAGAAGTGTTTTTGGGAGACCGGGATAGCCTGGTCGGTAGGGCGCTGGGCCCATCTCCGAGAGCTCGTGAGTTCGAACCCCGCCGGCTGAAGACTCCCTGTGTAGTAAAGTGACTGATGCATGTTAAATCTGTCAAGTCGCAAAAGTCCTCCATGCTCCCATAACAAATACTTCTGGGGGTACTGGATTGGAGATCGATCGTTCTCTGATTCAGGTCAAAATTACGATCTGTGGATGAATGAATGAATGCGCTATAAACGGGTGCGACGTATGGTGTGGCAGAAGTCGAATTCTTGGCGATAGATGGCGCCACTGAGAAACAAGAAACTCACACTCTGCCTTAAATTTGCTCGGTTTCACCAAGCAGGCTTGCCCGAGTAGCAAGTAGCATTAGAAACAACAACAACAACAGAAGTGTGTTTTAATTATTCGTGCTTCGGGCTGAAAGTAAGACGAAATAAAAAGAAAAACTGGTAACAACCCGATTTCATTTATAGCTTGTTTTCGTGAAAANGGTATAAAAAAAAAAAATACTGTTATATTTTTAATAAAGTGAAAAAAAATTTTTTTACTCTTAAAAAATTTTATTAATTTGTTTTTTGTCTTTTTTTTTAAATTTAAATAACACTTTTTTTAAAAATATAAGGCAATATTTTTTTTTAATTTAAAAGTAAAGTTTACGTTAAAAACGTATTTAGACTTTCAAATTTCAGTTGCTTACTGCAAGGCTCTCAGCTTATGATTTGTTTCTAGAATGGTTCGTAAGACTTTTAAAAAACTAAGAATTGGTAGTAAAAGTGAGAAATTATATGCATTTTAATAAGATTTTATTCAGCACTATAACATTTTCAAGTAAATATGTCTAGTAGTGAAATCAGGATTTATCAATTTTAAAGTGAAAGCAAACAAAAAGAATTTTTTTACAATCATAATAGTGTCACAATTTTTAGATTTTTTAAGGACCGTACGAATCCTTTATATAAATGCTGCATTGTAAGTAAGTAGAAGTGTTTTTTGGAGGCCGGGATAGCCTGGTCGGTAGAGCGCTGGGCCCATCTCCGAGAGTTCGTGAGTTCGAACCCCGCCGGCCGAAGACTCCCTGTGTAGTAAAGTAACTGATGTACGTTAAATCTGTCAAGTCGCAAAAGTCCTCCATGTTCCCATAACAAATACTTCTGGGGGTACTGGATTGGAGATCGATCGTTCTCTGATTCAGGTCAAAATTACGATCTGTGGATGAATGAATGAATGCGCTATAAACGGGTGCGACGTATGGTGTGGCAGAAGTCGAATTCTTGGCGATAGATGGCGCCACTGAAAAACAAGAAACTCACACTCTGCCTTAAATTTGCTCGGTTTCACCAAGCAGGCTTGACGTGTGGCAAGTGGTATTAGAAACAACAACAACAACAGAAGTGTTTTCTAATTATTCGTGCTTTGGGCTGAAAGTAAGACGAAATAAAAAGAAAAACTGGTAACAACCCCATTTCATTTATAGCTTGTTTTCGTGGAAAGTAAAATAAGTACAACCCATTCTTAATTATTTATAATTATTAATAAACTATTCCCAGGAATGCAGCAGATGAAAAAAAGTGTAACCTACACTGATGTTTTTTTAAGTGCCACTTTAAAGTCCAGCTCTACTGTTTAACATTTTCTTAAACGAAAAAAAAATTTAATTTTAAGTTTTTTTTAGTTTAGATTTAAAAAAATTTAAAGAAATAAAAGCTTGCATAATAATTGGGACAGACTGCAACCAAGATAAAAACCTCCAAATAAGAGAAAAAGAATCGTTAAAGCCAGCTGAATTGTAAATAAACGTCTGAATCGGAAATAATACCAGGCACTTATTTACAATCAGCTGATGTTTTTTTTAAAGTTATGTGCCATTGCCCGGCACTGACGTTTTTACTAAGGTTAAGTACCGCTGCCCGGTATACTGTACCATACTATATTATAGAAGCGCCACCTATTAATCTGTAAAGTAAGTACCCAGATAGATCACTTTTTGAGACATCAGATTAACAAACAATTAATTAATGGGGAAGATAATTAGAGCTGCATTATTTATACTTAAAAAAGCATGTTTTGTTACAGAAATTTTTCATAAAAGCATAAGAACTTAGAAGAAGTTTAGATACTTGAAAAATTAACTACGAGGTTTCCTACATTACTTTTTTTAACATGCTTCGAAACTCTAAATGGTTTTTTCTAAACATTTTCCAAACAGTTATATAACTTATCTGTTGCTACCATTTTTTAAGAATATTAGCTAATAAAAATTCTATTCAAACTTTAGACTCTAATTTTCTGTAAACATCTCTAGGCGCTATTTAATTTTTTTAAATGTTAAATTAGCTCAGATAGCATTGACTGTTTGAAATTGACCGTTTATGTTGGAACAATTATTTTTCAAGGTACTTACAGGAAACATTTGTAATAATTTATGTTAATTTATATCATGAGACCGAATTGTAAATTTACTCTAAAACCTCCCCCCCCCCTTTTGAGAACTGTCGAATTAGTTTCATTTAATAATTAAAACATATGTGCATAAAACTTGATGTTAGAATAGAATCGTCAAGAAATATTTTGATAAAATTTTGAATCCTGTATAGTTTTTACAAGCATTTTTAAGATCAAATTATATTACATAAATTAATTATAAAAAATAAATAAATTATATTATAATCAAATTACATTACGTGAAATTCATTATGTGATTAAAATACTTTTCACTGTTTTTTCCCAGCATACTTTGCCGTTATAGTTCAGTGCTACGCGAATTATTTTTCTGCAGAAGAAAAAAATCAATGAAACACATTTTAAGAAACTTAAATCAGTTCTAGTAATCATTAAGAATGAAAATAAGATTTCTTTTTCTCGCACGTCAAGATCTCTTCTATTAATTTTCTACATTCTTACAATAATTCATTTTCAACGTTTATGTCTTTCATAACAGAAAAAGTAGAAACACAAAAATAGCAAAAATGAAATGGTGACAAAAATAAATAAAAACTAAGTCTCGCCTTTCCAAAGCCATCACCATAAAACGGAGAATGTCGGACAGAAACATAATCAAATTTCTCACAAAAATCAAACAAATTTGTTCGCCAAACAAGGAGATGGGGAGCAGGCGAAAAAGTTCGCAAAAACCAAACACATCTTAACTCCATCAACAACTTCAAGAATTCCAAATTTCCCGCAATGAAAAAAGGAAAAAAAAAAGTTATAGAAGAAAATAGAAGGTGAGATAAAAACGAAGTAAAAGCAGTAACGGGAGAAGAATCAGGAAAAAAAATAAAAGGAAGGTCCTTTTTCTTCGTTTTTTCTTTTATTTTCCTTACAGTTATTCCTTGGCGAGCTTGGCTCGAAAGCCTTATTCTTGACTTAACGGGAGAAAATGAGAATGAAACTTTCATGTAAGGCTGGGTATTGATTTGTCGCCAGTCTTAGGTAGAGACTAAAGAAACAACAGAAGCTGTGACGTTAGGATTCTAATCGGGGGAAGATCTTTATATTGCATTGAGATAGATCCTAGGATTAGGTTAAATTTGGCTTAACTTCTTGACATAATTGAAAATAGAAAGTAACATGGTGGCTTCAACCGTGAAAGGAAAAAGTGGTCAATAAATGTTCCGTATTTAAAAAGTGACAAGCAAGTGTTAGAGTGATTTAAAAATAAGATATAATAAAAATAATAGGATGAATAAGGGTAACTTTGCTTTTGCTATGCTTTCAACTTTTTACTTAAAAGGAAGGCAATGAAAATATGTTTGGACACAATATACAGATCTTCCAACCTGGAAATTCTACCTCTCCACGTCATTTAATATTGTTTTTTGAAGTTCTGTCACTAAGGAAAATTAAAAAAGCCGCAGTTTAAGTGCTTTACACTTGAAGCAATGCGATGATTTTAAACTATATAATATCACCGTGCCGTGAAGAACTATCTGGGAGTTAGAATGGACAAATAACTTATGTATTTTAAAAGCTATTAAACTTTTTTAAAAAAATCACCAATTTAGCGTCATTTTTCCATCTAGATGAAAATTATCGAAACCACTGCATACCTGCCAACTTTCACTCTTTCCGAGAATGGATTTTCAGAGTAGTTGTGAAACAATAGACGAAAAACAATCTGACTCAAATATATATTTACATTTTGATCCCGTTGAAATTCGCTTGTAATAGGATTATTATGTTTTTATATATTTATTGTAATTATAGTGGTGGTCAAACTCATTTATAATTATCATTATAATTCAAAAGGTTAATTGGAATAACACGAGTATTGCTACCACTTTAAATACGAAAATAAAATCTTCCGGAAAATCCGGAAGAGTTGGCAGGTATGCCACTGCCTTATATTCGGTTTTTGAAAATTCTTATAAGCCCAGATAATACAGCAATTGGGATAGGTTTTTAAATGTTAAAAAATTGGACCACAAACGCTTTTCATTTTCCCAAAACCGTGACTATTTTCCATATTGACGATTTGAGACATTTTAAAAATAAACATAGATACCGATGGTTTTAGATAGGGTTAACTTGACCGTATATGTTGTCATAAGTATACGTTGCAAAGTTACAGCAGTTATGAAAATAGCATATTATTCGCAACAAAACATCATTTCATATGATACATGAGCCTTCGAAAAACAGCCTTTAAAGTGGTAGTTAAATAATACAGGTTCACCAAGGACGACTAAAAATACAAAAAGTGGTGATTAAAGAAATTCAAAATTTTATTAAAAGAGATTAAAATTTTCTAGCATAATTTTTTTTTCTCTTACGTTTACCTCTGCAAGTGAATGCCAAACAACTTGAACTGAAGTTTGCAGCGAAGTACCTGACCACGAAGCGGACACCTCACTTCTTCATCTGTGGTAGTGCCCATGGGCAGCTGAGATAATGGCAGCAATAAAGAATGCAAAATAATGTTTTTGTTTTAGTTATTAAAAATTTCAAATGTAGGTCACGATTAAAAATTAACAAGAAAATAAATGAATTGAGTTTTTGTTCTACCACTGTTTACACTTTTAAACGCTCTTAGTGCTCCGCTCCAAGGCAACGTAATCTTTTCCGACGATGGCGTATTTCGAGAGGGATGCATCGAACAGGTTTCCATGCATGCAAACCAACTTGATTTTATCGCCGTGAGATGGTTCAGGGCAGGGCTCGAAAAACAGTCCGTCCTCCCGTCCTCGGCGGTCAAAAATTCCCCGCGGACAACAAATTTCTCGAATCCAGCGTCCATGCGGACGGCCATTTTCCCGTTAATGTTTGTGATACATTTTCAATTTTTGTTATCCTACAAGAGTCTAGCGCCTCACTTCTAAAATGACCCTCTAATCTCGAAATACGGCAAGATACTGCGCATGGTGGAATTGATGTTTTCTCTGTCTGGGAGTACTTCAGCGGTTGAAAGGGGCTTTTCAGCAATGGACTTACAAAAAACACATTACTTACTGGTCTTAAACAAGAAGTGTTAAACGCATTTATGAACATCTACATAAATGGAAAATCTCTTTCAGATTTCTGTGCAGAAACCACTGTAAATCATTGGCTTGATTGTGGAACTGGCAAACGTCATATTTGATTCATTTAAAAAACGTAGTACCATCAGATAAATTGACATGATAATTGACAGATAACTTAACCTTTGTTATTTAAATTATTTCATCAAAGAAATAAATTATTTCATAATAGAAATATTAGGTTTTACTATTAGTAATCTAGTATTTCTTTTATTACTGTGTAATGTAATCCTAGTATTTATAATCCTAGTAACTACTAATTCATTGTGCAATTTATATAAATGTTTGTAATAAATAAGAGAAAACTATATTTTTATTTATTTAGAAGCGACTAGTTTCAAAGGAGGACGGGTACATTGTTGGACAAGCCGTCCTCGGGGACGGGTAAAATTTCTGAGTTTTTTCGAGCCCTGGTTCAGGGCGAAACATGTGTACTTGTAGTGGTTGCAAGGTCTGTAGGAGTGACATTTCTGTTCCGTTTTGCTACTGAGGATACATATAGTAACTCTTAAGGCGTGTTGCTACAACGACAGCCAGCATGCTATTGAGTAGCATCTCCACAATAGTAAATAACTACAAACTAAATTTGCAAATATTATACAGATTTTGCTAGTTTTTGAAAAGCTTTAGTATGACATTCTGACAAAATAGGTGAATTATATAAGCCTGCGAATTGTTTAGAAATAGTGGTGGATAAAAATCTACTGAATTGAATTTATTAAACTAAGAATCACAATTAATAAACTATCACTTAAATTTCGCTGTCCGGAGCAAGTTGGCATCTCTGTGTATATAAATAAAACTACTTTTGTGTGTTCTATATTGCATTAATTTCTTCAAACCATTTTAGTAATGATAATAATATAAAAGAATTAAAAGCATTAAAAATTTACCCGAATTATGTGTTTTTAATGATCTTGGCTTCACCGGTGACCCCATGGCATTCAAAGTGTTAATCGCGAGATGAAATTTTTTTTTACACGCCCGATAATGCGGCATCAGTGGTGTCTTTTTAACCTGCTTCTAGTCGTCTAACTGCTCGTCCACTATGATATTAAGAACTCAAATGATATCTCGCTAATATTTTGTACTTAATTATTGCAACACTACACTGAATTTCGTAGAAGTAAGTTCAACAACCGATGGAGTTATTTTGATCAAGTACATAGCTGCCAACTCTTCCGGTTTTCCCGGAAGATTTTATTTCCATATTTAAAGTGGTAGAGAAATTCTTGTTATTCTGCTAAACTTTTTGAATTATAATAATAATTATAAATGAGTTTGACCACCACCTCATATAAATAATTACAAGAAATATATAAAAGCATATTAATCCTTACGATAGCGAATTTCAACCTGATTAAAATATAAATATATTTTTGAGGCAGATAGTTTTTCGGTAATTGTTTTACTACCACTTGGAAAATCTATTCTCGAAAAGAGTGAATGTTGGCAGGTATGCAAATATGAGCTTTCGAATGAATGATTTGATCGTATGCACTGATTTTTATACAGATAACTGCTACTGTTCTACCACGCCCTCTACACTTGATTTTACTGTTATTGGTCGGCTACCAAGCTAAGGAACAACTAATTTATGCTACTTTGCATAAATCAGTTGTTCCTCAGCAATCGTCAAGCAGTGTATTGGGGAAGGGGGAACTCGGATCAAAAGCCGAAGAAGTTGCCAAGTTTGCAATATATTAATACTGAAAGCTCAGAGCAGAGTTCAAACATTATTTCCTCTCTCTGACAGATATAGAATTAACCAAAGTTTAAAATTGAGCAAAATATACCTGTTAAATTCTGTTTATGTTTATATTAAAAGGGTATTTCTTTCTTTTGCCAACCACTTCTGCCATCAGAAGCTCTGAGCTCTACAGATCCAATACAGAGAATACAGATACAAACACAAATATTTCAAATTAGACGAGAAGACTGACAATATTGTCTATCTTGCTTCGGTGAAATAAAATTTAGTGCTTCCTTTTTAGAAAAATCTAAATGCCCTTCATGAAAGAAACTAGTTACAAATCTATTAATAATATTTACATTCCCTGGGCTGCCAACTTTCTACACTTCTTGTAAAAATTTATTGTAGTGGTATTAGCTACCACTAGAATAGTGGTATTAGCTACTGCTTATGTTTCAATGTATGATTTTTTATTCATTTAAACCTATTTTCCACACCACTAGAAATAAATTGATTAAAAGTTCATATGCAACGCCACGTTGTTCCAGCTCGTTGTCCACATATCCGACGAATCGGTTAATGCTGCTTACGCGGCAGTGCACCAAGCTATTGATAATTTCTAACGTAACGTTCCAGCTCTTTAGTGGCGAGGCTTTGAAATGTTGGCAAAATTCTGATTTGGAATTTATTATCAAATTGCATAAAAACTGTAGCTTGTAGAGAGATTTGAATTTAGCGACGAGAAAATACTAAGTTCCTTTTAAAAATCTCAAGCAACATGAAACAATTTCCCCAGTTCTTACTATTTTTAAGGATTTGTGGGCTGCTACAAGGAACATTTCCAACGGAACTTTTGTAATTGTGGAAAATCTTTTTTCTGGTGGTAGCAAGGCGAATGCATTATTATTTTAATAAATCAAGGGGAAAATTTCCACCACAAAACACAAATAATTTAAACGGATATATATAAATTCCGATCAACAAGCTCGAGATTTTTCCTTAGGGATATGTTACCCTAGCACAAGAAATACACTCAGCCCCAGCCGACTCACACGAACCCCCTCTCGATTTTTTGGTGCTAAGCACCCCCGCTTCTTCCCTTCTCCATTCCTCCTCACTACTTCTCATCATCGATTTATTACTACAGATGAATCGCTTAATGTCGCTTCGCGGCAGCGCACCGAGATTTATGTGATTTCTACCATTCTACCAAGCTCGAGATTAATTTTATTGAATAAAATTTAATAAAATTAATCTTTTAATTCAATCAACCAATTATTGTAATATAACACGATTCTAAATTTCATCTATGCATTTCTTCAAATTCACATTCCACCTTCATGTTTTTAGTTAGAAGGTAGACTTAAGCAAAAAGCAACATTTAACAGCCATTAACATCACGCTTTTGTAACGTTTACCACACCAACATAACGTAAAGATACGTAGCGTATGAAATAAATACGAGCATGTGCAGTTGCTTCAAATCTTACGTACGGAGGTTAATGTAAAAGTGTGAAATGTCATTTATCTTAATCTTTTCTCATTTCAGCCTAATGTTTTTGAGCTACTGAAGGATATGAGAAGATGGGATAAAATAATTCAATACAAATTATTTAGTTAATTTGCAAATTAAAATACTTTTTTCATTTTGACTGTAATTGGGTGTTAGATCATTAATACTCAGATTACTAATACCCAAACACGGGACCCATGGCCTCAGCACCATCTGATCAAATATAGAAAATATAGCATGTTAAAGCAGGGCTAAAGAGAGTAGAAGGGCTGGTTCACTCCTTTGAAGTAACTCTCGCCGCGCCAATCCTCCGATTTTCTCTAGTGACGTCACTTTGGCGCAAAGCTCGCACTTTTACTTCAAGAGCAGAGCGTTCGGCCTTACTAGCTCTAACTAATATTGGAGCATTTCTTTTTGCGAGATATTCTAAGACATTTGTTATTTTCTATAATGACTTTCCTCAGTTTTTGCAGTGAATTTACAAGAATTTAAGACTATTATCGAAGTGCCAGTTAGCGCAATCGCAACTTGCAAAAATTCTGATTCAAAAACAAAAGGAAAAAATATAATTTTCCGCGTGTTCCCTAAAGTAAATGAACAACTATGTAAAGAATGGATTCCGAAATGACACAGTTAATATAAAACAGCAATACGTTTATTGTGTCGTTTAGAACTTTTATAAAAATTCATTATCTAAATAGAAACAACCTCGTTACTTCAAAAAGAAAGGCAGGTGAAAAGAATTAAAAAATGGATAAAGTCAAAGAAAATTAAAATGTAAATAAAAAGTATAAATAAAATATATAGTATATAGTTGAAATTCTCCTAATTTCATAACATATTTTTTAATGTAGTTATTCTAAATATTTATGATTTTTTTTAAAAATTATATTCTCTTCAATTTAAATATCTATAAATTATATCATCGTAAATTTAAATGTCTATAAACAATTGTAAAATTTCTAATGTCATTATGAACCTAAATTATTATTTTGTTTCAGTAATTAGCGTTTAAGGTTGATGTTTCCTAATGATTAAGTATGAACAAATTGCTATTAACGACATATTTTAAAATCAGGGATTCTAAATTTAACTTAACTTATCTTTATAAAAGAATATGTAGATAAAAAAAGTGTCGATATATGCCTTCATTTTTCTTAATAGTTAAAGTTAAAACTGAACTTTTTAAAATAAAGTATTTATCGTGTCATTTTCACCAACTAGCAAAACATTTTTATAAGTTTAAAATGGTATTTTTTTAATATAATAACCAAGAAAGTTTTTTTTGAACTATGTTTATGAACGGAAATAATGTGTTAATTACGTAAAGTTTGAAGGCTAATAACCAGAAAAAGTCTAACTTATTTTTACAAAGAGAAAGATGCAAAGTTATCATATCTTTGCTTGCGATCCCCGAGATCTGTGGACACAGTGACATCATGAGGAGGGAGCTTCAGCTCTAAGAGCGGAGTGAACTAGTCCTTCTATTCTCTTTAGCCCTGGTATTAAAGGCAAGCTAAGTTTTTCTACATAACTTAGAATGCCAATTAACATGAAGCTAATTAAGTACAACGCCGCATCGCTCATCAAATTTGTTAAAATATAATTCGTTCTCCATTTCGTCTTTTACTTAACCTAGATTTATTATTTGTTTATGCATCTTATTGATATGTTTTTTGTTTGTGTACCTGGTAACTGTCTTTGTGTTAAGTAAGAAATATATAGTGAAAGAATTCAAATTTTTGTGAAAGAATTTTTAAGAAAGGATGAATATAGAATGTGTCACTTAAGAGAATTGATACTTGATCGGCTTGTCTTACTCGAAATGGACTGGAAAGAACAGTTGCTAACGTAAACAAATGCCACGTTTCAGCAACCCATCAGGATCGAGATATCCTCACTACGTCACTTGCAGGCATCCCATTACCATAAACTATTCAATAAATAGTTTAATTATACTTAACCACGGTTAGAGAAAGGGTTCCTTTCTTCATGAAAGGATAAATATAGAATATATCACTTAAGAGAATTGATACTTGACGGGGTTGTCTTACTCGAATAGACTGGGAAGAACAACTGCTAACGTAAATAAATACCATGTTTCAATAACCCATCAGGATCGAAATACTTGTAGGTATCCCATTATCATTAACTATTCAATAAATAGTTTAATAATGTCTAACCACGGGTAGAGAAACGGATCCATTTTCTTAGTGAAAGCTGGAAGTCAATTCAAATTGCATTTTCTCTTTTCATGACTTAGTGACTCGAATCGAAAGTAACTCTATTGTAAGGTTCATGATACTTCCCTGTACATGGTTTCGCCCCTTTGGTTAAGACTGAATGCATTCTACCACGGTCCTATTTACCATCCTGTTTGTTTTTTTGTTTTTTTCTCCTTTTTTTTGTAGGTGTTTATAATGATATAATTGTACAAATGTAGTTTGAGGAGCATGAGTTCAAAACACACGTTCGTAAACATGTGGTGATGATTCGTGACGCATCTTTTTATTTTCTTCGGAGCAAAACTAAGTATGACTACCATACCATCGTATATAGCCCATCATAGTTCCTCTGGTGCGATATTAACTGCACTGAGTAATGTCTCCCGAAATAAGTTGACACCTATTCTAAATACCGATTATCTCGTAAGTCTAAAACAAATAATGAAAATGCTTACACCAATTTCAAGTGCATTCACACCATTCGTGAACTGTTTTCTCGTTCGAAATTGCGAATTTTGCATCATTTTTAATATCGTTTTGTTTTTAAATGCGTACGAAGTTGCGTGAATTTGATCCTATCTTGCACTTACTTTTTAAAAATGTTGTTTTTAAAAATGCATTCATTGATGTACTAGTTCACGATTTATGCTAATTTTCTTCGTTAAATTCGAAAGCTCCTTCAATCAGAACTAAACGAGTTTGATTTGTATATTTATCTTTTATTTTGATGTTCATTTTTCATAGGTCACATCTATTTCCATTCTAAGAGAGGATAACTAATGTTTTATATTGTTGTTTACCAAACTGACTATTTCATTTAAAAAGAGTTGTTTACATTCCTGAATACTGATAGAGTGCTTTTTATTTTCTATTCAATTAAGCAACGTTCCAGAATGTTCCAATTTATTCCACCGACGCATAGCAATTCCATTGGGGAGGAATGAAATATTTCCGGTCAACACCGACACTTGTAACATTATCAAGAGTGGACTTCTGAAGACTAATGCCCAAGCCTTCTACGACAGGAAATGGTCAGTTGGCGACAGGATGGCGGTCTGGCAAGGAAAAAAAACCCGCTAAGAAAAAAAAAACACAACACATTGTTTGTGGCGATATATTGTCATCTAAGAGCCTTAAGTATGGTAGCTTTTCGATGTATCTTATTTATATTTCTTTTATACCTAGTTAAATTCATCCATCCGATGGCGCAGAATGAGTGGAGTATCATAAAATAACCAAACTCAGAAGAAAATGGCGAAAATAATGCCGAATTTGGCGTAACGAATGATCACTTGGCGCTCGTAAAAGACCATTTTAAAGCCATCTCTCAAAATCCCCTGGGGGATTATAATAAACCAGACTTTGTGCTGATTCTCATGAAACTTTTAGTAGGAGAGTGTTTATTTAGTAGAAGAATGGGAGTCATCTGCGAATTTTTAGTTTAGAAGTTATGATAAAAAGGTAGCATTAAGGATAATGACTGGAACTTAGATATTAATAGATTGATGAGGTTTTTCTGTGAAAGAAAGAAAATCAATACAAACCACTTCAAGCGTATTCAAGAATTTCTTTTTTTTTATACCCATAGTGCTTAAGCATTTTTAAAAAGTGAAGATTATGTTTAATATTTATTTAGTAATTTTGTTGTAAGGAGTAAAACTTTGTTGCAATATCACCGGCATTTGCGCAACATGATATTATTGGAAAACAGTCGTAAACATGGCTCTAAAAGATACTATAAAATAACTCATCTTTTAAAAACTTTTATTTATTAGAATCTAAATATTTCACTTTGAATAAAAGTACTGTAAATGTTTATGTTTAGTATTCAGCCTTATGTTTAGTACTCCGCATCATGTTTAGTATTCAGTATTATTAGCATTAGCCAATAATACTGAATACTAAACATTATGCTGAATACTTAAGATTTGGCTTAGTATTCAGCATAATGTTTAATATTTTGTACTCAAATAATGTTTACGTTTGATATTCAACATGACGTTTTGTATTCAGCATAATGTTTAATACTTAGCATTCAAACAATATTTAGTAGTCAGCAACTTTGTTATGAGGATTAAAATATTATTGCAATATTGTTGACTTTATACTGTAATTGTTTATGTTTAGTATTCAGCATCATGTTTAGTATTTAGTATTATTGGCATTACTGTAAACATGCTAATAAAACTGAATACTAAACATTATGGGGAATACTTAAAATTATGGTGAATACTTAAGATTATGTTTAGTATTTGGTATTCAAATAATGTTTGTGCTTAGTATTCAACATGATGTTTTGTATTCATCATATGTTAAGTTTTCAACATAATGTTTAATATTCAAATAATGCTTAGTATTCAGCTAATTTGTTGAAAGGAATTAAACATTGCTACAGCATTTTAGCCTTGTACGAAACATGATGTTGATGAAAACAGTCGTAAACATATCTCCAAAAGAGAATATAAAATAACTTAATCTTGTAACAATTTTTATTTCCTTGCAGCTAGTGTATTTTACTGTAAATTGAAATAAGTGTTATATGTATATTAGCGATGTAATAAGTACTGTTAAGCGATGTTAGAATTTTAATATCTCGGCATATTGTGTAAAATCACGATACGTCGCGGTATTTTTCAATTTAATTAATTTATAATAATTTTAGATTCGTCAATTTTCGAAAATCTCATTTTTACTTTTATTTCAAAAGAGTTAAGGAGTTGCTTCAAATCGTGAAGCATGCGGCAAGGGGGGTGGGATTTCAATGCGTATATTCGCGCGAGGAAATAACCATGTGAATTAGTTATGGTATATATCACGAGGATATCATTTTTGATAATTCTTGCAATATCGTTGCATTCAATATTTATTACTATCGAAAGTAATCACGATGTGATCGTACTAGATAATGAACATTGTGATAGAGTTGTCGATAATTATTCGATAATAATCGCGTAGTTTTATTTCGTAAGTGAAACCTAATATATATGTTTTATTTTCGGGTTACACTGTTTTTTCTTTAGGAAAATTTTAGAAAGAAATAATGTAGTAATAATGTATAACTATAGAAAGATTTCATTTGGTTTTTAACTATTTTATTTTTAAGTATTCAAGTTGATATTTAAAATAATAAAGCAAAACTAAACACTATTTTCGTTGAAAAAATGGAAAGAAAACCAGGACAGAGCGATTTTTGATTAGAATTGCTCAATTACAGGCATAGAAATTTTTTTTTAAAGGAAAATCTTTTGAGCTTATGATTTTGAAACTAAGAAACTAAATTTTGGCTGTAACGAAACACTACATATATGAATTTTTTTTCCAATTCTTATATACATAAAATAATAAGTTTCTTCTTCGCATAAATTTTTAACCATAAACCTAAATAGGTTATATTTAAAAAGTTCGCCATAGCCTGTTAAGTTATGTTTAACATAACCTAATGGTTATTGCTAAAAGTTAAGTTTAGTCTACGATCTTTTTTTAATGTGTTTTAGAGATCTAAAAAAAAGTTCTTAGTAAACTCATGAACTCACTTTAGGAATCTAAAATAAGAGATCTTTGGGAAAATTAAGATCTTTTATTTATTATTATTATTAAACTTGCTAAAATTTTAGTGAATTAATTTACAAGAACCAAAATTCTCGCAAATTGATATGGATTGATCTGACTTACATGATTGATATTATTGTAAAGCAAATATAATTTCAAAAAAGATTTTCTAAAATTATTTAATACACTTATTTAACGTTTATCTTCTCAGCATTTTTTTAACCGAATCATCTCAGCCTGAAGCTATTGTTTCAACAAACAGAAACATTTTACCGATAAAGAGTTTTAATCTTCCAGTCGAAACCGTCAGGGAAGAAAAAGGCAAAGTTAAAAGTATGTAGATTTGCCTTTTGTGATTTGAATTGCAATTAACATCATTTAATCAGCGATCCTTGTATCTGATCCACTTTTAGGAGAAGATAGGGGAAAAAAGGGAAAAATTTTCTCTCTTCGATTTTCCCTTCGCTGCAGGAAGAAAACAAATGGCTCCAACAGAAGGAGCAGATCATGGAGCTGCAAATTAATGCCTCGCAATTAATCCTGGAGGCACTTCTGTGTGCTTTTGCCTTGACTTGGGAGAAATAGAAGAAAAAATATCTCCTTTGTCGAAAGTGTGTCTTATCTGAAATAGACGGTACTATCTTTGCTGAAAGTGGGGAACCACGGAAAGAAGAAACGATTGCTTATTTTAATAGAAAGTGTAGATGTTGTAGATTTTTTTTTTCTTAAACGGAGAGAAATGTCTTGGAGATTTCAGAAACTTTTTGTCATGAAATGTTATTGTTGAGAAGAGGAAAACAGAGCTCAAGGGAAGTAAGAACCCTCAAAAGTTATTTTTATTTATTTATAAATCTTTCCTGACAGATCAGAAACGAGCAAAAATGTAATTGATTGCAATAAATAAATAAATAATCAACGACTTGTAATCGTAATTACAGGAAAGTATGATTATAAGTGAGCACGGTAATTACAATCAGAAAATGATCGCAGGTAATGGATCGATTAAAAACAATCAAAATCTTTTATTCCAAGCAATCATGATCACAATTGTAATTTTAAGTAATCATGCTATAGGATTGCAAATTATCAGGTTTATTAGTAACCATAACCTCAATCAAGCGTAATCCTAAATACAGGTGTTCATACTCTCATTCAGAATTAGTTGTCAAAACTAGAGCCACAATTTGCAAAATCAAGCAATCGCAAAGAAACAAAACCATTGCAAGGCTGCCAACTTTCCACGCTTTATAGAAAAATTTCTTCTTGTAGTAGCTAAGTTTATGTTTAATGTATCAATCTTTATTTTGTAAATTTTATATAAATTTATATTCCACATTCAAAAGTTTAAATGAAGCGTTACTTCATTTCATATCTCCCGTATCCTTTTAAAATTTTGGCAAAATTCTGAAAGCTTTAGTTTTTACTTTGTCCATTACTCTATAAAATACTTTATTTTATCTTATAACTGTCATTGAATAGCCGACCCAATTTTTTGAGTTTACTACTTCTAATTTTCACCTCCGTTGCCTTATAATTTTACACATAATCCAGAAGACAAGGGAACTCCTAGGTCAAGTACTGGGAGAAATTTATCTTCATGGAGGACTTTTTAATGGAACTCTCCCACATTTGCGTTACATGAAGAAAAAAACCACCACGCAGGAAAAATAATACCTGTGTTTCAATACCTGTATTTCATGACCATAAATTATTCAAATGCTAAATGTAATATTTTCTCTTATTTTGACCAAAATTATTACAAAATAATGAAAAAAGTATGAAAAAGATGTTTAATAAAAATTCTGCATCAAAGGGTTAAACTGGCGTTACAAACGGAAGTGGAAAAATTGGTGAAAAAAACATTAGCTTCTTTTTTCTAAATCTGCAACTTTTCGTTCATTTAACCCATTAAACAGGCTTCACACAGGACATGAAAGTTTTTAAGAATAGGATAAACATTAATCAAACATCTTGTTTATGTTTTTGTAAACAAAACCGTAGGTTGTTTTGATGAAAATTCAACTGTGAGCAAATTGTTTTAGAAAAAATAGCAAAAACTTTAATTGGTATCATTAAAAAAACTCTTGTTATCATAAACTTAAAATAACTAATATTATTTTTTTACGTGCTTTAGGGGACCCTACTGCCCAAATACAAATTTTGAAATGATTAAAAATTGCTTTCTCGGGAAAAAAAAGGTAGTACATATATGCTTGAACGAAAAAATGTTTTCTTATGTTACTTACCACTTCAGTTTTCGTGGAATATTCCTACTAAAGAGAATTTGAGCCAAGTCATCGAACTTGTTACCAAAGAGAAAATTCGGAAAAAAAATTATATAAAGAGTTAAATAAACAAATGAAAATTGATAAAATTTGACTATTTAACTCTTTATATATCTGTAAAAATTACGTACTTGTAGTGGTAGAAAAATTTCTATTAATTCTATTTATTAAAAAAAATTCAATGTCTCTGTTTCCACTAATAGTGGAAATATTTTCTGAAACTACAAAAAGTCCGTAATAGTTGGTTAGAATGGCTTCCAGATCGTAAAGAACACTGAATGCAGCAAATATAAATATTTATATGCTTGAAATATTACGTTAAACATAACTATCTCAAAGTCAACTATCTTAAACATAACTATCTTTGTTTCGAATTTTTATATTTGTATTTAATATGAGAGCAAACTTTTACAAATCATGATTGATTCCCGTTTCAATAATATTCAATTCACATACTTTTAACTACCATTATATTTAAATAGTTTAAACACGCATAAGTAGAACCAGCTTGAAGAAGGTGATTTAAGTATTTGTCCACCTCTGAGAAAAAGCAGTATTTGTTCTGTTGTCCACCACTGAGAAAAAGCTTTTTTGAAGCGAGCAAAACTTGGCAAGTATGGCTAACTTATTTTTAATAAATATGTAAATGCTCATTATACTTTTTTAGAAAAAGGAACATAGTTTTTTAAAAGGAAGCTTGGAGTAAAGGCTAATATTTTATGTTAAAAAGTTAGAAATAAAGTACACAAAAACATTGAAACCAAAATTTTTATTTGGAATCAAGAACACCGGGAATTCTTAAAGATTAATGTTCTAGGGTGTTTGTTTTTAGTGAAGCCGGGATAACATCGTTCTGAATTACAGTAATTCAAATAAATGTTCGCGTTACATACCAGGACTGCTTATTTATATGCAGTCGGCATTTCGAAGCAATTGGTCCGCAAAACCTGGTATTTTTTCACAATAAACATAATGTTTATATTGTATTTTAATCGAAAGTCAAATTAAACATTACAAATGCAAGAGAGGCGTGGAGGCATACGTGATTTCATTTGCGAATATTTCTTTTAAGTATAACTGGGTACATGCGTTCGTAAAATGAATTATACTTAACAGCAAAAATGCATTCGAAACTTTTGCTCTCATTTATTAAATCAGGATAGAACAATGCTTTTTGAATTTTAATAAGTTTATAGTGTGGTGTGTGGGCATTTATAAGGGTTGTATTTAAAGTAGGGAAAAAACGAATTCGAATACAAAAACAATCCAATTGATTCTGACTTTATTAAGGACGAATTTCCCTTTAAAAAAGTCACGTGACTTGGCACCTGAGGCAAAGTTCTCAATGCGGGAATGCCTATTGGGCCCTTTATTGCAAAAGATTTCACAAAATGAATGCTAAAAACTGAAGCTAGCGGAATTTATGTTGAATTTGATAACACTTACCACAGCCTGAAATAACTTAAGCTGAGTGGTATAATATAAATGTTTCAATTTTGTATGCAACATGGTAAGTAAGTTTGCATTAATATAAACAAAAATTCAGTATCACTAGAAAAATTTGTCCTTTTATTTTATACATTTTAAAGATACATTTGAAGCAAAGATTACATTTTAAAGCAAAATATTTTAAAGAGTAGACGATACAGGGATGCCAACTGCTCCACTGACTGCAAAACTTTTAAGAAATTGGAAGCTAATGAAATAGTAAAACTTGTAGAATAAGAGTAATTATGCTTACCTTTTAAAAGTGTAACTAAGAGTATCATTTTATATAATACATTGAATTTTTGGCCAAATTAAATCGAGGACTACTTTTCATCAATACACATTGGCTTATCCAGAATCGTAGGTTCCTTAAAAATATTTAAAAATGGGTAACAAAGGTATTAAAATAAGATGCATTTTAGTAAGTTAGCCTTCGCAACCCCACGTAATATCTTCACATAAGTAAATATGGTTACGAGATCTTTGGGTTCGTTAATGGTTTTCAATTAGCTTGGTTTCGCATCGTAATTTTAAGATTGAAAGCTAATAAAAGAAATCAATAGTTTATTACAATATTAAATCCACTTTTTTTAAAATTTTTGAGGACAGTACGAACCTTGCATATTACATTCCGATCCTACAGACCAAACATACTATCTGATAGGATCCCATAATCAACTCGATAGAACCCTGAATATTATCTGCCTATTCTACACACTCAGAATTGAATGAATATCAGTGGATAAGAAAATAATACAGATAAAAGTGATTATTGAAAGAGATGTGTAAAGTGCATGTGATGGCACCATGATACATGTACAAATTTAGAAAACCTTTGCGAAAAATGTTGTAAAATTTTTTCCAAAGTGATAGATTAATCCTGTACGTTAGATTTTGTTTGTTCGATTCGTTTTTCTAATTTTGCAAGATAAAATTCATTCCTTACATTTAATTGTAAGTTTTTCGTGGTTAACTTTATCAAATGTGTTATTTTTAATAATTTAACTTCACTTTTCCTTAGATGGCGCATCTCACTTCAACATTATGAAGAGATGGCCACTTGTAAGTTTAATTGCAAGCAAATTTCTTTTCATATTTTACTCTCAATATTCCATTATTTTTTGCTCAAAACATGTTGCGTGAATTACCATGCTTTCACTTCACTTTCAATGCCTTCACTTGCGTGAACTTATTACGCATAAACTTTTCTTATAGCTCTATTCTTAGTACTTTTATTTCGATTTGAAAAAAAATCTATGGCCATCTATCCCAGGCTTACCCTATTTGTAAATCAAAGATATTAATGCAGTAAAAATATTCAACTTTTTCAAGCGTTGTTTTTTTAGTTTACTATCTAAAGTGGAACTGGAACTAAATTACTTTAACGGGACACCTACCCAAAAGTGCTTATCCCCGGTAGAAAAATTTTAATACCTAAAGAAATGATTTTCCTTAAAGTGGAAAGTTTACATGACGTTTTTTGAGAATGGGAAGGAATTTTCTGGTGAAAAAATCTGAATTAAAGAGAAAAAAATTAAAAATATATATAAAAGGGGGATTAAGTTCCGAGATCCTGTTGCTCTGCTGGCTTACGGAAGGTCATGAAAATTTCTCAAAAACTTTCATACGGTTTTGGAGGCCAATTTCCTGACTTACCATTTTATTTACACAAAAATAGGGAGTTTTTTACTAGGGGAAAGTACATGATGAAAATAATACAGATGGAATATGAGTATATACAATGAATATGATGAGGGTCACCTAATTACAGGGGAATTTGCTTTATTTACATATTTACAATCATTAAATTTCAACTTATGAAGAGTTGAAAACGTTATAATTAGAAAAACTGGAAAATAAACAGGAGAAGAACATTATTTAGAAGTCCAGGAAAGATTCGCGAACTTCCTTTATCCAAAACTTGGCAGCCATCAATATCGAAAATGAATGCAAAGAATATTTTCGCTTTGAATATGATTAATTTGCAATGTAAGTAATTCTGGTAATTACTGTCACCTGTGCCATTTCTGGTACAGAGATACTAACTTTCAACGGTAGGTAGTCTTTTAATGTACCATCACCACTACTTCTAAATAATTCGAAAGGCTTATGTAATAAGCCACTTTGTTGCAGCCATGCCGTGCTGAGTCTTATAAAGTTGTCAAAATTGACCGAAATTCAGCAAATTCCAGTTTGTTGTTCTCAATCGTCTTTTAAAATATTTTGCCGATTCCGGAGCAATTGGCATCTCTGCTGATATATGAAATGATAATTTTTTTTTCCTACATAGTTCTGGTCAATATCATACTAAATTAAATTCATAAGTCAGAGAATTAGACACACAAAAAAATCATCAGTTTTGCTAACACAATAAAATCTTCCGGAAAATCCGGAAGAATTAGCATACCATGTAATGGGTCAGAAATAAATCATGCCAAGATATTCGCTATTAATTATACCTAATTTTACCTATTTATGCTTTCGACCGAGAGAATAAAGGAAATATTTTAGATTAATCTGCATCTGTATTAAAAAGAAGAGTGGAATGTAATACGTCATAACTAGTAAATTGAACTCAACAACCAAATCTGGAAGAACGGCTTTATTGTCACTCATTGTAATAGTTAATTGTAGTGCGGTCAAGAAAATAAAGACAAGATTCTAGGAAAGAAATTAATGTTTCACCCATTGTCAAAGCTGTCTGTATGATTGATAAATAGTAATAATAATCCTGCCTACTTTTATGGTCGGTTTATTTGAGATAGCTGTCTTTATAATCATAGCTATTGGCGAGAATTTTGGCGAAAGTACAAAATGATCCATGTTTAGTTATGAAGAGATCAATAATACAATAAGTATGCATTTTTTTAGCAGTTTTAGAAAAATATGTAAATACAAATACAGCGTGACTAGGGGATTACGTTGTCTTTTCGCTATCGCTCGCTAAACCCTAGAACTGCTTGCGATTGCTTTTTGCACTTCTTCTCCCTAACCTATTGCAAAAATACTTTATTTGTATTTAAAATAATTTCATAAAAATTGGTTTTACGATGTGTATAAATTAATAAAAATATCCTTCATAAAAATTATTTTTTAATTTATAATTAATAATATAATTTTTAAAAAGTGTAGTTTAAAATAATTAAATTAAAAAATTTGTTAATGTATTAATAATTATAGATATAGTATTATTTAACACGTTCACGCTGGGAAAAGAGAAAATACTGGTAGAAGAACTACTTCAATACTCGATAATATTCGGGAGGAGTTAATCTATTCTTAACAATATCAATTCACTGTAAGGAAATTTATCACGGCGAAGAAGCAATTCAACATAAAAATTGCATCCGTTAAAAACAATTGGTAGTTATGGATTTTTTTTATTCCCGGAAAAAAAACTAAAAAATGAAATTTATTGTTACTATAGTTTTTACTCCGGTGCGCTGCCAAGATGAGACAATCTAGCGTGAACGTGTTAAACCAGGAGGACTCTCGGTATCGCTCACTAATCCCCAGAACTACTTATGCAATATATTTAAGATCGTTTCACTTCCTCTTTCCAAATCAGTCTTGTTCAAAGCCTCGATTTTATATTTTATTACATATTCAGAGATGCCAACTTGCTCCGGACAGCAAATATATATTTTAAAGTGGTAGTTTATCAATTGTGATTCTTGGTTTAATAAATTCAATTTAGTAGATTTTTATCCACCACTATTCCTAAATAATTCATAGGCTTATATAATTCACCACTTTGTACAACATAAGTCATGCTACACCTTTTAAAAAGCAAGCAAAAATAGTGAAATGTTTGCAAAATTTACTTTATAGTTATTTACCGTTTTTTTTAATTATTTTGGCGTGTCCGGAGCAGTTGGCATCTCTGCATATTAAACTTTATATTTATTACAATAGAGGTTACAACCCTTGCTAACCTAGCTCATCAACTCACGAAGATACTTGGGTTCTTCTTTACCTGATCGATTCGCAATCTAGGATGGATTGCCAATGAAGTGGTAAAAAGTTAAAATAATCGAACGGGTTGATATTCGTTTATTAAAATACGCGACTTTGTAATTTAATTCAATTAATTGCTTCAAAATTGATTAGAAATTTAAACAGTTTAAGACACGTTGTTCACCTTCATTTGTTAGAGTACGTGGTTGGAAATCTAAGAGCTTAACAAACAAAATTACGCATCGCAAAATAATTCCCAACTTTGACGTAAAATAAGTAAAAAACTAATATTTTATTATTTAAATTACTTTAAAATATACCCCCCTGTCCGCCATCACAGTTGACATCCCTTCCAATATTATCAGGAACTGTCATGATCTTTTTTTCTTCTTTTGTTTCATATTTAAGGTGACCTAAAATATCGTTTGTATAAATTAATTAGTACAATCAGGGTCTGTCCTATAACCCATTACGATTACTTCTTATTCTATGTAAATCTAATCATTAGATCAAAAGTTATTCAAGTACATTGCTTTTTTATTTTACCTCTGTACTTAGAAAATGTTCATGAAAATTGAAATTAAACCAAATAATTGTTTGTCTTTTGAAACAATCCAAAAAGAATTCATGCAAAATAATTCAGCATAATATAGCATTTATTTCTATATTTTTAACAAAACCATAACCTGATCAAGATATTTTTTTAAACATCAGAAAAAATAGCGTCGTAACAGATCTCCAGTTTTCCCGTTTAGTTCAAAATATGAAGCAGTAGAATTTTCCTGAAAGCACCGGGGAATTTTCGCTTTCGAAACAGATCTGGTTATTTTTTAAACACCTGAGCACAAGTAGTACGAAATATTCTAGAGTTATGCTCCTTTTTTTTTGTTATCTCTTCACTTCTTTTAGCTTTTTGGAGATGCAGTCCATCACGAGCTTACAGTAGAAGTGGGCGGCATGACTTATATTTGGCAATTTTTTTTAGAAGATAGGGAATGATAAGATACTTCATATAAAACATGTTCCAAGAGGAGAAAAAATTCCCTAACTGCCCCAAGGAATTTACGTATTGTGTACGCATTTTCACAATGTTTAGAAAAATTGTCGAATGTCAGAATAGCGGATGTCTTTCGCCCTCATAACATCTTGAAGATTAGTTTATTCTTGATAGAACATTTTGAGGGGTTAGAGCCTTTTTCTCGTCAAAATTTTTTACTGTTATCTTTTTTTTTCCTATTTCTGAAAAAGTAACAGTAGGAGCTCTTCTGCAGGTATTCTACGAACATTGACCTCATTCGTTTGCTATCCAATCTAGTCCGTAAGGGAGAGTGGGGTCAATTGTAACATTTTTAACTTAACTATTTTTAACTAACAAAAAATCCTATGTATTATTAGTATTAATTGACAGACCAGTAAAGTAGACTATCCTCTTCTAGAAAAAAAAAATACCTTATTTTAAATGTTATTATATTAGCTATTAACAATTTTTGACAGTCGTGCACTTGTTACAATTGTCCCTACATACGGGATCAATTGTAACAGGTCATAAATTCAACTAAAACATAGTTAATTATACATATTATCATAGTTGTGATATATTTTTTTATTGATCAAAATAGTAGTGATATTTTAGGAGTAAAAATAATAATGAGCAGAGACCTAAAGGGTTAAACTTTTAACTTTAAGGGGTTAAAAATTTTAATTTATGCTGTGAAAGGTGACAAATAAAATAATGCACATGCAACATAATATAAATGATATAGGAAACTATTGGTGGTTCTTAAAGAGTTAAGTAATGGTTTGTAAACATAAGATTATTTATTTTCAGCTGTTACAATCGTCCCTTTACTTATTGTTACAATCGTCCCCAAGACGCCATTTCAGCTTCATTTGTTAAAAACAATGCTAGTTAATTAACAAAACTAATCTTTTTTTTTGAAATTTTAATTAAGGTGTCCACTTACATATTCAGTTAATAATTTTTATTTGTTTAAACAAAATTACTTTGCTACAATATAATATTTTAATACCAAAAAAATTACTTACGTAGCGTGAAAATATCTTTTGTGAAGTACTCTTTCAAAAGTACATAAAAATGGTTGCCAGCAGGGGTGTACATGTAGATTTATTAAATACACCTTGTGCGCCACCTAGGAACCAAATCTAGAACCCGATACTCAAAATTTTTGCTCTGTTACAATCGTACCCTGTTACAATTGACCCCACTCTCCCCTACTATAGATGCAAAAACGAAACATATTTTATGGCGTTTAAAATTTCTTTATTTAAAAAAAAAAAAAAAAAAATATTAATATTAAAAAAAATTGGAGATTTATGTTGAAATAAATTTAATAGCAGTTTTCTGCAGGTACGCCACAAACATTTGACTGACGTGTTCACTAATCAATCAAATCCGAATTATTGATGCGGAAACAAAACATTTTTTAGTGATGAATAAACTAACACCGAATGTCACTATCACCGAATAGAGGTCACAGGTGAAAAGATCTCGCTCACAGCATTGCCTTGAACATCTTTTTAATTTACCTCAAGAAAAAAAAACTGAACCACATTTATTAGATTTAGAGGAGTTCTAAAATAACTGTCGCAATTAGAGCCTGATTCCTTGAGTGATTCTAATTGCGACAGTTTGAAGTTTGATTCTCTGAGTCTCAAATGCGACTTTGTTCTGTAGCTTTTCCAGAGTTAGGTGTCGATTACAGCAATCGATAACATTTGTAATTATTTACATATAATTACTAATATCTAATCAATTACCTAAAATCTCAATTATAAGTAATTACGATTATAAGAAACCATGATTACTGATTACTTGTTGGGATGATTAAACGCAGTTAGAACCAAAAACAATTGCTGGTATTCAAGGTAACGTGTGATCAAAATATAAGACTACATGTTATCTTGATTATAATTAATCAAAAGTTGTGGCAACAAGTAATCATGATTGCATGTTATCGTGATTACATATAATCATGCTTGCAAGCTATCAAAATATACGATAACAAAAAATTACCTTTAGTTGTTTTAAATTAACAATTTTAAATAATACAATGTACGATTACAATACAAATTTTAGTATGATAGCACTAGGACATAAAATATGTTGACGTACACAGTACGTACAGTGCGCAGAAAAAACGGGCCACCCTGAATCTAATTGAACCCTTAACTTTTGATCTAATGATCAGATCTTTATGTTTTAGGACTCAATCTTAACGGCTTAAGGTGGTGACATCAAATATGCTAATTAATCAGTGCAGACGATATTTTAAGTTACTATATCAAACACAAAAACGTACTTTCGCAAAAAAATTTCTTTTTATTATTACATTTATTAAAATGGTGCAAAAAATTTTACAACTTACAATTAAAAAAATTTTCAACCATTATTAAAAAATAATAAAAAATATTTACTAGAAGTTATTTTTTTGTATAGAATTATCTTTGGATAAATGAATTTCAAAATCGAGTGCAAAGATTTTTCGGTTCGCTTAAAAAATTATCGAGACATAGTGAAATACGCAAAGAGTAAAATTAAACAGTAAGAGGTTCAAACTTTGGAGCATCTCTTAACCACAGTATTAGGAACATACTTCCCAAATTGTGGCACCCCATATATTTTGGGGGTCAGAAATTCGGATCCATTGAAAGAAAATCCACTGTTTATTCAGAGAAAATACGTTTTTTATGTCTAATTTCATAATTTAAAATATCGACCGCACTTTATTATGAGCATATTCCAAATCACCCACACTAGAGTAATCCGTTTTTTTTTTCCTTCCCCATCGGAAAACGTAAGTTTTTGCATTATTGATACATGACTTATTGACTCCCCTTAAAGACTAAAAATCCCTTCTCCTAAAAATGAAGTTAGCATTTTTATAAATTTTTAAGCAATGAAAAAATACACAACTAACACAGCTTAAACGAATTGTTAATTATATATTCTTTCATAGTTTTAAAATTGAACAGTAATATTTGCAAGAACATATTTTTTCTTCAATTTTCTGCTTTAACACATTGAATGCCACGATAATTTTACATGGCTTGCCCGTCTGGCCACAACGGTAAATAACTATAAACTAAATTTGAAAATATTGGATTTTGCTAGTTTTTTTAAAAGTTAAGCACAACATGTCTAAAAAAAGTGGTGAATTATATAAATCTGCGAATTGTTTAGAAATAGTGGTGGATAAAAATCTACTAAATTGAATTTATTAAACCAAGAATCACAATTAATAAACTACCACTTGAAAATATTTATTCGCTGTCCGGAGCAAGCAAGCATCTCTGTGTATATAAATAAAACTATTTTTGTGTGTTCTAGTTTTGTGTGTTCAAACCATTTTAGTAACTATAATAATATTAAAAAAAATTAAAATTTATTCGAATTATGGTTTTTAATAATCTTGGCTTCACCGGTGACTCTCGTGGCGCTACGAACAAACTCAGTACATGTGACCCCCATGGCATTCAACGTGTTAATAGAAAATATCCCTTATGCGGTAAGCATGCGTTAGTGCAACTTTCGAATGACCCCTAAGATCTTTCGAAAAGGAAACGAGGGGAAGGAAGGAATGTTGCAGAGAAAGTTGCGTGGGAAAGGAAAGAAGGTAGCTTCTCTTTTTGCAATTCGTTCTCCGATTTGATGTTTTCAGAAAAATCTATTGTAAAATAAAGTACTCAAAGTTTATCCTGCAAGGAACAAGTTTATTTATTTTTTTTTTTTACTTCCTTCAATACATTTATCTAAAGATTATTTACAGAATGGAATTCAATGAGTTTCTGCTGCTGCTTGCAAAATCGAAATTGAGTTTTGAAACTGGAAACTACATCGTAAAATGTTTTATGGTGGAATTGAACAGGTTAAAACGTGTTTAGATTTCAGGTAATCTTATTGTTATTGAAAATGGAAGCTATTATAATGCGCGTTACTAATTTTAATTTGACCGATACATAATATCCACGCATTAATTTAAATATTTCTGTTTACTTACGGTACAATCACTTCAACTTTAGTCTTTGGGCCGTGGTGGCTAAGAGTATTGAGCGTTCGGCTTTCAATGAGGTGAACTGAGTTTGAATCAAAGCGATGACTGGTTGATACGAATTTTACACCCGGCTCACAACGTCCGCAGTTCTGACGTAAAATATCCTTTGTGGTTGACGGATCATAAAATAAAATGGAACTAGAGTCTTTGTATATAAAATAGGAGTTGGAGTTACGCGATTTCTCCACTTTCCCCCTCTCCGTTACCATGGCATCCTCAAATCTCGCCTTTTCCCCACACCAATACGCTTCGATTATAATATATAGTTATAAGATATAGATACTTCCTAACTGCCGTGAGAAAAGAGTAGCGTTCCTGTCTGCTGCATCGTTACCAAGGCAACTAAGGTAGAGAATGTTACCTTGAGCCGCCAATTTTAATTACAAGAAGTATAGTATAAACCTGTGTAAAGTTGTCCATTTGCGAAGCTTTGCTTCAGTTCATTGCTGTTATGTACATCTTATTTGACAGGACATGAAAAGTCACCACTCTTTGCCTGCGTCCTCCATTTGCACAATTATTCTGAAATTTAGCGTGCCAGTTTTAAGTGAATGAAAGTGCCAATTTTAGCTTCCGATTTCCCTCGACTGGTGGTGACACCTTGCCGTGGTGAAGGGGCTTGCGTGTACTTAAATACAACTCGCTTGAGCTTTGCTGGTGGTAGCTTCGTTCACAAGCCGGGCAGGTCAACAATGAGGACGAAAAGCTACAACATCGGTCCTCCAGGTTATGGGGGGTAAGCACTAGGTTATGAGACAACCAAGTCTCATAAGAAACTAATTGTTATAGAAACCAATGTCATGGGGATCCACCGCAATCGAGTAAAGGATATGTCCAGTTCCTGTTACAAATATGATGCCTGTCAGTTAAAAACCCAAGGTAGGCAAACAGGTGGATGAAGATAACTGATAAGTTTTTTTCTGCTAATAAAGAAGTCAAGATAGGATGCTGGAATGTACGAACTATATTAGAGGTAGGAAAAAAAGCACAGATGACTAAAATGAAAAGATATGATACGGACATCCTGGGAATAAGTGAAGCAAGATGGAATACCAGTGGAGAAGTCACACTACTAGAAGGCTTTTCAACAATTTTCTCTGGAAATAAATACGAAGAGAGAGAATATACACTGTAAAGGAGTGGCAATCATGCTTTCTAAGAAAGCGAAAAAAAGCTCTTATGAAATGGGACCAAATGTCTGAAAAGATAATCAGGTCAAGATTCAAGTGCAAGCAGAAAAATCTCAGTACAATAAATGTGCACACAACGGTTTTTATTTTGCATTTTTCCGTTTCTTCTTTCATGGTTTTCTTTGCATTTTCGTCTTAATAACTTACGTAATTTATACCTGTTTCTCTCATTAATAAAATTTTTATTCATTTTTTCTTAGAAAAAAATCTGCTTTTCTCTTTTTTGGTTGAAGGGAAAAAAAGAAATGTTAAGCAAAATTATCTTCTTTTGGAGTGTATGAACTTATATATACTACGACTTAATAAAATCATTTTGTTACATAAGCTGTACATAGACAAGCTGTACTTCCGACTGCCATTATATTAAAACATTGCCAGTTAAAGCTAACACTGTTTTAAAGAGATCAAAACACGATTCATTTACAGATATTAAGGAAAAAACACGATTCATTTATAGTTATAGGGAAAACAATTATATATATTTTTATTTTTTAGTTAAAATGTGGTGGAATAATTTTATGATTACTTTCAAATTTTTTCTATTAATTTTTTGCAGTTGATAAATTTATAATCAGTAAGATAATTTAGAGTAGATAAATTTACAATCAATAATAATATCTGTTTTAAACAAAATGAAATTTTAAACAAATCATGATAACGATTGTGGTTGCAAGCAATCAGTTTACAGTTGCATTTATGATTATGAATAATCAATACAAGTAATAATGATATACGATTACAAATAATTTTCACTCCATACGAACAATTAATTAATGATATACATGCTTAATTTTTCTATAAATTTTATTTTTATTTAATGAGAAAAGTAAAAAAAAATGATTGTATTCTGATTTTAAGTCATGAGTAACCAAAGATATCATAGAGCAACAGTCTTCGTTCAAATCTTGCCAGATATTTCCTCTTCTCACTACCAACACCAACAGTTCCAGCCAGTTCAGCTGTTTGTTGCCGATTTTAAAAGGCAGTCGCCTTCTTTTTGTTTAAGACACAATTGTTTTCCTTGTACAGCCAGCATAAATAGCAGTTTTACTTGATCTGGCAGTAACTTTTCATGAAGAAACCTTAATCCATTTCACAAAATTTACAGCAAACCTTGTTGCACAGGGCTGCCACCTTTCTATGCTTTTGGGAAAAATTTCTTCCAGTGATAGCTAAGATGATTTAATGTATGATTTTTTGTCTTGTAAATTTAGTTGAAAGTTATTTTACACACTACTGCATGTAAATGATTTAAAAGTTCAAATGAAATGATGTTTCGTTCCAGCTCTCTAGTGGTGTTGCTTTTGAAATGTTGGTAAAATTACCAAAAATTCTGAAAACTTGTTAAGTGACTACCTCTCTATAAAATATTTCATAGCAGACGTTCAACAGCCGACAGAATTGTAAGTTCACGACTACCACTGTTCAACACCGTAGTCTAGTAATTTTGAGCCGATCCAGGTGACATTTTTAGAACTTTTAGATCAAGAATTGGGACTTCGTGGAGGAACTTTTTGACGAAAAAAGCAAATATTCGCGTTACATAAAAAGAAAATCCACAAACCTCCCTCGGTTAGCTCTATGGCTAGGGGATTCTAACCCATGATCCGCCCACCATTGAGGACACTTCATGTGGTCGCTGCAAGCCGAGAGCAGAATTCGTATCGAGCAGCTATCTCTGGAAACTCGGGTCGTCCGTTGGGAAGTGAGGGTTCTATCCTCTAAGCCACCACGGCTTTCTCTAAAGTATTTTACAAGAACCATAGTCGTCGGCAGATCTGTATTATGCATGTTTTTCACGACCATAACATTTAAATACGTTGCCGCAGTTAAAGTCGCTACCCAAAATCGACAAGTTGCTGTGCAATGTAAAATGAACTTATATCCATTAGGAATTGAGTTTCTTAATTTATATACTTTAAACTCCCTTGAAACTCGTCATTATAAATTAAAACTTAATTTCGCGCGCTTTTAAGTTGTAACATTCTTCTTTGCTCAGTTCAATTTATCTCACAGCAACTTTTTTTATTGTTTTTTAATTTCCTGCCATATAGAGGATACTAAACGTAGTTAGATTTAATATTTGTTTATTATTTTGTTGCATTTATTTGTCGTCTTTTATCTACATGTACAACCGGCAAAGTGGATAATGCGATAGCGTAGTCAACGCCTAAGCATAGTGTACAATGCTCGGCGATTTTAGGCAAAATATGAAATCTAAGAATAAATGCATTTTGTATCTAGGCATTGTATACAATATAAAACGCTCTTTAAACCAAATAGGAAATGTGTGAATCATAGAGAAATAAAAGGGCCGTACTAGACTGGTTGACTCTCTGAAAGTACTGAATTGGAGATTGATCGTTCTCCAGTTCTGGTCAAAATTACGATCTGTAAATGAATGAATAGATGTATGAATGGATATAACGAATGGATATAACCTGTAAACGGGTTGGGACGTATGTGTGAGGCGGAAGTCGAATTCTCAGTCATAGATGGCACCACTGGGGAAAAAAAGAATCGCACCCCCTTTGCCTTAATGGTATACGACGACGATGACAACAACAGAGAAAGAAAAAGAGCATTATTATTTTTTCCTCTTTCTTATTTTAAAAGAATGTCACTGAATGACAACCATATATTAGAATAACAATTTCTTTATCAATCGAATTTATCAATTGTTACCTTACGTTTATTATAAATCTGTTATATATTCATAAATACCATATCATAGCAATTAAATAGCTTAAGTAGTCGTAATTGTCCTAATTAATCAGGAGAGTGCTTTTTTAGGAAAAAAATATTATAGGTAGTAACAAAGTCGCTTAATGATTTACCTGCTACTAAGAGATACGTTTTTCTGCTAATATTTTTACGATCAATAAAAAACTGAAGGGATATGTATAAAGGAAAAAAAACATTATATTTCTGTTTTAATAGAAATTGGTGGATAATACATACATGCCAACTTCTATTTCTACACGAAATTTTATTTAAACATTGAAAAGGATCGGAAATTTCATGCTCCATATAGAATTTTGTGTAATAGATTTGTATTACAACTATTTTAAACACCGCTATACGTAAACATCAGTGTGGCCATCAACTGTATGCAAATTTTGCTGCTCCCTCACCCCAACCTTGTACCGATCAGCAAACCTTCCAACTGCAACGAAACTACCGTAGCTTCCCAACACATTTCTCCTACAGTTGATTTCTTTAAATTTTAATAAATTAAAATTTGAAGAATTTTGACCACCACTACATATGAATAATTTCCATTTACATATAAAAGTTTTACTAGTCTTTAAATTTTAACCTACCATCACGCCTGCTGTGCCTCACCATGATGCCTTTCTTCATTTTATCTCATTTCAAGTTCGATTCCGAGCCTACATCACATCTCTCCTACGTATGTTCCCGTCATGGGATATTTCAAGATGAATGGGAAAAGAGCCATTTAGGCCTCAGATGCCCAGTTCTACAACAACAGAGAACGAACGAACCATGATAAATTTCCTTACAGTTAATTGTTATTGTTGAGAATAGATTAACTCCTCACGAATATTATCTAATATTGAAATAGCTTTTCTACCAGTATTTTCTCTTTTCCGTCCCGCTTTTAGACGCAACGCCCGCCGTGCATTTACACACAAATTACATGCATTTTCTTGTTTCATGAGTTTAATGCATTTCCCCCTCCTTTCGTTTCTACACTTTTAACTTTATATAAGAATAGTAACGCCTACTTTCACCATTAGGGTCTGCTCAGGGGGGCGAACTGAATACCGTTCTACACGTCGAATTGAATTGATAGACGGCACATGATAATGATCTTTACGAGCGATTACGTCCGGCCGACGTTAACCCTTTCGCGCCGACTGTCACAAATACGTGCCAGCATAAAACCGTATCAACCGGGGTAAAAAGATAAAACTGGTAATCAAAGTAATTCTTTAGCAGTTTATATGTGGGCGGAGTTATAATTGTTTGAGTAATTTAATTCACCATTACTTTGTTCTAAATAAAACTATTTAGTTATACTTTGAACTAACATTGATTATATACATGTTTAAACTAACAATAATTAAAGTAAAAGCAAAGTAAGTCTGTCAAATTAGAAACGACTACATTTAAGTTACCGTTTTTTACTTAATTACATCCTGATTCTGATTTTGTACGAATGCTTTTCTGAATCACCCGTCCCCAAGGGGTTAATAGTCAAAAATGAAATCCCTACTCGTGGGAGGGAGTCGGTTTTAACCAAGTTTTTTTTCTTTATTTCTATTTAATAATTTATTATTAATTTTATTACAGTCGCAAGATATATAACTACATTATTTTCAAAAATACTTTTTTGGCTAATATTTCAAAAAATTTAATACACATATAAGAAATGGCTGTTTAATAGAATGCAGTAATTTATATTACTGATTTTTAGAAAGGCACTAATTTTAAAAAAAATTATATCAGTGCTGCTTAGATAAAAATTTTATAAGACCTGAATTTGAATGAATGTAAATACTGTGACTGTAGACTGTATTTTGTTTGGTTCTGTTACAAATGTAGCATTTAATTAATGATCATTCCTATGCAATTGTTTAGTCAGAATTAAAGCCTTTATTTGTGCGATCGTCATAACGCAGTTNACAATATTACCGTGATTACAGAGCACGGAAGCGAGCGGAGCAGGAAAAAAGTCGTTGAATAGAACTAGTGATCCTTCTACGACTACTGATTCTTCTACAATTAACGTCGCAGGTTGCGAAGTTTAACTTATTCCGCTCAGAGGGACTTTTTTTAATTTTTCCGTTTCTTCTTGCATAGTTTTCTTTGCATTTTCGTCTTAATAACTTACGTAATTTATACCTGTTTCCCTCATTAATATAATTTTTATTCATTTTTTTAAAGGAAAAAAAATCTGCTTTTTTCTTTTTTGCTGAAATGGAAAAAAGAAATGTTACGCAAAATTATCTTCTTTTGAAGAGTATGAACTTATATACACTACGACTTAATAAAATCATTTTGTTACATAAACTGCAATGATAGACAAGCTGTACAAGTTGCCATCAGAACGGTATTGTGTGGTACTTCCGACTGCCATTGTATTAAAACATAGCCAGCTAAAGCTAACACAGTTTTAAAGAGATCAAATTACGATTCATTTATAGTCATTCGGGAACAAATTACGATTCATTTATAATCATTCGGGAAAAAAAACAATTATATATATTTTCATTTTTTAATTAAAATGTGGTAGAATAATTTTATGATGACTTTCAAATTTTTTCCTATTAATTTTTTGCAGTTGATAAATTTATAATCAGTAAGATAATTTAGTGTAGATAAATTTACAATCAATAATAATATCGGTTTTAAACAAAATGAAATACTAAACAAATCATGATAACGATTGTGGTTGCAAGCAAGCAGTTTACAATTGCATTTATGATTATGAATAATCAATACAAGTAATAATGATATACGATTACGAATAATTTTCACTCCATACGAGCAATTAATTTATGATATACAAGCTTAATTTTTCGATAAATTTTATTTTTATTTAATGAGAAAAGTAAAAAAAAAAATGATTGTATTCTGATTAAGGTCATGAGTAACCAAAGATATCATAGAGCAACAGTCTTCATTCAAATCTTGTCAGATATTTCCTCTTCTTACAATCAACACCAGCAGTTCCTGCCAGTTCAGCTGTTTATTGCCAATTTCAAAAGGCAGTCGCCTTCTTTTAGTTTAAGACACAATGTTTTTTTCCTTGTACAACTAACATAAATAGCAGTTTTACTTGATATGGCAGTAACTTTCATGAAGAAACCTTAATCCATTTTACAAAATTCACAGCAAAACTTGTTGTTCAGGGCTGCCAACTTTCTATGGTTTTGGGAAAAATTTCTTCTAGTGATAACTAAGATGATTTAACACGATCACGCCGGGGTGACCCACCGGTGGGTCGCGCTAGATTTTCTCATCTTGGCAGCGCACCGGAGTAAAAACTGGTAATAATAAATTTCATTTTGTAAATTTTTTCCGGGATAAATAAAAATCCATAACTACCAATTGTTTTTAACGGATGCAATTTTCATATTGAATTGCTTCTTCGCCGTGATAAATTTTCTTACAGTGAATTGTTTTTGTTGAGATTAGATTAACTCCTCCCGAATATTATCCAATATTGAAATAGTTCTTCTACCACTATTTTCTCCTTTCCCGTACCAGTATTTTCACTTTTCCTGGCGCGAACGTGTTAACGTATGATTCTTTGTCTTGTAAATTTAGTTAAAAGTTATTTAAAACACTACTACATGTAAATGATGTTTCGTTCCAGCTCTCTAGTGGTAATGCTTTTGAAATGTTGGTAAAATTACCAAAAATTCTGAAAACTTGTTTAATTTTTAAGTGACTACCTCCTCTATACAATATTTTATAACAGACGTTCAACAGCCGACCGAATTGTAAGTTCACGACTATCACTGTTCAAAACCGTAGTCTGGTAATCTTGAGCTCGTTCCAGGTGACATGGGAACTTTCAGATCAAGAATTGGGACTTCGTAGAGGAATTTTTTGACGAAAAAAGCAAATATTTGCGCTACATGAAAAGAAAATCCACAAAGACCTCCCTCGGTTAGCTCGATGGCTAGAGGATTCTAACCCATGATCCGTCTACCATTGAGAATAGTTCATGTGGTCGCTGCAAGCCGAGAGCAGAATTCGTATCGAACAGCTATCGCTAGAAACTCGGGTCGCCCATTGGGAGGAGAGCGTTCTATCTTTTGAGACACCGCGGCTTTCTCTAAGGTATTTTGCAAGAACCATAGTAGTCAGCAGATCTGTATTATGCATGTTTCTCACGACCATAACATTTAAGTACGTTGCCGCAGTTAAAGTCGCTACCTAAAATTGACAATTTGCTGTGCAATGTTAAATGTACTTATATCCATTAGGAATTGAGTTTCTTTATTTGCATACTTTAAACTCCTTTGAAACTCATCATTATAAATTAAAACTCAATTTCACTCGCTTTTGAGTTGTAACATTCTTCTTTGTTCAGTTTGATGTATCTCACAACAACTTTTTTTTCCTTTTCTGCCGTATAGAGGATGTCAAACGTAGTTAAATTTCATTCTTGTTTATTATTTTGTTGCATTTGTTTGTCGTCTTTTATCTACATGTACAACCGGCAAAGTGGATAATGCGATAGTGTAGTCAACGCTTAGGCATCGTGTACAATGTCCGGCGATTTTAGGCAAAATATGAAATCTAGGAATGAATGCATTTTGTATGTAGGCATTGTATACAATAGAAAACGCTCTTTAAACCAAATAGGAAATGCGTGAATCATAGAGAAATAAAAGGACCGTACTAGCCTGGTTGGCTCTCCGAAAGCACTGAATTGGAGATTGATCGTTCTCTAATTCTGGTCAAAATTACGATCTTTAAGTGAGTTAATAGATGTATAAATGGATATAACTAAGACGTATGTGTGAGGCGGAAGTCGAATTCTCGGTCATAGATGGCGCCACTGAGGAAAAAAAGAATCGCACCTCCTTTGCCTTAATGGTATACGACGACAACAACAACAGAGAAAGAAAAAAAGCATTATTATTTTTTCCTCTTTCTTGTTTAAAAAGAATGTTATTGAATGACAACCATATATAAGAATAACAACTTCTTTATTCCTTAAATCGAATTTATCAATTGTTACCTTACGTTTATTAAAAATCTGTTATATATTCATAAATACCATATCATAACAATGAAGCAACTTAAGTATTCGTAACTGTCCTAATTAATCAGGAGAGTGCTTTATTTTTAAAAAGTTATAGGTAGTAACAAAGTCATTTAATAATTTACATACTACTACTAAGAGATCCGTTTTTCTGCTACTATTTTGACGATCAATAAAAAACTGAAGGGATATGTACATAGGAAAAAAACCGTTATATCTCTGTTTTAATAGAAATTAGTGGATAATACACGCATGCCAACTTCTATTTCTACACAAAAATTTATTTAAACCTTGAAAAGAATCGGAAATTTTATGCTCTATATAGATTTTTGTGTAATAGATTTGTATTACAACTATTTTAAACACCACTATACGTAAACATCAGGGTGGCCATCAACTGTATGAAAATTTTGCTGCTCCCACAACCCAACCTTGTACCGATCAACAAACCTTCCAACTGCTGCAAAATTACCGTAGTTTCCCAACACATTTCTCCTACTGTTGATTTCTTTAAATTTTAATAAATTAAAATTTGAAGAATTTTGTCCACCACTACATATGAATAATTTCCATTTACATATAAAAGTTTTACTAGTCTTTAATTTTTAGCCCACCATCATGCCTGCTACGCCTCGCCATGATGCCTTTCTTCATTTTATCTCATTTCAGGTTCGATTCCGAGCCTACATCACATCTCTCCTACGTATGTTCCCGTCATGGGATTTTTCAAGATGAATGGGAAAAGGGCCATTTAGGCCTCAGATGCCCAGTTCTACAACAACGAACGAACGAACTTTAATCTTTAGATGATGGAAATAGTATGTCAATGCTTCCTCTTTAATTTATTTTTAATATATTTCTTTTTTGATAGTTAGAATGCTATTTCCAGTAGTGCTTTGTTATTTCGTATTAATGATTTTAGTTTTCTTCTGCTGTGCTGATAATTTTAGTTTTCTTATGAGGTAATAACTTATTTTATTTCATCTTATGACATTTCCTTCATGTATATATGTATATTTATATTCATTTATAAATATATATATAGTTAGATATATATATACATAAATACGAAGAAGAAGAATAAAAAAATTTAATGGGAAAACATAAAGGTCTTCATCAGGACACATCCTTTACGATGAATGCTATATTTCTAAATAATGAATAATTATCCTAAGAAACAAATTACTCTTTATAATGTGTCCATATAGGTAAAAAATAGAAATGCAGTTGAGAATGAGTTTGAGTTAAAAAAAAAAAAAAGAAAAAAAAAGCAGAAAGCAAACTTACCGGCGTGAAGCAAAAATAAAAATTGTTTTAAGAAATAGATATACTAATTTAACAGTTAACAAAAATTCGCGAAGAAGAAAAGAATAAGAAACAGTGCATATAGCTTAAATCGTACAAAATAATTTTAAAAATATATTTGATAGAAAAAACATGAAGCAAATAGCGTAATATACAATATATATATATATATATATATAACAACCACATATTATTTGATTCATTCACCCAGCCAATATGCATTCCCCAATCCCACGTTTGATTTTTAAACACAGCACTCATGAATATGCAGAGGTGATTAACACTGAGAGAGGCATTCTTAACTGATTCAAAAGAGTAATAATAAAAAAAAAATCGTTGTAACAAGGCGAACAAAAAAATTAAAGTAGGTGAGTGCAGTGGGGATGGTGGTGGAATGGAGTAATTTTATTTTCATTAGCGAGGAGGAGAAGAAGAAGAAGAAAGCATAAGCTGCTTCAGGATAAGATATTATAGATTCTCTCTTTCCCAATCGATTTATTGAGTGGACCACAGAGAGTTTAAAACGAAAGGTGAAGTCAAGTCGCCGTCTTTTCCGAGGTACCGGCTTCATTTTACCCTTCCGAATGGCCCGGGGACCGTGCAACAATTGAGGCAAATTAAGTTGTTATTCGAGAGTAAATTATGTAAAAAAATTTTGTTTGACCCGCTTGCTTTTCTGGCGAATTTTTATTATCCTGTTGCTTAATAAGGGATTCAATGAAAGTTGTTTATTCCTCTTTTATTTACGCTTATAAAAATCGTGTTAATAAGTTCAGTGATTATATTTTAAAATATTATTATATTTTTTCACTATTTTTTACAACATTTGAGACATAATTTTATCTTTACAAATGAATTTAGACCAAACATTTAACCATTAAAAAAAGTTTCAGTCAACTTGAGGAATTCTATTACTTTTCAGAAAGTTTTATTGCTTTTAAATTAATAAATAGGTTGCTTGAGGCAATGAATGAGTTCGGTATACCTGCAAAGCTTGTTATCCTCACTGTGGCGCTACACTCAATAATGTGAGAAGCAGGATTAAAATTCAAAACCATCTTTCTGAACCCTTTGTAACTGAAAAAGGTTTGAGTCAGGGTGATTCCCTCCCTTGCCTACTTTATAACATTGCTTTGAAGAAATGTATCTCTGTATGGCACTTATTTATTTGCATAAATGTATGGCACTCTCTGGAATAGGTGTCTTCAAATCTTGGCCTACGTTGATGATATCAATATAATTGGAAGGTCAGAAAGGGGTGTCAAAGAGGCTTTTCGAGCTCTCGAAGTTGTAGCCGCAAATATGGGCCTTTCTATTAACGAAAGTAAGACGAAATTCATGGAATTTTCGTTCTCAACTGTAAATTACAGTGCCCCTTTATGTATTAATGGTTTTACCTTTGAAAGGGTTAACGAATTCAAATGCCTTGGAACTGTTGTAAACGATGAAAACATACTTAGAGCAGAAATCAACAATAGAGTCAAGATGGCTAATAAGTGTTTCTTTGGACTGAGTAGACAGCTAAAATCGAATCTTCTCAACCGAAAAACAAAGTTGAAACTCTATAAGACACTCATACTTTCTGTGCTATTTTATGGGAGAGAAACTTGGACTCTAAACTCGGATATACAGCGGACACTAGACACCTTCGAAAGAAAGATCCTCAGAGCCATCTTTGGCGCAATTCAAGAAACGGAATGCTGTAGAACCAGATGTAACTTCGAGCTCTACCGACTCTATAAGCGGCTCCGAATTTCGCAAATAATCCGCAGGAATAGGCTGATTATGGCTGGGTCATCTATATAGAAGCTCTGAAAGTAGCGCCATGAGAATCGTCTACCTTAAGAACCCCGAGGGATCACGCCTCAAAGGCAGACCTCCTACTAGATGGCTCAACGGTATCGAAAATGATTGAAAACCCTAAAGATTAGAAATTGGAAGGGAGTTGCTTTTGATAGGAGGCGCTGGCGTTTGTCAGCTATTGAGGCAACCAAGGCCTGCTAGGAGCTGTTGCGCAAACAGAGAAGAAGAAAAAGAAATTAATAAATATTTCATAAAATCATATTTTTTGACACTAGAGCATATCTAGGCATGTGTGAACATGCACGGTGTTTAGATATGTACTGAATGCTTAAAGATAGATTAGCTGTATTTACGTGCTAGTTGTTATAAAAATAGTCGTGAACTAGACATCTAAATCAGTGATTTCCTATTTTTCCTTTGTGCAACCCTAAATTATCGATCTTCTTTTGGCGGAAGCTTGACTTTATAATTAAATTTCATTAGCGATTTTTAACATAATAACCTTCAAAATGTTTTACATATTTTAATAATAATTAAGGTAAAGATTGAAGTTTTTTTTAGTGTTTTATTAATAATAGTCTTAAATTTTGGTCTTACGTTTGCCTGTTAAATTTTACAAAGCTACGAGGGGCATCTAGTCTAGTTCTGAATTGGTTTTTGGTATATGGGTTAGCTGAATATCAATAAAAGAAGCTGAAGTATGGTTTTCTTAGAAATGGAACCGAAGAAGAACAGTTATTCGGTCTATCGGAAAGTTCTTTCTGCAAAAGTACACGCTTCTTCTTTTACTAACATTTCGATATAATAATTTAATAAAAAATGTCGAAATAATAAATAATGGTTTATCGATGGTATCCAACTAACAAATTTAAAAAAAGAAAGAAAACATAACTGGCTTATAAAAAAGAAATCCTAACCCATGTAACCCTTCCACGGAACCCATTGATTCCTCGGACGGAACACCATTTAGGAACTCCTGAGTTTCTAGTTTAAACGTTTGGGGATATCTCTAGTTATAAGCTACGAAGCATATGTGACGAAGAGTCGGTCTACTAAGTGATGTCTAGTTTGCACTAGGTAATGAAACTGTTTATTTTAGATACCTAAATATTTTCTTGATACTAACTATGTTGTAGATATGTATTTGGTGACGAAATTGGATAGATATTTTGACCTATTTTGAGATGACTATACTATAAAAAATTTCAGTGTATCTTAGCACCAACTAGTTTCCACCAAAATGGTGTAGAACCAAGGACAGTTCTTCGCGTAGTGAAACAACGAGAATGTTCTTTACACTAGTTGGTGTAAAGTAGCTGCCACCATTTTAGTATTCTGTAACACAGGTATTGATAATTTCAGTAAGATGAGCAACGGTGGTTCAGGGGATAGAACACTCCCCTCCCTAGGATGTAACCCTGGTTCGATTCGAATTCTGCTCTTCGCTCGCACCGATCACAGTGCTGACATAAAATATCCTCAGTAGTAGATAAATCATGGGTTAGAATTCATTTGCCATCAAGCTAACCGTTGGAAAATTTCGAGTTTTTTCTCTCCGTGTAGTGTAAATACCGTTTAGTTTTATCAAAAAGTCCTCCACGAAGGCTAGTTTGAACCAATGCTTGATAAAGAAGTTATTTTGTTTTCTGGGTTGGGTTCAAAATTACAAGTCTATGGAGTTGAACATTGATAGTATTAAATTTACTTGTTAGGATGGCTGTTCAACGACGGTTATAAAATAAAATTACATTTCAGTAAGATAAGATACATATAAGAGTCAGCAAATATGATACAATATAAAGTAAAATCATTAATTAAAGATGCATGTATGTATTCACTGATTCTTAAAATAAAATTTGTTGGTTAATCACTCATACCAATGACGCGGAGAGAATATTGCGACGAGTTCGAACTAGGCTTAACAGCCTAGTGAACTTTTTCAGTAAATTTAGAGCAGTATTGAAAACATCAACTGACTCTCGCCAACTTACATTCAAATGTAAACAATCTGCGGACGAGATCTATAATGCGTCAACAGTGTTGTTTTCAAAAGGAAAAGTATTGTATTTAACGTATGGGGTTCAAAAGAGCGTAAGATAGTTGTAAATTTTGCCCACAATAAGAGTTTTAGACTTATTAACAGACTTTAAATTTTATATGAAAGCATGAATTCATGTTATCTTGAAAAAAAAGTGTTACTTCACACAACATCAAACTCGGAAAGATAGTACACCACAGTTTTTTACATTGTACATTTCCTGATTTATGTGTTTAGATTTATTGTTCTAGATGCTCAATTTTGCATTTTATTATAAAACTTTTTTCTAGAGTTTGAATAAAAATAATTAGGTATAAGAATACAAAAAAAGAGAAAAAAAACTTTTTTCGAAACGTTAGGAAAATAAGAAATTGCTTAAAAGCTTTTCGTCAACATTTTGAAATAAGGAAATTCATTGGAGGATATGGTTCTATGGATAAAGTTTTCTTTGCTTTTTCTAATGTGTATGGAAAAAAAATTCGTTTTGAATTCCTCGTACAAACAATGCTTTATTAGTATTCACTGTATTATAAATAGTACTTTGTTTATATCTTGCGCTTTCAAAAATATTGATTGTTTCGCTTAAACTGTTTCAAAAACATCTTTATTCATATGTACTGTGTTGATAGTGGCACTTTTTTTGTATATAGTGGATCAAAAATAACTCTTTATTCATGTATCTACTGTGTTAAAAGTAACCATTTTCTCATATCTACTGTATCGATAATGACGCTTTATTCATATCTACTGTGTTAAAAATAACTCTTTTCTCATATCTACTCTACCAAAAATGACTCTTTATTCATATCTGTGTTAAAATAACGTTTTTTACTATCTATATCGAAAATGACGCTTTATTCACACCTACTGTGTTAAAAGTAAAGCTTTTCTCGCATATACTGTATCGGAAATAACGCTTTATTTAGCGAAAAGTAAACTTAGTAGCGTAAATAATTACGGATTCTAATTTTTACCGACATTTGTCTCTATTAATAGAGATAAAATATTACATTATTAATTAAGAAAATCTGTAAATGATTCTTAATAAATGTAATAGTTCATAATAATGCTCTTTGAAATAATCTATCATTATTTTCAAAACGAAGTTCTTTTATTCTACTGTTGCTAACAACAAATCTTTGAAAAAATTGCAATAAAAGCTTGTTTATTATACTCTAACCATTATATTAAAAATTTTAAAAAATGTATTTAAGTACATTTATTCGAATGAGCCTAATGTTCGATCGCAGTTGAAATTTAATATTCACTGCTTTAGGTCAAACATGGCAAATTACGGTTTTCATTTTGTTCTTTTCTAGTATTATGAAGATACATAATCATCAGCTAAATATTTCATAACCAGTCACGTTATTTTGAAATTTGTTTTCCCGTAACTTGGAACATATTTTAGCTTGCAGTATACAGTAATAATCAAAACAAAACTCATGTATAGCAAATAAGTTCTTTCAAAATAAACATCAATAAAACGAAACCTATAGAAACCGATTAAACCATGTAAACATAACCGAAGCTTCAAGCTCTAATCGCGTGACTACACAATTCGCGAACCTAAACACGTTTCAATCACTGTACCTAAAAGAAAGGGAAAAAAAACACTTAATATTTATAAAAAAATAATAAGTAAATAATCCAAAAATTGGCAACTCATTTATATGTATATGAAATTACGAAATGATTCGACAGCTAAACCGCGTATCAGTGCCTGTAAAGTCTACTTTTCCCGCTTAAACAAACACGTGACATCTCGAGTAGCGGTTACAGGTTGCCAAACAGAAAATCTTTTCGTGTGGTTGGAGTGTTGCTTGAATAAAAACACAACCTCCTAGGTTATATTGCGAAGAGTGCGCTAATAGTAGTTCCCCACGAAATGGTTGCTTATTTAACTACTATTAAGGTTGTTGGATTCATTTCCCGTGTCAATAAGTTGGTTGTTATGGTTACAGAAGGGGAAAGCAGTGGCGTGCGACTTTTATTTCCCTTTTTTTTGTGAAAATAGATCAATCGATAAAATAGTGCTGTACAAACCTTCAATTTTCATAACTTTTAATGTTTTTTAATTCAATAAAAAAATCACGAAATTATTTATTTATTAAATTTAAAATACTATATAGCTACTTTTGGCGGCGTGCTTAGTGATCTTTCAAAATCATCTTGTACAACATATAAACTTTAATGGTACCTAAGCCAAATGCACAACTCAACTGTATTTAAATATTCTAATTTCTCCAATCCTGACACAATAATTAGTGTTAAACAATAGTTTAACTACATTTTTTCATCGTATAGCTCTTTACCGTGGTTTTGCCTGCTCGGAAGCATTTGAATTTCAATTTTAACTACTTTCAACAGATGTTTGTGATATTGACAAAGCTCTTTATGTATTGAGTTTAGTTTGAGATTAGTTCTTTAAAAATAAAGTATTTTCTTTTTAACCTAGTGGCTGGCGCAGTATAGCCATGTCTGGCTCTCGTGCCAATAAACTTTAATCAACCAACTTTATGTATTGAATTTTAATAATAATTTACACCTTTTCCGGCAGTTATAAAGTCACTCAAACCACCGTATCTATGAGTTCGGGACATTATATATTAGTTCCCAACTAAGTTTTAATTGCTAAAAAAATACGAAATTATCTTAAATAAATACTTAACGTATTACTAACTATTCAAAACTATAAACTATTACTGCAGACAACCTATCAAAATAAATAATGTTGCCAATCGATACAGAAACCCCGAATTTATGTTGCCATTGATATATATATGATATATATAGCATAATAAATAAATTCAAAAAACACGAAGAAAGTTAATTAAGAAAACAATAAGTATTATTTATTGCGCATAAGCTGCAAGTAAATAGAACTCATAAAATAAGTTCAAAATGTAGATTATTAATTGTCAGCTTCTGTAAATTATCCAGTATAATATTACCTAGCACACATCCATTTCGGGCCCATCCTTGGTAACTAACAAATCAAACGCACTTCAGTAATGCAGTAAGAACGGACTTTAATACAAAAATCCTCTAGTTACGCTTTTATCTCAATTTGCGCTTTTCTTTTCATTTTTTTGCATTCTGGCAATCTTGTTACGAAAATTTTTAAATCATTTTTGAAAAATTTCCCGTTCATGTAAGTTCATTTGAATTCGCCACTCGCTTTTTTGATTTCATTTCATGTTCTATTCTGTCTTTTCTTTATATTTTATTTTCTGTTTTTACGTGATATTTTTACTCATTGTGTTCTATTTTATTTGTTGTAGTCTTTTTGTAAAATTTTTTGAGTGCTCCTCACACTATTGTATTGATATACTCGTATTTTGCATTGGCTATATTGATACAATATTAGGAAGCACTCTTTTTGGTCGATATAATCGTGTGAGCTGATGAAAAGATTATATCTTTTATTTTCCGGATTTTTTAAAATATTTATCCCTTTTTTCGGAATGTTTTTTTCCCCTTCCGGTTTCTTGTTATTTTTATAATTACTATTTTTTTCCCCTTCTTTCAATGTTCTGCAATTTTTCCCTTGTTTTCTCTACATTTTGAACTATATTATATTTGAACTATATATAACTTGAAATATTTTGCTTAAAAATATTGTAATGAACCTAATTGGCGATATGACTAACTTACTACTAGTATTACAACGGAACTTTGAATACAGAAATATAGTGAATCAGACTAACTAAGAAATGGGTATTAGACATGTTTTCTTATAAGCTTAAAAATACCTGTGCTAGTTGCAATAAGCCTAAAAAAATGTCTGACTGATTAGAAACTACTGAATGTTTTTCTAATCTGCCTGTCCAAAGGCAAAATGACCCAGACAATTTTTATGGAGTCGGAGTTTCAAGTTAGCCTATGGAGTATATACGGTAATATTATTTCTATTTAATGCTGTGATAAAAATTTATTGGAAAAGTTAAAGTTCTCCTACTTCAGAGAGAACTAGTCTTTTTCTTTTTACTACAATACAAATAAATATTTTTAAAGAAATAAATATTAACTGCCACTTTTTATTTAAAAAAATACCCTCTTGCGCTACATTTTAAAAATACTCAAATAATAAATACCCTCAAAAAATTCTCCCTCTCCTTTTTCAGAAAATCATTGCGATTCTAAATTATTTATATCTACAATTATTTGTTCTAAAATTATTTATATTTTAAATTATTTTAATTAGTAAAAATAAAATTATTTTAATTAATAAAAATAAAATTATTTTAATTAATAAACAAATCTGTACTTCGCAATCGGTAAATAGCGTATCTTTCAAGCATATTTCAACCTAATAAAACAAATTGCCTGCAAATAGCAACATTATTTTTTTTTAATGTTATATCACCAAGAAAAATCTACCTGAAAATCATAGTTCGTTTCTTTTTTCTGCCAACTGTAAGCTTGAAGAAATTGTGCAATAAAAGAAGAAAGTTATAGGTATTCCCAATAAAATATCTTATTAAAAATATCTTATAAAACTAATTTTTAAAAAACCATTTTTCTTATAATAAAATCGTGTTTAAACTATAAAAAATGCATCATTATGTTAATTAATAAAAAAATATCTGTACTTCGCAATCTGAAAATGGCGTATCTTCCTTACATATTTCAACCTAACAAAACAAATCGCTTGGAAATGACATCAAATTATTTTTAAATGTTGTGTCAGAAGGGAAAAAGTGTATATAAAAATCAGAGTTCATTTCCTCTATCTGTCAACTGCTGTGAGCATGAGGATATATCGAAAACTCCAAAGAGGATTGATAGCTTGTATGGAACAAGAACTGAACGCCACTGGGACAGAAAACTTTGCAAGGAAAATATTTCACTTTTAGAGAGCTATCAATCTAAATTTTACGACTGGAAAGGCGAGTAAAATTTGACGAAACGATCAGTAAACAGACCATCAAATCGCCGCCCAAACCGTCGAGGACGTTAATTTAGTTGTGTGCGCGTTTATCTTTTGTGTATTTTTTTAATAAGCTGTAAACGATTTACGAACGGCGATACGATTCTTTTCCAATGTGGGTGATTGAATGGAATAAACACCTGAGGTCCCCGCTGCACTCTATTCACTTTCACTCACTGAAACCGGGGACTCTTCACATATTGCATAAATATCATGAATCTCAGCATCTAGCTTTTATATTTTTCTTTGTAAATATTTATAGTGTTGATCTATCTTTATTATTGGAGAAACTTGTTGAAAGTTGTCGTTTAGTAGTATGGATTTAAAAACTATTTCGTTTTTTTCCACCTTTTAGTGGTGAAAAATCTATGTTATTTTATGACAAAATTGACACGGAAAATACCAATCAAATAACAGCGTGCAATGTTCTACGTGAATTCCTATTCTATGATTGTTCTATGATCTTAATTAGCGTTTGTAATAAGCACACAAGCCTTCATATGAACAATGAGCAAAAAAATAAACAGACGACCCTGAATAAAGTTTGATCAAAAAATCGGATCTTTACGTTCTAAGACTCAATCCTAATTCTAGGCCTCAAACATGCTAATTAATTATTGCGGACGACAATTTAAGTAACAAAAATCAGACTCAAAAACTTACTTTCTCCGAATAAACATACCTCTTTTTATGATTTCTGACACCGAAAATAGTGGTCTCAATAGTTTGGTCTTGAAAGCAGTCCCAAGTTTGAACCCCTTTATGTAAATTTTACTTTTTACGTATTTCACCATATCTCAAGAACTTTTTAAGCAAAGTTTTCGCATGCAATTATGAAATTCGTTTATCCAAAAATAACTCCCTGCAAAATATAACTTTTAGTAAATATGTATTATTTCTTAATATGTTTAAAATAGTCTATACAATTTTGAATTGTAAGATATTCAATTTTTGACATCATTTTGAAGAATGCGAAGAATCCCAAATTGCAGCTGCACCCTATATTTCGGGGTTTAGAAATCCGAATCCATAATAAAGATATGTTTATTCAGAGAATATACGTTTTTGTATCTGATATAGTTGGCCCTAATTACTTAGCATATTTGAGGTCGTCCCCTAGATTGAGTCCTAGAATGTGAAGGTCATTAGATAAAAAGTTATTTATAATCGGTGTCTTTTGCGCCTTGTACATATGTGTAATAAAAAATAAATGAAATTATTTCATGACTATTAGTTATTACATAAAAAATATTGTATTTAAATTTTAGCTATTTCATAAAAAATATCGCTTACATTAGTATAAATAACATTTTAAAATACTCAGCATACCAATGGTAAAAGCTGGTAATAGAATATCTCTCACTTTTTTTAGTAAGGGAAAAATAAATTTCTTGGTTACCTCAACTTTTTAACATTTATGACCTAAATATTTGCTTAGAAAAATCAGAACGCTTTTCATAACCAACAAAAAAAATTGGTTTCTGCGGTAAACCTTTCCCAAAAATGAAGGAAGGAAAAGAATTAAAACCTTTCTGCAGTTTATATATATATATATATATATATATATATCTTTTGCTGACAGTAGATAGTGATAAAGGTTAAAAATCATTAATGGGAAATTTTAATAAACAGTTAAACTATTAATGATTTTCACCCCATGAATAAGCAAGTAACCTATAGATAAGCAGTTAACACTTTAACACTATTAGCCCATTAATGATTTTCAACTCATTAATTAGCAGTTAACCCATTAATGATTTTCAACACACTAATGAAGAGTTAACCCATCAATTATTTTCAACCCATGAATAAACGAGAACAATTAGTACTTTAATAAATTCTTAGCCCATAACTTATTTTCAACCCATGAATAAACAGTTAACCCATTAATAAACAGTTAACCTATTAATAATTTAAATTTTTAGCAAAAATAAAGTGGACAGACAAGAGACTTTTTTACCCTCTTGAAATTTTTGATCACTTCAAATGTGCCTTTCATGCACCACTGTCACCTTTTAATTTCCCTTTACTTTAAGTCATAAAAGTTTTTTAGTGACCACTATATTTAGTGGTTTCAAGGTAATAGTGCAAACAGTAAGTTTTGTCCTGTAAACTTTCAGTGGTTGTGTTGTTTTTATAAGCCGTTCGAAGAACACGGAGTGCAAACAGTTAAGTTACATTTCACAAAAAAATAATAAATAAATAAAACTAGTAATTAAAAAAGTACGTAATGTAAGTTTAAAGTTTTGTTCGTTTTCTTTTTTTTTTTTTTTTTTTTTTTTTTTTTTTTTTTTTTTTTTTNTTTTTTTTTTTTTCTTTTTTTTTTTTTTGACAAATAATCGGGCTTTATAGTAGCAGTTGAAGAAAAATATTCCACCCGATTTCCGGACTCACGATCAAAATAGCATTTGCTCAAATTTGGGACAAAAGCTAGCTAGAATTATCTGAAAACAATGAACTAATTCTTTTTCGCTTGGAACATAAGTTTTCAAAGAGCATAAATCATTTATAATTATTAAATAGTTTGAATATTTTCGAGATGGCATTTATCCGTTGCGTAATAAATTCAGACATCTTAATTTGTCAATGGTTTTATATCCACCGGTGAAGCACCAATCAAAACTCCCACGGTTAATGACGTAATAAAAGGGTTTGAATACGTCATGAAACATCTCATGAGAAATTGGTACCTTATAAAGATTTGATGAGCTTGAGCGTTAAGATCTATAACCTAAGTTGTTACTGTTCTGAAGTGTTGTACTGTTCTGATTGACTTCGAACAATCATTCTTATCTAACTTTATAGTGTCCTTTTAAGTGTCATTAAAAGTTTCAAATTAAAATGAAGCATATAACTACAGATTAGGGCAAATTATTTTCTTATAAATTCCAAGTAAAATTTAATTATTAGGTTAACAACATCGTTTATCATTAAATACATGATATCCCATTTTAGAATGTTGATTTTTAAAAATTTATAACAGAAAATGTGGTTTAGGTTAAAACATAATCTTTTGTTGCAAGTTCTTGTGAATGGGCATAAATTGTTTCCTCCAGGAGTTCTTGATTTTAGTTCAAAAATATTTTGACACATGGCGCTGAAGGGGTCATAACCGAAGGATGAAATTCGCATGCGTGAAAATCGTTTTTTTTTATTCCTTTTGGTTCACTTTTTCGAATATCGGTTTTTAAACTATTTTCTGTTATATATTTTTGAAAGCCGTCAGTCTAACTCAGGACATCTTGTATGCATCGTTTTATATTGGATTAATTATCATTTTAATTTACTTGACAGCTTTATTAATTATTATTAATGTTAAAAAATTTTTAAACAAATTACTAAGACATTATACTGATACGGTAATTACACTAAGTTCCCATAGAGGTAAATACAATTAAGGACAGACGTAAATACGTATCGGTATGATATTTTGACATATGAATGTCACATAATTTTATGTATGCCAAATGATTCATCGAAAACTTTCCCACCTGGAAAGATCATATGTGAAATTTTTTTATACATTTTGCTCCAATCATAAAAACATGCATGTTTTATCTATATAGAAATAAATAATGTTGCTTTAAATATTAGTAGTTTCAAGTGATTTCTCTGAAATTTTTTTTTACTGTCATTTAAATAGATTTGTATTTCTAACGAAAATATTGTATAGGTTATAGCAATGTACGAAATTGTCGGCATCGTGTAGCTACGTTATCATTATGGAAATAATGTAAGGTAAGTGCATCCCGGGCAATGCTTTGCCATCCCATACTTTGCCAGTTTGTCATCTGCCATTGTATATAACGTTGTAAGGAATGTTTAATCATTTCAAATATTACTGGTCGGTTCACTGCAATACTAGCTTTCGAGCCGAGCTGGCTCAAGGGATCGAGCGTTCGCCTTCCAATGAGATAAACCAGGTTCGAATCCCAACGATACCAATTCCGCACCCGGCTCACAACGACAGCAGTGCTCCATACGGGTAAGTTCCATCAAAAAGTCCTCCACGAAGGCAAATTTCTCCTAAGAGTTCCCCTGTTTTCTGGATTGGGTTCAAAATTACAAGGCTAAGGAGTTGAACATTAGCAGTCGTAAACTCTAAAAAATAAATATAAAAAAATTGGGCTGGCTGTTTAACGATGGTTATAAATTGAAATACTAGATTTCTATCTCAGCCTGCAACATATATTAAAAAGAGCGATTTCACTTAAAAAAATATATACTATTAGCCAAGCAATGTATATCCCGTGCCGTCTCTAATTATTTATGAGAATGTAAAACTCAATGTTTAAAAATTTAATTGTTAAAATAATCACAAGATTAACAATTAAAAATGAGCATACAATTATATGGGTTTTGTGTCAAGCAATGTTGTATTCGATTTTCATTTTATGTAACTTTTAAATTTGTTTTGCGACACGCAATTTCGTTTGCAAATCCATAAATATATTCTAATCCATAAATTTATCCCTCAAACAAAACACACTTTGAATTGTGATTGCTGCAATCAACCACAAATACACCATTCGCTAACCCTAAAATCTGCTTAAGAGTGCGATTTATTTAAAACACCATCCACTTGCCTAAATCTCTCCTTTCCTCATTTATAGAGGGGACAATAAATTTTATTGCCATTCATCCATTGATCCTATCCTTGTTAATTCCCTCTCCAGAACTTCTAAATTAGGAGACGGGGGGAAGAATAATTCCACATTGGGAGACAACAACAAACAATTTCCCTCCGCGTTTAAATGGACACTGCAACGATTGTGATCACTGACCACTCACCCTTCCACCTACCTCATCACAATATGCCCCCTCCTCCAAAATGAATGCTGACCCCATCTGAAATCAGATTCAGATTCATTCAGTGAAAGTAAGAGGGGATATTTTCAGGATACAACCTAGTGACAAAGAAGGAGCCGTTGCTCCCTGACTCATGTTCTGAATCGGGGGAGCATGTGGTTGTCTGTCTATCCTGATTCAGAGGCAGGAACAAACAACCAGGAGAAGCCCTGCACAAGGGGGTGGGGTGGAAAAGAATCCTATAATACTAACCGCCTCTTTCCTATTTCAGAACAGTATGTTTCGCACCTATGCTAGCTGGTTTAGAACATTGATTTCAACAAATTGTAGATTTTAGAAAATATTGAAATGGTTTTTTTAAATTTTATATATATATATAT
>NC_092213.1:36685810-36693082 GCF_043381705.1 Parasteatoda tepidariorum | reverse complement strand
TATATATATATATATATACTAACTTGGTCGCCTTTCAAAATTATCTTGTGCAACTTATTTATCAACTTTAATGACTTTAGTTGTTTCAACTACATCAAGTTCTTAATCAAGCTACCAGATTACGAAAAACAGTTTTTCAGAATTCAAAATTTCAAAAGAAAAACTGTTAAATGCTTCGATAAAATGTTACTGTGTTCACACATCGGAAAGAAGAAAAAAAAAACAGAATTCTGTCAATTTAAAAATATTTAGATTTTCCATAAAAAAGAGCCTAAACTTTCCCTAGTTTGAGTCAAAAAGAACATATTATTTTTAAGAAAAAAACATGTACTTTCTCACCTCTAAAAAATTAAAATTCATATTATATTTATAGCTTTTGACAATAAATATAGGGACCTGCCTGGCCGAGCGGTGTCGCCCGCCAAAAACAGTGTGAAGCGTGAAGGTAGCGGGTTCGAATTTCGTCGGATGTATTCTTCGAGATGAATTGTTTATAAATTGTTTATAAATGATGTCCATAAATTGTTTTGTATGTCCTTCTACATGACAAAGGCTTATAAGCCTAAATTGAGCAAACTAGCTGCAAATTTATGTAATTTCAATAAAGCAATAAATATAAAAAAAAAATTTTATTTCCTCTCCAGTTCAAAAAAGTAACATTTCGAATCTAAATGTACAATAAAATCCTTGCCATCTTTGGCGACAGGCTGGGTCAAAATTATTTCAAAATTATTTTTTAAAACATATAATCTTTAACGGTAGCCAATCCAAATGCACAGCACAACTGTATTTAAATATTTTAGTTTTTCAACACCTCTCCCAATCCCAACACCTTAATAAGTTTGAAACAATAATATTAACCAAATGTTTTCACCGTGTAGTTGTTGTTCGCCGCTGTGCTCGTGAGGAAATTCTTTGATTTTAATATTAACTATTAATATTTTCAAGAGATGCCCACGATATTGTCAAATTCCTTCATGCATTAAATTTTGGCAATATTTTAAAATCTGTTTGTCAGTCATTAATTCACAGATACCACCATAAGTATGAGTTTGTGACTTTTTAGCACAGTTGTCAGCAGAAGCATCGAAACTATTTCCATCTCTGTTGTGAGATAAAATAGAAACTTATCTCGATGCTTTACTACTTCCTCAAGCACCTCTCGAGTAATTTGAGTATCGTATAATAATTTATGTTACTTTATTTTATTTTATAACCATCGTTGAACAGCCGATCCGATTTAGAGTTTACGAATGCTTAACTCTGTAGCCTTGTAATTTTGAATCTAATCCAGAAGACAAGGGATCCCCTGGATCAAGTATTGGGAGAAAATTGCTTCCGTAGAGGGCTTTTTGATGGAACTTACAGCATTTGTGTGACACAGAAAAGAAACACACGAAAACCTCCCACTGTTAAATTGATGGCAAGGGGACTTTTTTTTTCTCCAGACGTGGACACGTACCTAGGTTTGCAAAACCTTTACCCGTATAGTCCACGTCTGGCTACCAGTCCAGCTCGCCACAACCCGGTGAGCTAGCCTGATCAGTAGGTGGCAAGGGGACTGTAACCCATGATCCGTCAACCAATGAGGATATTTTACGTCAGCACTGTGATCGGTACGAGTCGGTTGCGGAATTCGTTTCGATCATCCGTCGCTAGGATTTGAACCCGGGTCACTTTATTGGAAGATGAGCACTCTATCCCCTGAGCCACTACGGCTCGAAATCTAGTATTACTGTAAATCGACCAGTGATGTTTGAAATGATGAAGCATTCCTCACACTGCCTCGTATACAATACCAGATGACAAACTGGCAAATTATGTGCTGGCAAATAATTGCCCGAAATTCACTTATCTTACCTTTAGTTCTATAAAAAATACAATATTATTTTAAATATATACTTAACGTATAACTGACTATTCAACACTATTTAAACCATTACTTAAGACAATGCAACAAAATGAATCTAAGTAAATACTTAATGTGTAACTAATTTTTTAATACTACATAAATGGTTAAGTCAGCGTAACAAAATGAATAATAACTATAATGTTGCCAATATATAGAGATATACTCCAGTTTATTGTACCACATAGGAGAATTATATACAGAGAGATTATGTCGATTATGTATATTTTGTTCCCTTAAATGCGGCTTTATTAACTCAGATCTTATTTAACTCAGATCTCTTCAATTCCATCAACAGTAAACATTTTTAATAACTTAAATAGTTACAGAATTTATACGATTAAACTAATTAAAAACTAGTTTTAACTCCGATGATAAAATAAATCCATCACACCACTGCTTTAAATTTTAAGTATTTTTCTACCTTGCGAGATGACTTAATAATCATTTAATGCATCGCAATTACATAAAACCTGAAAACAATCGCCAAACTACTTTTAATCTGGCGAATCGGCGAGAAATTTCTCGGTCACCAGTTTTGTTTCGGTCGTTAATTTATAACTATGTCCTGTGCATCTCCATGGAAATGATTTTGCCATAACACGCGTTTCGTAGAGACATTTTGATTTATCGTTCCTCCCATACTTCATAATTAATTTAAGGAAGAGAAAACATTTTTAGGTTGTGTGTGTGTCACTTAAGCTACCAGTACCTTTTTTCGACGCTTTCACCTGACGAATCTATCGGGAGTTGTGGAATTTTTACAGAAAAAACAACTACTTTAAGCGAATTTTATTATTTTTTTAGGTCGTTATTTAAGAGTTATAATATTATTTATTACTCTCGTAAGAATAATTAATTACAATTTTTAACAAGTTGATGATACAGAATTTGTTAGAATTATACGGTCGCGATTAATCAGATCTTTTAATAATTGCTTGATGTCAATTATTATAATTATTAGTTGTATCTAATTATTTACAATCACTGATTCTCAATTCTTTTTATAATCAATTAATAAATAATTGATTTTCATTAATTAAAATAACTTAATATACATGTACGAATAATTAATTATACGTTTTTTAATCACTTAAGCTACTAGTACCTTTTTTCGACGCTTTCACCTGACGAATCTATCGGGAGTTGTGGAATTTTTACAGAAAAACTACTGCTTTAAGCGAATTTTATTATTTTTTTTAGGTCGTTATTTGAGAGTTATAATATTATTTATTACTCTCGTAAGAATAATTAATTACAATTTTTAACAAGTTGATGATACAGAATTTGTTAGAATTATACGGTCGCGATTAATCAGATCTTTTAATAATTGCTTGATGTCAATTATTATAATTATTAGTTGTATCTAATTATTTACAATCACTGATTCTCAATTCTTTTTATAATCAATTAATAAATAATTGATTTTCATTAATTAAAATAACTTAATATACATGTACGAATAATTAATTATACGTTTTTTAATCACTTAAGCTACTAGTACTTTTTTTCGACGCTTTCACCTGACGAATCTATCGGGAGTTGTGGAATTTTTACAGAAAAAACAACTACTTTAAGCGAATTTTATTATTTTTTTAGGTCGTTATTTAAGAGTTATAATATTATTTATTACTCTCGTAAGAATAATTAATTACAATTTTCAACAAGTTGATGATACAGAATTTGTTAGAATTATACGGTCGCGATTAATCAGATATTTTAATAATTGCGTGATGTCAATTATTATAATTATTAGTTGGATGTAATTATTTACAATCACTGGTTCAATTCTTTTTATAATCAATTAATAAATAATTGACCTTATTTGATTTCCATTAATAAAAATAATTTAATATACAAGTACGAATAATTAATTATACGTTTTTTAATAACCTAAGCTACTAGTACCATTTTTCGACGCTTTCACGTGACGAATCTATCAGGAGTTGTGGAATTTTTACAGAAAAACAACTGCTTTAAGCGAATTTTTATTATTTTTTTAGGTCGTTATTTAAGAGTTATAATATTATTTATTACTCTCGTAAGAATAATTAATTATATTTTTCAACATGTTGTTAATTCAGAATTTATTAGAATTATACGGTCGCAATTAATTACATCTTTTAATAATTGATCAATTATTATGATATTAATTGTATCTAATTATTTGCAAACACTGATTCAATTATTTTGATAATATTAGTACACAGATTCAATTCTTTTTGTAATATCAGTGGTGCAAGCTGCGCATAAAAACGTAAATAGTGGTAATAAAACTACTCAATTTTATTTCTTTTCGAGTTAAATAACACATTCTTAAAGACCAAAACTTATTTATAATAGTTAGGTATGTATTTCTAGCTCTATCTTAACGTCTGTATTTTTAAAATTAAACTGTTTATTTAGAATTTTAGTTTTCACAAACAAAATAGTCGCCACTTTTTATATTTTTTGGATCAGCTTGCACTACTGTAACATTAAATAATTGACCATAATTTATTTCCGTTAATTAAAATCATTTAATACACTTGTACGGATAATTAGTTAAAATTTTGACAGTATTTCAGAGTTTAAAATTATGCTGCCGCGATTTATTGTTTCGTTCAATAATTCCTTATCTCAATTATCATAATAATATAGTTGTGTCTAATTATCTACAATTAATAGTTTGAATCTCTTTTTAATTAAATGATAATTAATTTACAATAATTTATTTCCATTAATTAAAAATATTTAGTACTCAAGTGTAAATTATCATTTACGATTTTTATCATGTCGTTGATACAAATATAATTAGAATTATTCAAGAGTGATTAATTTCCATTAATAATTGTTTGTTCTCAATTAGAGCAATATATTTGAATCCAATTATTTACAACACTGATTCAATTCTTCTTGTTATCAATTAACAATTAATTGGCTATAATTGTTTTTAAACAATTAGTAAGTATTCTCGTGCGAAAATTAATTACCATTTTTTGCAGCTTGTTATTTAAGATTTTATTAGAATTTTACGGTCACAATTGATTGTTGCCCCTGAAATTCTCTCTAATAATTGTTTGATTTCAATAATGGTAATAAAGTTGTATCGAATTATTCACATTAACAGGTTCATTTATTTTGTAAAAACTCAATAATTTATTAATCATGCCTGATTTCCGTTATTTAATAATAATTTATATTAATTGTTTTGTCTTATTAATGACAATTAAATCATATTAATTTAATCCATCAATACTTTCTTCGTTTTCGATAAGAATAAAGAAAATCGTATCAATTTACACTCACTAATTCAATTCTTTTCATAATAATTTTATTTTTATAGATAATAATTAATTTCCACTAATTTATAATAATTTTAGTTGTTCAACATTAAATTACTGGCTTTAAATAAAAATAATTAATCTCAATCAATTAATAAGTAATTATCTCAATTCATAATTTATTTAATTTAGAATTATTCAGCCTTGATCAGTAGTTTAATTCAAACAGTCAATCAAATTTTAGGCAGTTTCTTTTAATTTTTTGGCAGTTCATCCGTTTCAGATTATTGAACCAAAATATTGAATAGAGTTTTGTAAAAATGTAAAAGATTCAGCATAATATGTCAAGCACGGTGCTGAACTCGCTGTGACACGTATGATCTTGTGAACTCAGTTAATTCATGGAATTTTAAACTCCTATCAAAACATTTTAGTAAAATACTATAATTTTAACTATTTCATTTAAATTATTTGTTTAAATTATATAACAGGGGGACCAAGCTCCTTGATTGTCGAGCCATTTTTAAAAATTTGAAATTTTTTGCGAGCCGCAATTAAATACGTATTTAAAAGATAGGCAAAAAAGGAATGAAAAAAAATTTTTTTACAGAAATTATATTTATTGGAAACATATAAAAAAAGTACAAAATATATGCATTGAATTTAAATATTAAAAATTAAACACATTTATTTTACTTCTCTTGATAATTTTTTAAAATTTGGTGAATAATTGGTGACAGCACTTCTCAGTAATTCTTTGAGACTGTTGAGATTATTAGTTAATACTGATCGGTGTTTGAATTTCCCGAATTTTAAAGTGGAATAAAATGATTCACATAAGTACGTTGTTCCGAATATTAAAATAATTCGACAAGCAGCCTTTTTTAATTCAGGATACTTCGATTCAGGTACACATTTCCAAAATTCAGTAATCGACGTCGACTAATATTTTAATAGTAGAGCTTGATCTTCTTGCATCTCTATTAATTCTAATTCTCCAGATGCTTTATGGGTAATAATTATATTGTAAATGGAAAACACTCACCTTGAATTATGTTAATTTTAAATGGATTCAGAAAAAAATTCAAGAGACGATTTAAAATATTTCAAGTCTTGAAATCCATTTTGGGAATTCCGTCAATATTCCTTCTAGCTTTTTTATATACTCGTTGAGTTTTTCTTGTTTAATATTGAAACAATTGTTTTTTTAATTCCAGAGAAATGTCCTTTTGAAAAAGTTGTAATTTAATTTAACAAGTAAATGTATACTGTGAGAGGTCAGATATTATTTTATTTTATCTCTGGTACATTTATCGAGAGCCACAAATAATCCTTCAAAGAGCCGCATGTGGCTCGCGAGCCACAGGTTGGCCAAACCTGTTATATAAGAAAAAGAATTAAAGGCACTCCCAATATAAATAGTTGAAATTGCAACTTATTGAACTGTTATATTTTCAATGAAGATATCAAAGGATTATTAACAGTTATGGAACAATAAAATAAATGCAGGCCCATCAGCCAAAGAATATGCTGAAAATAAAGATGACCCCGAAAAATTTCAACTTCTACTCTAAAAACATATGAGGCATCAAATGAGGGTAGATCGACAAGAAAAAAAGGACAAATTAGCATTTGAGGCTTCTGAGCAAGCATCTTAAGGACCTAGTATTAATGTATTATAGTTAGTTTCAAAATTTTATAAATTTATTTGGATTATTAATCAGAAAGCTTTAAACGCAATTTATTCAAAACTACTTTTATCTCACTTGTTGTATCTCGCCCAATTTTCAAACGATTTACTAGAAAATTTGTCACATTCGCAATAAAATAGTTATCATAGGGATTTATATTTGATTGACTGGTTTTGAATAATTTACGAAAATGTAACTTATTTTAAGTTTTTTTTTTCAGAACACAGAGCCATTTTGAGAGGGGGGGGAATTTAAAACTCCTACGTGCTACGAAAACTACATTATTCTTTGCAATCGATTGTAAATTCGCTTACGTTTAAACATTTCTTTTCTACAAAATAAAATATTTCGACTGTTTTTTTTTTTTTTTTTTTTTTTTTTTTTTTTTTTTTTTTTTTTTTTTTTTTTT
>NC_092213.1:36655673-36683622 GCF_043381705.1 Parasteatoda tepidariorum | reverse complement strand
AGTTTGTTCGCCGTTTCAAGAGAACTTTAAAATAATAAAACTATGCTAACACGATTTGCAAATGAAAACAATCGATTTACATAAAGGCACCTATTTTAAAACAACATCATATCTATTGAAAGTCTGCTAACAGATGTCTTTATTTAGTTTGTTCGCCGTTTCAAGAGAACTTTAAAATAATAAAACTATACTAACACGATTTGCAAATGAAAACAATCGATTTACATAAAGGCACCTATTTTAAAACAACATTATATGTATTGAAAGTCTGTTAACAGATGTCTTTATTGAGTTTGTTCTCCGTTTCAAGAGAACTTTAAAATAATATAACTATGCTAACACGATTTGCAAATGAAAACAATCGATTTACATAAAGGCACCTATTTGAAAAATACAGCAAATCTATTACGTATCTAATCATATTATATTTAAAAATTGATTATTTTTATAATTGTCTACTTAAATTACGAATATCACTGTCTGTGGTTCAAACTAATCATTATAAACCAGCCAGGTAAATTAGCATTTATTTTCTAACTAAAACATGGTTATTTTTCTATAATTGTCTCCTTTAATTGCAAGCAGTCTTTATAAACCAGCTAAAATGATTAGCAACGCTGAATATTAAAACTGCAAATCTCATATTTCTCGAAAAAAAGAGAAATCAGTAGTCTAGCTATCTAAATACCATTTGCAATCTAAATATGCTTTGCAGTATATTGTAAATACGCTTACATTAAAGCCTTATCCACGAAGAAAAATGTTGCAATTTTTTTTTATGTTAACTCACATCTTAATTGGAATTGTTCGCTGTTTTAACAGCATTTTAAAATAATAAAACTAAACTATTACGATTTGCAAATTAAAACAATCGATTTATGGAAAGGCCTTTATTCCAAACACAACGACAAATCTATTAAGCGTCTAACCATATTATACATAAAACAATTCATTTTCTTACTAAACCTGATTATTTTTATGGTTGCCTCCTTAAATTGCGAACAATATCACAGTCTGTGGTCCAAACTAGTCATTATAAGCCTGCCAGGTTAATTAGGAACACGACCTCGTACTGATTTCTCAATTAAAGTAACTAACCTTCTCCGCGAATTATTTTATTGAGAATCACGATTAGTTTTGGCGATAATGTAAGGTATTTATTTAATTGGGAAAACAAACTTCGCCAAAAAGTATCCACGTAAGAGGAACGAGTAATCTTGTTTCACTTAGTATTTTTTACTACAGCGATGAAAGCACGTATTCAGCTTAGATTTACGGCGGGAGATGTTTAAGAGAAGTAACTCCGTGGGAAAGAGATTGATTAATGGAATTACGGTTATGATTAATCGTTCGCAGAGAAGATTTATTCCTAATTATTATAATTAGTACTTAGTTAGATTGTGTATAACGGTTTGTTGAACAGGCTTGATTCTTTCTTTTATTATACGGTACTTGTTCTTGTTGCTCGTTTGGTTAGAGAAACGCTGATCATTTTAAAAATTAATTCATTTTTAGTTTTTGAAATTGTCATACAAATTTAAATTTTATATTTCAATTAAATGTTACTTTCAATTAAGTGTTAGTGTGTTTTTATTTATAACGACTTAAATAACGTGATCTGTTATAAGAAAGAAGATTTCAAAACTACCTGCAATTTGAATTGTTTTACAGTGTATTCACGATTCTCAGGAAATTGACGCCAATCTATAGGATATAAAACCAGGATTCTTACGATCTTACCCAATCAGGAAAAAAAATAGAGTGGGTTTGTTCATTCTTACAGGGATACCAACTCCTCTGCTTTCTGCAAAAGTTCTAATAAATTGGCAGCGAATTAATTTCTATTGATTTAATAAATAAAATTAATGTTAAAAGAAAGATTAAATCAATATATTAAATTAAGATTATCCGATCCACCATTTGTACCAGCAATAAAACAAACTTACGTGTTCTATATTCTCGAATTCGAACCAGCGCTACGCATGAGTCAGTTTTTTTGCCTCTGACTCATACGAGCCATATGGCGAAAATTGAAATGCATGCGCTTTCAGTATGAATGTTTCTTATGATGGTTTTCGTTAGCTATTTGTCTTTCCCCCCAGTTTCGATTCAATTTTACTGTTTATTTGGCTAGGCTCATGCTCAAATTAGTTCTTTATCGTAAATTATTTATTAATTTTGAAAAATAGTTGATTTTCTTTCATCGTTTGTATTTTGCTGCCTCCAACTGTCACTAAACAAAAAGAATTGTCAATACAGTGTCACGTATTTTAAGTTCGGATTTGTTCTATCGCCGTTAAACTCTCAACTACGCATGTAGTTGAGAGTTCTTGGTTAGAAAGTTTAATCTAATGAGGCAATGAAACCTTCCTGTTTGCAGGAGCATTTGTAAAAAATCCATCCTGACAAACCAAATAAAGATCTGTCATTTTCACGAACATCAAGCCCAAGTTTCTGATGGCACCTTCGGTCACAGGCTTACTAGCAACCTCATCACAAAAATGCGATGATAGTTTGATAGCCTCTTATAATATATCAAAATTAACTGCTAAATCTGAGAATCTTTCATACCATCGGCAAAGAGTTGATATTGCGAGCTTTCCAGGAAGTTTTAGAAGCTGTTTTACACCATCCAGCTGCATCCAATGTAATAAAAAATATCCCATTAAACAATGATAAAGTGCAGCGACGAAATACTGAGATGGTTGAAGACATTGAAGTTTCTTTATACAAACTTTTAACATCCAACGTATTTTCCCCTCAAGTTTATGAGTCAACCTTGCCATGTAATGAGGCTTTACTGTTGGCGTACGTCCGGTTTGTTAAAGAAAAAAAGATTATTCAAGAGATGCCTTTTGCAAGAAGCTTGATTGTAGAAACCAAATGTGAATCTATTTTTAATACTACCAAAGATTATTTTAAACAGAAAAATATCCCTCTTGCGAATATTATCTCTGATGCCCCTGATGAGACTCCTGCAATTGTGGCACGATATCGTGGGTATATCGCCTTTTTGAAGAGGGATTCACAGACAGCATTTAGTTGGAAAAAATCCCAGTGGTCGTTTGCATCAGTCATTGCAACATGTCAAGCTCTGCTGTGAACAAAATTCGAAGTAATGCTCTCAACGATTGATTATTCATAAGCTGTGTAAAAAAATACAAACAATGAATTCAATCGTTTGCTACTACACACTGAGATTCGCTGGCTTTCCTAAGTCACCTGTCTCAATAGGTTTTAGATTCCTTTCGACTTTGTACTTGAGTTCCTCGAAGACAGAATCGTAGTTCTGAAAGACAGATTGCTAGAATTTAAGATAGAAGTTGCATACATGATCGATTTATTTGCAAAATTTAATAGTGTTAATTTACAACTTCAAGGCCACAAGCTAAATTTGATCACTACAATCTTAGTTATTTCTGCCTTTCTAAAAAAATCATTTTGTGGAAACAAAATTTTGATCGGAATGAGCTTAGCCAATTTCCAATCTTATCTGATCTTAAAAAGAATTGTTAAATTCCCTCTGATGATACACAAGAATTATGGCTAACACCTTGAGGTTTTAAACATGGACTTTTCCGACCGTCGTAAAGATGTTTTGTCCCTGGAAGTCCCTCAATGGGTAATGAATCCTTTTGTGCATATTGAAACAGCAGAAGTTCAGATTCAGGAGGAATCGGTCGAACTTTCAAGGAATGAAACGAAACTTTGAAATGGTGATCATCTCACAGAATTTTGGCTTCAAGGTAGCACCACTAGCCTGGACTATGGACTATCATCAAAAAAGTTTAAATTGCCTTCCCTTCCTCCTACATTGTAGAACAAAGATTCAGTGCGGTGACGGATCTAGTCACACAAGAAAAAAAAACACTTTGAACCAATTAAGCTTCATGAATTTACTTAAATTTTATACTCACTAATTTATTGGTGCTCTTCCCTACAAACTATTTATTATATGTTGTTATTCGCGGCAGAGCACTGAGATAGTTATCAATTTCCACCAATGATTAAGCATATTATATTTAAAGGAAAAGCTGGAATAAATCTGTCACATTTGAGCTCGTCCCAAAGAGGGTAATCCAATAATGCCCGACGAATTGTTTTTTATCGATGAAGAAATTGCCCTAGAAAAAATATAATTTTATTTACATTTAAATAAAGAAAGTTCCGTTTTTTGAAACTACCAGTATACTTTTAAAAATAAATATATTTTGTATTTCAGATCCCTTCTAACTGTTAAAAACATTGCTCAATGGAAAATTTTCTCCAGGGCGTGTCAAGTTCAAACTTAAATTGATTGGACATGGAATTGATTCAAAAATTTGTACGAAACGCCATTTTGTTCCTGCTCTCTTTTGGTAATTGCTGAAAGTTTTAGAATATTACCAAAAAATTCTTAAAGCTTTTAATTCTCTAGCACTCAATGAGATATTTTGCTAAAAGCGTAGTAGTTGGCAATCCTGATTTGGGACACGACTTGTGCAACACTTTATTTAAGCCATTGCAAACACGTAACATTTTGTTGTAATTTAAAAAGCACTGTTATGAAAATAGTGCCATTCTTAATTTCTTCAGAGATTAAATGTTTGTTTAATTAAGTTGTCATTCTTAATTTTTTTTTCTTTTTGGATAAAGTTCATGGGAACCTTGGATTTTTATTGCCTTAAATTTAAAGAATAATAATAACTGTATTTATCATTTTTTTTAGTTCAAGTATGTTCCATAGATGAATAAAAAACTAAATATTAAAATTACGTAGATTAAGCTCTTAAAGATTCGTTCTTATTTATAAGAACTTAAAAATTTCGTTTTTTTCCTCCGTACTGTATGATGTATAAAAAATAATTACACATGGATGCTTTACTACTACTTTTTTACTGAATATAAATTATATCATAAAAATTTATGAGTGTTTGTAACTCTTATTTTCTGGTAGTCAAATAGTTCTTAAAAAATTAAAATTTAAAAATGCGATTTTTTTTTTTAATTTCTATTTCTCCAGAATTATTTGACCGATTTCACTCACATTTTGTATTTTGCATTAAAATGATGGGAAAAAAATTTTTATACCTTACAATTCAAAATTTCTTCCTATTAAATAAAATAATAAAAAATAAACCTATATACAAAAAGTAAATTTTTTACACGAGCTAATCTTTTTACAAACGATATTTATAATTGTGAGAAAATTTTTTTAAATTCGCGTAAGAAATTCTTGAGATCAGACGAAATACGCAAAAAGTAAAATTAGCATTATGAGGTCCAAACTTTGGATCGACCAAACTATGGGGACAATATTTTGAAATTTGCGGCTACACCCTCTATTTTGGAGGTCAGAAATCCGAATCCGTCAAAAAAGAAAAGAAGGTATATTTGCCCAGAGAAATTACGTTTTTGTGTCTGATTCCGTAACTTAAAAATATCGTCTGCACTTATTAATTAGCATATTTGAGGTCACTTATTAATTAGCATATTAGATATAGGTAAAAAGAATTGGAGGAAAATATAATCAAATGTAGACTCAAAATGCGTGTTTTTATATTTTAGACAATAATTACGTATGCTAGATAACTAATACAAATTTTTTCCCTTCATTATTTGAGTTATATTAAAATGTATGAATGAATGTGAAACAAAACACTGAATCCTTTAAATGAGGCTGGGGGAATTCAGATACGTATTTACGTATTTCCAACAGAGTAACTTATATTTATCGAGTAATCTATATTTTAGTCAATAATTACGCATATTAGATCACTAATACAAATTTTTTTTCTTCATTAGTTGAGTTATATTAAAATGTATAATTGAATGTGAAACAAAACACTGAATCTTTTAAATGAGACTGCGGAAAATTCAGGTACGTATTTACATATTTCCAGCAGAGTAACATATATTTATATAACCAACAGAGTAACTTATATTTATAGAGTCAAACTTATATTTATAGTTTTACATATTTCCAGCAGAGTAACATATATTTATATAACCAACAGAGTAACTTATATTTATAGAGTAATTTATATTTTAGTCAATAATTATGTATATTAGATCACTAATACAATTTTTTTCCCTTCATTTATTGAGTTATATTAAAATGTATGAATGAATGTGAAACAAAACACTGAATCTTTTAAATGAGGCTGGGGGGAATTCAGGTACGTATTTACGTATTTCCATCAGAGTAACCAGCTGATTCATTGTGCAGATGCGTTGAATGAAACAAGGAGAGATAGGATGAATGACTTTCAAATGACCTTTTTCCGCATTTCCCAGCTGCCATACGCGTTTTTCCTCAACGTTGATCAAAAGGGTTAAATGTCCGTAAGGAATTTCCCCCTACGCTTTCCGACATTTCTCCCTTTTTAATTTTTTTTTAATCAAAAAAAAAATTTTTTTTTTTCAAATTCATTTCCTGATTTCACTTTCACTCTGTAGTACGAGTTTAAGTTCGATAAATAAACTTTCAGCAGTTAACTTTCTGAGAATCAGCAAATTGTTAACTGAATTCAATATTTCGCGGTGTTGCAATAACTACTGTATTTACCTAATAACTTACATGTGAGAGGCCAAAAAGTATATAAATTGTTAGACGGAAAATAAAAATGTTTTGTTAACCTCTTCGAGGCGGGCGAGTCATAAAATGAATTCTCAGGGGGTGTTGATAATCAGGGTAAAAAAGATAAAACTGGTAGCCAAACTATTTTTGTAGCAGTTTATTTGTGGACAGGGTAATAATAGTTTGCTTTTTTTAATTCACCACAACTAAGTTCGAATTAAAAATTGTATAGTTACACTTTTAACAAACGAGGATTGGATGTGTTAGATTTGAAGTGAAAGCAAAAATAAGTCTGTCAAATTAGCTATGGCCAAGCTTAGCCGGTTAACGCCCAGCGTCATATATATAGGACAGTTCCTTTTTTCAAAGACATTCATTGTGGTGGGAAACTTTTTTCCGAATTTTCATTTATCTGGGTGAATTAAAAGATTCTCAAATACCACAATGATTTAGTTATTTCTGACTAGATCTAGAATTAAAAAGAGCAAGTACTTTTTGATCTATCAAAGACTTTTTGAATGCCCTAACAGTAGAAAAACCAATTAATTTCGATAATATATTATACCACCTTTTCCATAAAACCACTTCTTGTATCATTTCAATAAAGTCGGGACAAAACGGGTTAAGCTACCGCTTTTTATTTTTACTATCTTGATTCTGATTCAGTACGAATACATTTATGACTTTCCCGTCCCGAAAAGGTTAAACCATTGACCCCTTGGGGACGGGTCATTCATAAAAGCATTCGTACAAAATCAGAACCAAGATGTAAATAAATAAAAAATGGTAACTTAAATATAGGCGTTGCTAATTTGACAGACTTACTTTGCTTTTACTTTAATTATTGTTAGTTTAATTATATATAAATAATCAATGTTAGCTCAAAGTATAACTAAATAATTTTATTTTGAACTAAATAATGGTGAATTAAATAAATCAAACAATTATAACCCCGCCCACAAATAAACTGATAAAGAATTACTTTGATTACCAGTTTTATCCTTTTACCCTGGTTGATACGGTTTCATGCTGGCACGTATTTGTGACAGTTGTCGCGAAAAGGTTAAAGCCACTTTTCAAGAAATTGCATTTTCTTTTTTCAAAGCACTGAAAATCTGGTAACACAATAATTTCATTCTTAAACATTATCTTGGAAGAACAAAACATGGCTGTAATAACCGACAACATTCTGTCCCTCCGATAAACCGTAAAGTTTACGGTAAAGAAAATTTTTTATCTTTACGGTTTTGAAACCGTTTACAACTAGTATGTTTATTAAACCATGAATACAATATTATACAGTTTTTTTTAACCATTTACAAATAGCACTGTTTCAAAACCGTAAAAATGAAATTTAACTGAACATAGAAAATAGGCTTTTCTTTAGGTAATGGGTATCGAAGAGTAGAGGACACAAATGGGGGGATGCATGACACTGCAAACTTATCATATGTTGCAGGGGATGGGGGAAATATTGTGTTGTCAACGCCCGGACTCGAACCCCAGTTCTATCGATCATGAGACTCGCAGATTAGCTCTCTCGGCTATAATATGTACCAATCTGTAAAGAACTAAGTGGCTTCGCTAAATAGGCTTAATGGATACGATAAAATTCTGGTTGTTTAACCGTATTAAGCGAAAGCAGTTAATAGACGATTTTTCTCACAGTTAACAATTTGATTACCATCTTATGCATGATGATTTGACTGATTTGTTTTAATATGCTAAACAATCTATATATATATTTCTCTTACACGGTGACAAAAAAAAGCCTCATTACAACTCCCCGAATAAAAACGCTAGAAAATCGACCAATGATTGCCGCTAAAAATGTCGCATGTCAAATCTAGCTTAGGTGGCTCAACATATTGCGCTTTTAAAAACGGAAACGGAAATAATCAGAGAGAGCATTCTCACCCTATCAGCTGCGGCAATCTCATACTATTAAGTTAGGCAGAAGTGAGTAGTCTTTGTCGATAGATCTCTATTTTAGTATTTTGTCGAAAGCGCTTTTTTTTTTCCCACGAATATTACGAATTTATTTAACGATTTTTGATTTATATCACGAATTTATTTGCTTTATTATTGTTATTAGTTATTCATTGAAAAATGAGTTTCAGTCGTGCTGTTACGCTTTAAGATTTTATACTATAGCACATTTCTAATAGGTTTTCCGAATTACATGTCGTTTATTTGAATTCAAATTTATTTTAATGACTTAGTATTTACTAAAAAGATGTAATTTTTTTTTTTAAGAAGTTGTTATATGGATTTGAATGATTGTTTTGAATTCTTAGAAGTTTGTGCATTTGCAATGCACCTAAGTTAGAAGCAAGCGACGCAAGCATGGTTTGCTAAGCAAACTGTATAAGATTGCGTAGCAATTTTCAGGGGTTGGCGAGCGTTAGCGAGCAAGGGGCGCAGCCCACTAGTTAAATAAATTGCTATTTAACTTTTTTTTGTGAGAAATTTCTAAACGTGGAATAAAGAAGATGAGCTTAGGGTCGAAAGTTTGAATTCTCTTAATGTCAATTTCAATTATTGCGTACTTTCGAAGACTCGAGAAATTTTTAAGCGAATCGAAACGTTGCTATAAGCAATTATAAAAGTTGTTTTCAAAAGATAATTCCGTGCAAAAACGAATGTTTAATCATGATTTATTATTTTCATTATTTTATTAAACTCAGTCATTAAAAATTTTAAATTTCAAAATTGTTAAGAAAATACAAAATGTGAACGAAATCGCTTGAATAGTTTAAATTTTAAAAACAAATTATTTTAAAATTTTATAACTCGGAAACTATTTGACCAATTTCCTTCAAATTTTGTATCTTGCCATTAATTAACAACTAATTAAAATTAGGACAAAAATTTTAGGTCTTATAATGTTTTTTTGAATAATAGATATTTTTATGTAAAATAATAAATAAAAAAATTATTATAAAAAATTATTTATTTCATATTATCTTTGGACAAACAATTTTTATAGTTTTGTGCAAAAGTTTCTAAGCGATTGCGAAATACGCAAATAGCGAAATTTACGTTAGGGGGACTAATTTTAGACAATTCTTCTGCCTAAATATTCGAACCAAATTTACTAACCCCTCCCCCGTATCTTGAATTATACTCATAAAAGTACATTTTTGTATATGATATCAGAACTTTAAGTATCGCCTTCACTAATTTTAAAGCTCCAACCGTTATGATTGAATCTCAGAACATGAAAATTCGATTATTAGCTCAAAAGATATTCGATGTCGTGTTCACTTTTTTGCGCACTGGATACGTGCTTGGCTTATTTGTATATGTTAGTAGAAATCATTTTTTTAAACTCTTAAATCTGAGATTTATTCAAAAATCATATATAATACTACCACTTTTAATGCGTTTGCATTACAATTTTATCTATCTAATAAAAAAAAAAGGTGGTAGATACAAAGGTGAAGATTTTTTATTTTGCAAAATGTGACGAAAAAGTTTACGTTTAATCAAAAATTTTAAATTTTTTTTATTCATCTGTCGCTTTTTTTAAACCTATCTATTGTCTTGGTTTGAATTGATTGAATAAACGATTGTGACGTCAAAGATTTAGTTTGATATTTAAATCCTTCAAATACACTTCAAGTTTAAAACTTCAATTGCATTAGATAAATTCAAAATTACGAAGGTAGTCAAAGAATAAATTATGAAATTAGATTATGCAGTATATAAAATTCAATCATTGACAAACGTTAACTTCGAAGTTCGGGTGACAATAAAAATCCATGAAATTCGTAATCCGGATTAGTAAAACTCAGTCATTGGCAATGTTAAAGAAAGATTTTGCAGCTATTTTTATCTCCAGAGTATTTTTTTTTTCACGTGAAAAAAAAAGTAGTTACCAGTTTGTTCAGAATGTAAGATAATTAGATTCTACACGAAAAAACTTTGAGCTCCTTTTTTTTAGTTTTTGATTGGGATAATTTAATCCGCATTCTTTTTAAGGAATAATTGCATTGTTAAACTATTTTTAAGGTATTGTCTTGGGTATTGCGCTTCCATTTCTAGATTTAACAATCTTATAAAATTGTTGAGAGTTGTTTTAGTTTTTTAAATACTCGAAAATCCTTTAAATTGGCGCCGACTGTACTCGAAGCTTATTTAATTCGAAATTCATTTCAGAGAAATGTATTTTAACCCCATTTTTAATCGAGTACTTATTTTATTTTATAACCGTCATTGAACTGCCGACCCAATTTTGAGTTTACGGCTCTCAATGTTCAACTTCTAATTTTGAACCCCAGACAAGGTAACTCCAGGATCAAGTATAGAGAGAAATTTTACCTCCGTGGAGTACTTCTTGATGGAACTAATCGGCATTTGCACGAGAACCTACCACGGTCAGCCTGCCGGCAAGGGGACACTAACCCATGATCCGCCAACCCCTGAAAATATTTCACGTCAGCTCTGTGGTCGGTGCAAGCCGGATGCAGAAAATCTTGTACTTATTGAGAGTAAAGGGAATCCACACAAATTATCGTAAATTTTGAAATATTTTTTTTCATAGCCCGCGTTGTACAGCCGACCCAATTTTGAGACTACAGTCGAACTCGTTTATAACGAGCTCGGATTTAACGAGAACTCGGATTTACCGAGGGAAACGAGAATATTTGGTTGGATGAATGTTAAGTCTATGGAACAGAAGTCGCTTTTAACGATCAAGACCCGGTTTTAACGGTTATTTTTCTGTCTTGCAATCTTTTTTTCAAAATGATAAGAAATGCACGCGAAATAAAAAAAAACCGCGAACTGAAACTTCAAAGTAAGCTAACAAACTACTATTTTAAATATGCAGATTAATGAAAAAAATAAATGTTTTGGTAAGAATCTTTTCATTTATTTTTCTTTTCGTTTATTGCTTCTTTCCTTTAAGACTGTAGCTCAACTAGAAATTTTTTGCTGGTTGGGGGGGGGATAGTTGTCACTAAATTAAGAAAAGTATTTAATTAAATTAATTTACGTAAGTAAGTATTAATTAAATTTTATGTAAACTCAATAATTTGATCTCCCAACCCCCTCCCCCCTCTTCTGGTTGCACGCCTGCCTTAAGGACCCGTTTATTACGAACACTCGGATTTAACGAGTACATGTTACGGTCCCTTTGTGCTCGTTATATACGAGTTCGACTGTACCATTACTTACGACTACCAACTACGATTACCAATTACGACTACCAATGTTCAACTTCCTGCCCTTATAAATTTGAACCAAATCCGGAAGACAAGGATACTCCTGGATCAAGCACTGGGACAAACTTGCCTTTTTGGAGTACTTTTTGATGGAACTAATCCACATTTGTGTTACATGGAGAAAAAACCGTCTAAAACCTCCCATAGATAACCCAGCGGCAAGGGGATTCTAACCCATGATATATCTTTCACTGAGGATACTTTACTTTAGCACTGTGGTCGGAATGAGCCGAGAGCAGAATTCTACTGATGGGAGTCGAACCCGGGTCACCTCATTAGAAGGAGAACACTCCACGGCACACGCACTGTTGGTTTTGTATGTGTTATTTCACAGAATTTTCTTACGTAATATAATTTAGGCAACATATTTTCAAACTTAATTAGGCAACAACTTTCCAAACTTAATAAAATATACTATAAGTATATACTATAAGTATATACTATAAGTATATACTAATCAAAGGTCCTATATACAACATCTGTAATTTAAAGGCAATTTTCTTCATATAAGTCCGCCCACAGATTGTCACTTACTTGCTGCAATTGCGCCAAAATATAGGGACAGTTGAAAAGATGTATGGGGGTTAGTTCTATGTCTGGGTAATTTTTGCAGAGGCAGTAAGTCCTTGTCCCGTCACCATGAATCTTCATCTCCCTAAAGTGCCCTGTCCCTGTCTATTGGTACTGATTTCAGGAATTTGGTGTGTGATTTGGATTTTCTTATCATTGAATTTTGCCTTAGTCACTAAATTGATATCGCTGAGAGTGACATGGGTAACTTTTCTGGTGTTTAATTGTCTTGCCTCTTTTGCCAAGACATCAGCCATCTCGTTTTTAGTAATACCAACATGCACGGGAATCCACTGCATGGTGCATTGTTTCTTCAAATGGAAAATCTTACGAAGTGTACTGTGTATATTTATAATTAGCCCTAAAGGACCCCTTTGAATTGCTTGAAGAGCAGTTCTACAATCGCTGAAGATGATTAACCATTTGGCTCTTTCATTTTCTTCGAGATTTATATACTCATCTAGGGCTTTTTGGATGGCAATGAGTTCACAAGTATAGTTTGAAGCTATTTCGCCTCCTCCGATCTTAAATTGCTTTGTGCTTCCACTCTTTGGGAAAGTAAAGTTGACACCAGCTCCTCCGTTATCAAGAGTTTCATCAGAGGAACCGTCAGTGAAGGCAAAGACAAAGTTTTCTCTTGAATACTAATAGCCGTCATCTTTTATTTTAATTTTAAAATATGGTTTATATATATACTATATAAAGAGGTATTTTTATATCAAAGTGTACAAAATTTACAGTGAGCAAAAGAGATACGGTGTTTCAAACATTGAGAAAAAGACGGCAGATTATTTCATACTTTTAGCGTTTTAAATTTTGAAATTTCAGAATTCTTAAATGTGTTTTGAGAATTCTGTTGAAAAGATGTATATTTTTAGAATGGTAGCAAAAATTCAAGTCAAAAAAGTACACATATTTTGGGGTCTCAGATTAATATATAAGCTTGGAACAAAACAAAAAAACACTTTTGAAATCTGTCGAGCCATTTGGAAGAATACGGTATGGAAAGCATCAAAACCAATTTCATACCTTAAGCCTGATTTTCGAAGGCTCCGTCGTAATATCAAAAGATGCTTTTTCTGAAATAGTATGCTATTTTTATAACTGCTGCGAGTTTGCAACTGTTTTACTCATGACTGCTGCGTCAAATCTAGCCTATCTAAAGCCAGCGCTGTTTACGTTTATTTTAAAAATAGCGCGAAACGTCAATATGGAGAAAAGCCCCTGTTTTGCAAAAATTAAAAGACTTCGTGGTCTAATTTTTAATATTTAAAAACTTACTCCAATGCTGCTCATAAAAATTTGCAAAAACTGAGAATAAGGCAAGGATTTCGAAAAATTTTTCTAGGTGGGAAAATATCGCCAAATTGTCGATTTTTAAAAAAGGTTTAATAACTTTTGAAATATTTAAGTTATTTGTTAAGTTAAATTATACCGAAATTTCTTCACGGCAAGATTTTGTATGTAGTTTAAAATCTTCGCATTGCTTCAAGTGTAATGCACTTAAACAATGGTTTTTTTTTTTAATTTTTCCTTGCCGACTGAGCTTGTTGCCCATGGCAATCAACCTTCATGGACGAACCTCCTGGCCCACATTGAGCTGTAACGGGAATGCTGCACCACTTTACTATAATAGTTTTGTTAAAATAAACTTACAAACTTGAGTGGAAAATGTTTGGGAACTGTTTAATATTTAGAGAAATACACATCGGATAGAAAAAGTGAAACTATTAACATTTAAAGAATTGATCTGTCCAGTGATGCCAAACTCGATCCTTCACATCACCCGTTCGGGGAGGCATGTGAGCAATTTGAAATCTTAAATATGAAACTTTATTTTATATGGCAGATTTGGATTCTCCAGAAAACATGTCCCTATTTGAGTTATAGATTTATGCATTTTGCTTCACAGGTGGCACTGTAACGGAGAAAATTAAAATAGGGTGCAAACTGCTTAAAATGGTGGTATCACGAGACCCATCAGACTGGGAAAAAAATAAACAAAAATGAAGTATTTATATATATTTCTCACTAATTAAGTTTGCAGTTTATATAAGTTAAGCACATTGTAGGATCGATTAAAAAGAGTAATTATTAAATTTCCAAGTAATTAAAATCTAAAACAAAGTCATTAAGGCTGAATAACAAATCTATCGAAACGCGCTGACCGTTCTTCTGCTTCGGAATAAAAATTAATTATCTTTAAACAAAGATAGTTGAAGGAAAATCTTAAATTAATTACTTATATTCTTCACGCTAAATTAAGCGCTATTCGGAGCAAGTTAATTCCTCAACTCTCAACAAAATCTTTTTCTTTCTTTCATTCTCTTTTTTTTTTAAATAAAAAAAAAACAAAACTCGAACAACAACATAATAATTAGCGATGAAGATGCGCACTTAACAACTCAACCCGGTATAAAATTTTTACCCGTGGAGTAGCACTAATTTAAATATTTCTCACTAAAATAAATTAAACGGGGTTGAGGCATGAAGGAAAAAGGTTCCTTATTTAATTAGGAGAAAACGATCTATCTACATAATTAAGAAAATAAACCATTCTTCACCATGGAATAAAAAGGAAAGTCCTTCTTATCTTGACTATATTTCACCAGTTACGGTTAGGTGTGAGCCACCTAACCCAACAATTCTTGACACATGTTTAGGCTAGAGATGATTTATTGCAACATCATTGGCATTTTTGCTTTCCCCAATATTTTTCCTCTTCTATTTATTTGTTTATAGACTGATTTTTTTCTTCCATTTCGCAGAAGCATCTCCCGAATTTACCCGACATGGCTCCGCCTCGCCACCATGAGGGACAGTTGCTATAGAAACGGGAGTAGCGGTGATAAAGAGGGAGGTACCCTCCCATGGGCACCTCCCATACCCATCTGTTCACAATATTCGCTCTCTCTTTTCTTTTCGAACTTCCGGAATATATATAGATGCCTTTTTTCACCCCCCATCTCCCACTCTTTCAGACCTCACCACCCCCAAACTATTGCAGTCTTCGCAACTTCAACACTCCGTCTCCTTTTTCCTATTTGCTGGAGGGTCACTCGGGGATCCATCACAAATATCAATTCTCCGTTCCTTTTTCGCCCACCCCCTCTTACCCCTTATACTCCTGTATTTCTGCATTATTTTTTCCTCCTTCTGATTTTTCTTTTTTGTTACCTCATAGCCTTCTTCATACTTCTTTTTTTTCTTTCTGGAAAGAGAAAAAGGATTCGGCATGATCCTCTTCATTTCTTGAATAGAATTTATTGAATTACGCGTTTATGCATTTCTTAACAGTCGACTAACTTCAATTACTTAATGTATTTCTTAACAATACTTAATAATCCTCACTTTTATTTTCTATATTCTTATACACTTGCTTTCATGAGTGAGAGTGGAATTTCGCAGTCGAAATTTCGACCTCTCTCAGAATAGCTAGAGCTTCCAAATTCATAACTGGACAATATACAAGATGATAATGTAGGTTTCATTTTTTTTTCTTACCGTTACAAGTAGAATTTATTAAAAACTGACCGCCGACCGAATTCTGAGTTTACGACTATCAATATGCTTGGTTTCTTCTTAATCAAACCCAGAAGACAAGAGAACTCCTGGATCAAGAGATGTTTTGACAAATGTCTAGGAGGACTTTTTGATGAGACTAACCTTCATTTGGCGTTACATGGTAAGGAAGACCACGAAAACTTCCCATAGTTAACCCGACGGCAAGAGGGTCCCAATACATGAACCATCTATCACTGAGAACATTTTGCATCAGCGCAGTGGTCGGTGCGAGCCGGGAGCAAAATTCATATCTACCGGCCACCACTGGGATTTGAACCTGAATAACCTCATTGGAAAGAGAACGATCGATCTCCTCAGTTATTTTACATTTTATTTTATAACCGTCGTTGAACAGCCGACCCAATTTTTTGGGTTTACGGCTTTTAATGTTCAACTCCGTAGCCTTGTGATTTTGAACTCAATCCAGAAGACAAGGGAAGTCCTGGATCAAGTATTGGGAGAAATTTTGCCTTCGTTTAGGACTTTTTGATGGAACTAATGCGCATTTGTGTTACATGGAAAGGAAGACCACGAGAACCTTTCTAGGTTAGCCTGGTGGCAAAGGGACTCTACTACTGAGGATATTTCACGTCAGAGCTGTGGCTGGTGCAAGCCGGATGCGGATTCGTATCGATCAGCCAATGGTGGGATTCGAACCCGGTTCACCTCATTGGAAGGCGAACACTCAATCACCTGAGCCATCACGGTTCCCCCTAAGCTATTTTATCACCGTCATTGAGCAGTCGGCCCAATTTTATGGGTTTACGCCTATTAATGTTCAACTCCGTAGCCATGTAATTTAGAACCTAATCCAGAAGACAAGAGAACTCCTGGATCGCTTATTAGAAGAAGTTTGCCTTCGTGCAGGACTGTTTGATGGAACTAACCACATTTGCGTTGCATGGAGAGGAAGACCACGAGAACCTTCCCCGGTTAGACTGACGGCAAGGGAATCCAACCCATGATCCGTCTATACCACTGAGGGTATTTCATGTCAGGAGTGAGGTCGACGCAAGCCGGATGCGGAATTCGTATCGACCAGCCATCGCTGGGATCGAACCCTGGTTCACCTCATTGGAAAGCAAACACTATATCCCCTGAATTGTAATAATATTGCCGAATAAAATGTGTCATAAATCAACATGACAACCCATTCCGACTCACAAAAACTTTAAAAGGAGTTCTGCGCCTATTGGCCATGCAGATATCAATTGCTTTCTAATCACAACTAGAATTTATCATCATTTTACAGATAAAGGAAATTTATCGACTATCAAAATTCTGAACACTTTTCGATATTTTGGAGAGTTCCAATCTCAACTGAAACTCTGTGCCTGATCACAATACGAGCTCCATTTTTTGACTATCATAAACAATTTATTTATTTATTTATTTGTGTGTGTGTGTCAGGTAGTTACAGTTAAAATAGCTCTTGAACCTATACAATCGAAAAAAACACACTCTGACATAGAAAGATGAGAAAATGCTTTGTGTATTTCAAAGAATGATACCAAGAGCTTGGAGGAATAAAGGAAATGAAAGTTTTCATGGGCAAGCCACGCTCTGAATTGAGATATGTTCACTTTCTAGAGCGGCACTTTCAAATAAGAAAGCTAAGACGCATTGGGGAATTTTGGTGCAGAATAGAATAACAAAGAGGACTCTTTTTGAGAAGGGTAGGATTTACAAAGAGCGACTGAGCCAAAAAGCAAGAATTTATTGTTAATTAAAATTTCGTCGATTTTTCTACTAGCTAAAGCATTGAAATTTTAACTGTTGTTGTTGTTGCATTGGCCATCAGTGCTAGACCAGGTCCATGACGTTATACACCTTCAAAAAATCCAACACCGTCAATGGATCATCTGCTAAATCCTGTTTGGTGNTTACATGGAGAGGAAGACCACGAGAACCTCCCATGGTTAGCCTGACGGCAAGGGGACTCTAACCCATGATCCGTCTACCACTGAGGATATTTCACGTCAGCACTGCGGTCGGTGCAAGCCGGGTGCATAAGACGTATCGACTGGGATTCGAACCCGTTTCGCCTCATTGGAAGGCGAACGCTCTGTCCCCTGAGCTATTTTATTTTTATAATTTTATAACCGTCGCTCAACAGCCGACCCAATATTTGGATTTACGACTACTAATGTTCAACTCCGTAGCCTTGTAGTTTTGAACCCCATCCAGAATACAATGGAAGTCCGGGATCAAGTATTGAGAGAAATTTTGCTTTCGTGGAGGACTTTTTGATGGAGCTAACCCGCATTTGCATTACATGGAGAGGAAGACCACGAGAACCTTCCCCGGTTAGCCTGACGGCAAAGGGAATCTAACCCATGATCCGTCTACCACTGAGGATATTTTATATCAGGAGTGAGGTGCGGCAGTCATGCGGAATTCGTATCGACCAGCCATCGTTGGGATCGAACCCTGGTTCACCTCATTGGAAAGCGAAAGCTCTATCCCCTGAATTGTAATAATATTGCCGAACAGAATGCGCCATAAATCAACATGACAATCCATTCCGACTCACAAAAACTTTAAAAGGAGCTCTGCGCCTATTGATCAGACAGGTATCAATTGCTTTCTAATCACAACTAGAATTTATCGTCATTTTACGGATAAAGGAAATTTATCGACTATCAAAATTCCGAACACTTTTCGACATTTTCGTAAGTTCCAATCTCAACTGAAACTCTGTGCCTGATCATAATACGAGATCCATTTTTTGACTACCATAAACAATTTATTTATTTATTATTTTTTTTAATTTTTTTCTTGTGAGATAGTTACAATTAAAATAGCTCTTGAACCTACACAAACGAAAAAAACACACTCTGACATAGAAAGATGAGAAAATGCTTTGCGTATTTCAAAGAATTTTGCGTATTTCTAAGAGCTTGGAGGAATATAGGAAATGAAAGTTTTCATGGGCAAGCCACGAGCAAGTAGCCGCTCTGAATTAAGATATGTTCACTTTCTACAGCGGCACTTTCAAATACGAAAGCTAAGACGCACTGGGGAATTTTTGTGTAGAATAGAATAACAAAGAGGATTCTTCTTGAGAAGGTTAGGATTTACAAAGAGCGGCTGAGCCAAAGAGCAAGAATTAATTGTTAATTAAAATTTCGTCGATTTTTCTACTAGCTAAAGCATTGAAATTTTAACTGTTGTTGTTGTTGCATTGGCCATCAGTGCTAGACCAGGTCCATGACGTTATACACCTTCAAAAAATCCAACACCGTCAATGGATCATCTGCTAAATCCTGTTTGGTGAGCCCCAGGCACGCAAGATTGTGGTGAGGCGAAGCCTGGTCTGAAGAACAGTTGGTACAAATTTCAAAGTTTTTGGATCCTTCCAAAAATTTCATTGATTTAAGGTGACCACTTCGAAAGCGGGCAAGAATAGTTTGTTCCTGTCTATTAAAACCTTGGGCCAGGGAACCTCCAGGTCGGGAACACTCATACCATGGGTGCTTTGAGGGGACATTCCAAGTGGTCTTGTTTTTGTGTTTTATTTTTGAGAAGATTTCCAAAAAGGTGAAGGGTGCCGACGGCACAGAGACCTCGCAAGCACCAGCTTTCACCAAAGTGTCCGCAATCTCGTTTCCTTCAAGATCGACGTGAGAAGGAATCCACTGCAGATGAATCTAATGCGAAATGGAAAGCCGTGTTAACTTTTTGAGTATTGACACTCAAGCACTATCTTTCACTCTTTGCCAATTGGTCAAGTACAGTATTGCACTTCTGCTATCAGACAGAACCCATATCTCGTTTCGTTTCCTCGGGGAGGAAACACAAGAGGGTCAAGGGCTTCATCAATGACTATTAGCTCACTGCGAAATACTGAGCAGTAGTCGGGATTTCTCTTCTAAATTTTTAAGTCATGGTCTTGCAATTTGATGTAAATTTCACTGCCAGATCGGTTACATTCGTCTCTACTGCCATCCGTGTAAACCTACACAGCATCACCCGGAATCTCTACAATTCTCTGTAGAGCTAATTGCCTTAGATAGGCAGGAAGATCTGTCTGTTTGTTCGCATGTACTGGCAAGTCAGGATGGAAAAAGACACCGTCAAGACCATCCGATGGGTCAAGACATTGTGCCAGGTGATGAGGTTCTACAGCACCTTCGACTAGATTAAAAGATACCATTTGGCTGAAGGGACTGTTTCTCCTGAGTCTCTGGTTATTACACCAGTCCTTGAAGTAGGTAGAAATTTTAACTAGAACTATGTGCTAAATGGCAGTACAAGTTTCAATTGTTTCCTAGATTATTTTAGGAATAACGTATTTTTCCCCTCTCAATTCGTTTGCCTATAATTTGTGGCGAAACAATTCATCGCAGGTTCTGGGTTCAAATCCCGGACAAGGCATGGATGTTCTTTCATTATCTGTACTATTTGTCTTTGCAGTGAGACCAACGTTGGCCCACCTAATAGGGTGCTCCTGAAAAGTGGCCAACAAAGATGCCCGTATTGACTAAATTTCATTAATTCCCCAGGTGGGCATTGGAGAAAAAAAAAATTTTCGCCGACGGCCTGTGTAAGGGTCAGGAAACTGGCCTTGCATCAGAAAGGTTCTGGGTTCGAATCCCGGGCAAGGCATGATTGCTCTTTCATTCTCTGTACTCTCTGTCCTTACTATGGAAGCAACGTCGACCCTCCTAATATGGTGCCCCTGAAACAGTGGTCAATAGATCTGCCTCTCAGAAGGTCATTGGTAAGGTGGACATTGGGAAAAAAATGAATTCATCGTAAGTACCATTCGTTGCAGTAACGATTCGTCATTAGCACAATTTGTCACGGTGACACAATAACGATTTCTCGTGGGTACAATTCGTCGCGAGCACACTTCTACACAGGCGTAACTCGTCGTAGCGACAATTCATAGCCCAAATACTTTTCGGCTAATAAGAAAATATATCTTCCGTTCCTCAGTCAGGCTGATTTATTTTATATTGCCTGTATTAATATAAGGCTGATTCAAGTTGAATAAATCTGCGTATAAGTTTAATTAGCTAAAATACACATAGGTAAAGAGTGAGTGCGAATTTACAGCTCAATGATTTCACATCCTAATGTATGTTTTTATTTTATGTATACTTTATATGATGCACTCCGAGGTTTGTAGCTTATATGAACACTAAACTTATACTTTTTGAACGTTTTCATTCAAGTATAGTGCACAAAACCCCTGTAACTTTTGTTCTAATATCAAGATTTTCACGAAGCGCTAATCTTAATGGTTTAAAGGTGTGATGTCAAATTAATTAGTGTTAACAATTAAGTGAGTTTTGGAAACAGACACAAAAACGAATATTCTCTCAATAGAGATAGTTTTTTTCGATGAATTTTGGAATTTTTGGCTGTGTGGAGGGTAGTCTCATTTTGGAATGGTTTTATGAGTTTGGACAGGAGATTCGGATTGGAGATTGTTTGGAAGTCTCTTAATGCTAATGTCACAATTTGCGTTTTTCGCTATATCTCGAATCGAAAATACTTTAATTATAAACATTCGTTTATCAAAAGATAATTCCATGTAAAAAATACATTTCTATACTTTTTTACTGCTTTTTTAATTATGGTCGAAATTTTTTGAATTATAGCAGTACAAATTTTAACACCAATTTGTACTATGCAATAAATGGCAAAAAATTAATTTAAAAAATTGAAAGACATAGGTCGAGTAATTCTTTCAAAATTTTATTACTCAGAAATTATCCGAGCAATTTTTCTCAAATTTTTTATTTCCCCATTAACCCTTTTGAAGGCCGTGGTAAGTATACTTACCACCACGTTTTACCACTTTTAAATAAGTTTCCATTTTTCAATAACTTCAGCTTTCTTGAAGTGAGTTTGAATAAAATTGGTAACCATTTGTCACTTTTAAAAAACGTATAAAAGTTATAAAATACATAATTACTTTTGAAGTTTGTAGCATTTAAGGAATTTATTTTATAAATAAAGAAAAATAAAAGTCAGTAAGTTCCTGTTATGTTAATGTTATGTCATGTTAAATATATTTACCACTAAAAAAATATCATTTTTATAAACAAACTGAGTTTTTTTTAATATCAATTAGTGTACTTAAAACAATTTCAATTCCAAAAATAGTTTAATTTACTTTTACCAGAAATAAAGGGCCCATTAAAGGGTTAAGCCATTAAGGTTGGCCCTTAGTTCATTGAGCGTCTAGTAGTTCCTCAAAATTGTTATATTGGCAGTTTATCATCAAAGCAGTGAAAATTCAATTAATTCAGCAACCACTTAAATGCTATAAATTTTCATCGCATCAATAGCATAGCTTTTTATCGAAGTTTTATTAAGTTGTCGAATAAAAGGCTAGGAATGGTTCGAATGTAAGGCTAGGAATGGTTCATGAATATTTTCAAAAGCATACGGCAAAAATTTATCCACCCCTACAATAATTTTAGGGGACCACTGGACACCATAAGTTCGTGAAAATCCGATAATTAGAACAAAAGTTATTCTGGATGGTATCATTTTTATTTTGCGTATTGCACTCTCAAATAAATTTAAGCATAAACGAGTTAAAATGTTTATTTTAGCAACTTTCTCAACGATATCTTGCAAGAACTCTATTTCTCAATCAAAATTTAAAAATACTCAAAAAAATTTCTTTCTTTAAAAAGTTGTAAAAAGATATGTTTTTATTTCTTCTTCTTTTTACATTCAATTGTAAAAACATACCGCAGGTCAAGGCTTGTCCGATAGTATTTAGGCTTTTGCCTCCATTTCACATAAAGTCAAAAAATCCTTTCACTGACCAATGGTGACCTGAAAGTTCGCACTTCTTCGTTGAAGCGTAGAATCGAATAGAACAAAATAAATAAATAAAAAAAGAATGGAAGGAGGTTAGTTACCAAACAATCTAATCTATTGCAAAGTTCTCGTTCTTTTTTGGAATGTTTTTTTCTGGCGAATTCTTTAAGCAAAGCGTTCCTTTTTCCACCCTCTCGAACAAGTGGAACATTGAGGGCATCCAACTTTCACCTCCGATTCTTTTATGTTCGAAAGGGTTTATCTTTTTCTTCTTCCTGAATTTTTTTTCGAATATTAAAAGGACATACAAATTAATGAGCTACATTTGCTGATGTGACATTTTATAAATCGAAAATCAACTGAGAGTAATGAATCTACAAAGTTAAAATTTATTTTAAAACAATTAATTTATGAATTTAACCCTTTCAGACTTTACAACGTACCCTCCAACAACTACAGAATTTCCATAGTTTCAGAAAATATTTTTTTCCAGCCGCAGCAAAAGTTATGTAATAATATTTTATTAAATCCTTCACTATAGATACAGAGATGCAAACTTACAATGGATAAATATTTTCGAGTGGTAGTCTTTGAATGTATGATTCTTAATTTAGTAAATTCGATTCATAAGGTTTTTACTCACTCCTACTTTTCAATAATTCGAAAGCTTATCTAATACGCCACTTAATTACAGATTAACTATGTTGTTTGTTACAGATTAACTGTGTTGAGCCTTCTAAAATTTGGCAAAATTGACCGAAAATCTGCAAGTTTTAGTGTACAATTCTCAAACTTTTTTTAAAAAATATTTTTTGGAATCCAGAGCCGTTGGCATCTCTGTGGTTGTGCTCTTTGTAGCAACTTGTAATCCCTCAATGTTATAATAGTTTTAAAAACATTTGCCATAAAATATATTTCAAATTTTTTAAATGGTATTAAGAAATTTTTATGATTACCACTATAATTGGATGACTCAAACACACATATATAAGGAATTGTGTGATTAACGGGCTGAAGTTAATACTATTTAAGCGATTGGTAAACCAGGGAAAATTTCACGGCTTTAATGAAAAGTTAACTACCACTGAAATTTTGGAAGACCACTAGACGTCTCGACGACTCTTAAGTTCTGAAAAAGCTTTATAATAATTATATTTGTCGCAGAAATCTCAAGCGTTGACCTACCTTCACGATCAAGATCGTCAGTTTCATTCTAAATGTTTATGTTCAAGTAAAGTAAACTTTTTCTTTCGAAAGCTACCACTTTATTTATGAAAATGTATTGCTTCTCAAATTTCAGATCCGGATATAGTTAATTCACTGCGATTAAAAAATAATTTTGCGCTGTTCGAACTTCCAACTATAGCAGTACTTTTTCAGAAAATATGAGGATAACTGGTGATGAAAACCTCTCATTCATACCTCAGAGATGCGAACTGTTTCGAATTCGGCAAGATATTAAAAATAAAAAACAGATGAGAACTACTAATTGAATTTTACATGTTTTTTCTTCATTTTGTTAATTTTTCAAAAGACCCAACATGACTTAAGTACTGTATGACGTAAGTCTTTGAATTATTTAGAAGTAGTGATGAGTTAAAACGCTATAAAGCAAATTTACTAAGCCAAGAATCATACATTAAAAGACTACCACTCGAAAATACTTATCCGCTGTCCGAAGGAATTTGGCATCTCTAATACCTTTATTTCAAGAGAAGTAAACTAACTGTGAATGCCATTATATACTAACAGTTAAACCATGTATATTCACTTGGTAGTTACAAATAATTTATTCCACCAAAAAAGAGAATGAAAAAAAAAACTTTTTTCGACCAATATCAGGGTTACAAGTTACTACGCTTTCTATAAAATATTTTATAGAACGGTACACAAACAAAAATTAAAGTTTTCGGAATTTTTGTTCATTTTGCCAAAGTTTTAAAAGCCTCACCACAAAGAGACTCATATAAAAGACTTTTTTATGAACTTCTGAATCATTCACATGAAGTAGCTTAGAAAATAACTTTAAGTCAAACTTACTAAACAAAGGATCATGCGTTAAAACTTAAAATTTACTACCACTTGAACATTTACCAGAAAGCGTAGAGCGTTGGCAGCCTTGCCAATATTTCGTATTTGCTGGAAACTGGTAGCCCTGCAGCCAACTTCTCCATTTGAGTTGTTAATATAATAATATCTTTAAGAAATGATGATTTTGTTGTTAATAGGTTATATACATAAGCACACCGGACAAAAAATTAGTCACCCTTAGAGAAATCACGAAAAACATCATTTAATAACGTGTAACACCGCCTCTGGATTTGATAACAGTCTGGATTCGGTTAGGAAGTGACTGCACAAGGTTTTGCAGGTACGTGGAATCCAGTTTAAGCCTCTCGCTGAGGATTTGATCTCGCAAATTCACCAAATTCCGAGGATGCTGATTTCGGCATTTTACCCGTTATTCCAACGTGTCCCTCAAATTTTCAATTGGGTTCAAATCATGGGATTTTGCAGGTCAGTCGAGATGTAATTGAGTGTCTGAGTGTTCATAAAACTAGTCGCATATTCTTCCAGTCCGGTGAACTTTGCTGTTGTCATCTTGAAAAATAGGGGTATCGACAGCATCCTGTTCATGAAGATGTTGACTGAAAGGCAACACCTGATCATCAAGCCTGTTCACATAAACTTGGTGGTTCATGTTAGTGGCCATCTCAATGAGAGGGCTCAATCCGTAATAAGAAAAGCACCCCTAAAACATGACAGACTCACCTTCAGCTTTAACCTGACCTTGCACAAAGTCAGAGTGAAATGCTTCATCTGGTCTTCGGCGCACTAGACGTGTGTCATTTGAATAAAGCCAAAAAAGTGATTCGTCAGACTACATAACTTTTCGCCTCTTATCAACTGTCCACGTTTAGTGATTCCTAGCCAACTGAAGTCGCGCAGCTTTATGTGCCTGGGTGAGCATTAGCAATGGCCTCTTACGAGGTGTTCTCGTCGCAGTGTTCTCTCACTAAAAGGGTGGGAAGGACATTCATTCACTAACTGAAATAATTCTTTGCCGGGTTTGGAAGCAATTTTAATCGACAAGTCATGAAACACGTCTCCGTTCCCTTTTATGCAGGATCTTTTCGTGACTACGCGTATTACACCACTGCTTGTAGTTGAACAATCCGCATCAAAACCCCAGCAAATCCAGCAAATTTCATTCACCGTATGACCATGGACACGGCCAAACACAATTGCTCCTTTTTACCGCTCTGTCACGTCCTTATACTTACCCATATTTACACACAGTTTCCGCTTAAAACCAAAATATCTCACTGGAGGCTACTTGTCTTTGATCACGTTGAGGCAGTGAGCACGCAGTTGTGCCCGTCACTTGACCACTGCATCATCTAACGAAACCTAACGATTCATCAGTGCTTGCGCACATTTTTTGTCCGGTGGGCTTATATGTTTTAGTGTTAGGATCGTTGCAGTAAGAAAAAAATTAAAATATATAAATTTATCAACAAATTTAACCAACACACCATATTTTTCTTCTTGAGTAGTAGAGTGTAATTAGGAGTCTTTTCGTTTGAAAATAGAACTTATTTTGACACACTCAATGAACAAAATGTATCACAAACAATCAGTAAAGAAAAAATAACATAGTGTCTATGGTTTCCTAAGAGTTTCCTTGAATATATGTTTACAATCACCATATTTCCAAATAATATTCCGTAATTCAGTCGATTAAGGAATAAATTAACATTATAAAACATATTTTGAAAGAATTATTCAATCTGGTAAAATGTATCATAAAATACGAGTAAAGAAGAAATAAAATAGTGTCGATGATTTCATATCAGTCTCCTCATATATGCGTAATATGTATATGTCTTATATAATCAGCGAATTTCCAAATTTCGACTATTATTGAATAAATTTCCATTACCATAAATATTTTGAAATGACGTTTTCAATCTCGTAAAATGCATCACAAAATACGAGTAAAGGAAAAATAAAATAATTTCTATGGTTTCCACAGATATGTACTTACAATCACCGAATTTCCGATTTACGCATTGTAATTCGGCCTATTATTGAATAAATTTCTATTACCAAAAAATGTGGTTGGAATAATCTTTTCAGTATGGTAAAATGTATCACAAAATACAAGTAAAGAAAAAATAAAATAATTTCTATGGTTTCCACAGATATGTGCTTACAATCCCCGAATTTCCGATATAAGCTTTGTAATTCGGTCTATTTTTGAATAAATTTCTATTACCAAAAAATGTTGTAAAAATGGTCTTTTTCAGTATGGTAAAATGTACCACAAAGTAAGAGTGAGGATGAAAATAAAAGTTCCTGTCAGTCTCGACAGAAGGCACTTTATCAGAGGACTAGATAGGGGGACAGATCACGTGATGAGTGAGGCATTCGACCCTCCCTACACTGCGGTACCCTTCTGTCAGGAGGAGAAAGCACGTGTACAACTCCTCACGTGATGAATCAGTGAGTCTTGCTGGGAAACCCTAAAGTGGGGCCTCGAGTTTCCATTCTTTATTCAATAAAAAGCTTTGTTTCCATAGAAGTACATCAGTTTTTTCGAAACTTCGAGTATGTATTTCACTGCTTAAGAGGACACCATACCATTGGAAAATTTTTTCGTCGCAAATTCTCTTCCACCAGCATTACTAATTTAAAATTTAAAAGAATTAAATTAAAAGTGAGTTATGGCAAACCTAAAGTAAGCAATGAACTGTCGATCTCAGGAGGAAAAAAATTTTAAAATTTATCAAAATACAAACAAATAATAAGAAAAGGACTTCAATTGCGTAATCCTAACTTATATTCTCCTAATTTATTTATTTTCATTTCAATATCTAATATATATAATTCTCTTACGTGGCTCCCAAATTTTGGCTGTATTTCTCTTCCACTGGTGGCAACGTTTGCTTTGTTTTGTTTACGTTACTATTTCTCTTACACGGCGAATCGACCAATGATTGTCGCTAAAAATGTCACATGCCAGGCTCAACATATAGCGCTTTTAAAAACGGAGACTGAAATAACCAGAGAGCATCAGCAGCGGCAAACTCATACTATTAAGCTAGGCAGAAGTGAGTAGTCTTTGTCGATAGATCTCTGTTTTAGTATTTTGTCGAAAGCGCTTTTTTTCACGAATTTATATATTACGAATTTATTTGACGATTTTTTATTTATATCACGAAGTACATTATTTGACAAA
>NC_092213.1:36616814-36655187 GCF_043381705.1 Parasteatoda tepidariorum | reverse complement strand
AATAAATATTTAAAAAAAAAAAAGAAAAACCTATAAAATAATGCATATATAAACAATATAACAGTATAAAATATATTAAAACGTATAGAAAAATACGTATATAAACAATATAACAGTATAAAATATATTTTATTTTATAACCGTCGTTGAACAGCCGACCCAATTTCATGGGTTTACGACAAATAATGTTCAACTCCGTAGCCTTGTAATTTTGAACCCGATCCAGAAGACAAGGGAACTCTTGGATCGAGTATTGGGAGACATTTGCCTTCGTGGAGGACTTTTAAATACAGCTAACCCGCATTTGCGTTACATAGAGAGGAAGATCACGAGACCCTCCCACGGTTAGCCTGACGGCAAGGGGACTCTAACCCCTGATCCGTCTACCACTGAGGATATTTCACGTCAGCACTGTGGTCGGTGCAAGTCGGATGTAGAATTCGTGTCGACTGGGATTCGAACCCGGTTCGTCTCATTGGAAGGCGAGCACTCTATCCCTTGAGCCATCACGACTTATAAAATATATTAAAACGAATAAAATAATACGTCTAAAAACAATGTAACAGTATAAAATATTTAAAAAATAAATAATAATTTGTTTACAAATAAAATCGCTAAGTTCTTACATTGATATAAATAATTATTAAGCCTATGGTCTTAAAAAAAAAAAAAAAAAAATTTCCGCTGTTTCATATTGCAAACGGCTTTCCGGCAATTCACAATGGAACTACAAATAATAATTGATGAACAGGTTGAAGTCAAAATTTAAAAAGTATTCCTTATAAATATATTTTTATTGCTATTCTGCATTTTTTTTCTCCTAATAATGAAATAATGGAAGCCTTTAATAACGCAACCAAACGTCATTTCTCCAATAAACAAACCTTCCGAATTTTGACAAAAAAATTAATATTGTAATTGTATTTAAAACATTTTAAAATTTGAATATAAATGTCGTTTATTTTAATATTAAATATTTATTAAGTAAATATGAAACTCTTTATATGTATAGCCAAACAATTGTTACTAATTATAAAGCTTTTCTATTTATTGGGGAAAAAATAAAATGTTTCATTGCAACATGTTCTGCCTTAAATATGTTTTGATTGTTATATTGTTTTTGCCTAAAAATGTTTAATACATCTTAAAAATTAACTTCAACTATTTCTGTGTGGTGCATGCCCTAATTATTATGTAAATGACGGCATAATGGGGAAACAACAATATGAAATTGTACCATGAAGAAAAATTATTTTCTTCATTTTACAAAATTTCTAGGTATATATAAAAATGTAGAATTTATAGTTTTATTAGCAACTATTTCTTATAATCCTTATTGTTCAAAAACCATAACTGTTTTCAAATTTTGTATTATTTATAAAGAAAAACAAAAGCATTCATCTATATATAAAAAAACGAAATAGTTGAAAAATTCCTTGTGAACATTCCTTTACAACTCTAAATAAATTAAAGATCATTGTAGCTACTTTTTAATTTTTAACTTGCGAGTGCCTATTAAGAAATTAACCAAGGCATTCTTCTACATACAACCAAAAAATATGTAAAATGCTTGCTAAATTTTCAAATCTAAAAGTACATAACATGCGAACCTAAACTAAAAATTAACGTTTAAGACTAAATATGTTTCAGTGCTTCTAAAAATGAAATCAAACCTTGTATAACTTTGAAAGGTTCGCAAGAAAATATTGTGAACATTCTTCTACATGCAATTAAAAAATGTATGCTAAATTTTCAAATTTAAAATACAAAATATACAAACTAAAAATAAATATTTTAAGACTAAACATATTTCAATGTTTCTTAAAATTGAAAAAAAATATTTAATATTTCTAAAAGTTTCACAAAAAAATATTTCAAGCATTCTTCTACATGCAACCAAAAAATGCATGCTAACTTTTTAAATCTAAAAATATAAAATATACAAATCTAAAACAACAAATTTAGTATTTTATGACTAAACATGATTCTCTTTTTTTAAAAAATAAAAAGAAGCCTTGTATAACTCTAAAAGGTTCACACACAAAACATTGTAAGTATTTTTCTACATGCAACCAAAAAATGTATGCTGAATTTTTAAATCTAAAAATACAAACTATCCAAATCTAAAACAACAAATTTAATGTTTTATGACTAAACATGATTCGTTGTTTCTTAAAAATAAAACGAAGCCTTGTATAATTCTAAAATGTTCACGCACAAAATATTGTAAGTATTTTTCTGCATGCAACCGAAAAATGTATGCTAAATTTTTAAATCTAAAAATACAAAATATACAAATCTAAAATAACAAATTTAATATTTTATGACTAAACATGGATTTGCTTTTTTTTTAAAATAAAATGGAGCCCTTGTATAATTCTAAAATGTTCACACACAAAATATTGTAAGTATTTTTCTACATGCAACTGAAAAATGCATGCTGAATTTTTAAATCTGAAAAAACAAAATATACAAATCTAAAACAACAAATTTAATGTTTTATGACTAAACATGATTCGTTGTTTCTTAAAAATAAAATGAAGCCTTGTATAATTCTAAAAGGTTCACACACAAATTATTGTAAGTATTTTTCTACATGCAACCAAAAAAATTTATGCAAAATTTTTAAATATAAAAATACAAAATATACAAATCTAAAACAACAAATTTTATGTTTTATGACTATTCGTTGTTTCTTAAAAACAAACTTTGTATAATTCTAAAAGGTTTATAAGAAAATATTCGAAGCATTCTTTTACATACAACCAAAGGATGTATAAAAAGTAAAACTTACTGTAATAATGACAAAAGCTATTTTCTTTTTTTGTATTTTTTTTTATAAGAGAAACATAATTTCTTTAATACTGCAAAGTTATAAGGAAATAAATAATTAAAAAAAAAAGGAATGGGCGCATTCTTTTACATAATCAATAAGTATTTTCTAAAATATAAAGAAACATTCTAGTTTTTAAAATAATTAATATTTTATTCTTTAGTTTCTTGTGAAAGTTCAATTTTTTACTTTTTATTTTAAATTTAAAAAAAAGTACTTTTTTTGAGGAATCATTTTTAGTTCTTTCTCCTTTCTTTCAACTTTCAATTAACGCATCATAATGAGAAACGATAGTTTTTATCAAAGACTTGTAATCTTACAGACGTTGCAAACTGATTCAATAAAATTTAACAGACCGTAAGATGGGGCGGGGAGAAGAGGAAGTATTTTAAAATCGAAAACTTACAACAATTAATGGCCTTTAAAAAATACGTTTCCTATTCCTAAATTTTTCAATCAAAAATAAATACCTTAATGGTACCTTAAAAATAAATACCTAATGAAAACAAAACTAAAAATCTCCTTAGTAGTTTTTAAAGTAAGTAGCATAAAATTATAATAATTTAGTTGTCTTAAAAAAAAAAGCATTTTATCGGACGGGGGAAAAACGGGGGAAAAAATTCACTCGTAAAAAGGAAGGGAGAAACTAAGCAAAATGTTAACTTGAAGGTCTGGTGTTCGATTCCCGGGGACGGTTTAAAGCCGACCCAGCCTCAGATCAATTGGTAATAGCTTGTCTGGGAAGTAATGGCGGTTAGTGCGCAATGTTTACTAGATTGCCACAATTGTTAAGTTTAACCTTCATGAACCCCTTGGCCCTAAACGGCCTGCTGCGGGAACGATTTTGGTAATTGATGACTTGTACAAAGAATTTCTGGTTCAACATAAATAAATTAAATCAAAAACTACAAAAATATTTTTCAAGCATTTTTTCTTCCTTTGTTATTTTATTTTAAACAGTTATTAATTATTTTTTTAAATAGGTTTTATTTTCTTTTATAAATTGTTTACTATTTATTTATTTATTTTTCAAATTTGATTTCATTCTTTCCATTAAGAGTTAACTAAGTTTTTTATTTATTTCATATAGTATTGTTTACTATTATTTTCACTATTACTTTCAAAAATTCATTTTACTTGTTTTGCTTATTCTTAATTATTTAATTACTTTTAAAAATTTATTTTAATTGTTTTGTTTATTCTTAACTATTTAATTACTTTCCAAAATTTATTTTACTTATTTTATATATTCTTTACTATTTATTTATTTTAAAAGATTGATCTTATTCATTTCATACATTATTTTCATTCATTTTTATTTCTTTATTTATTGAAGTTTCGGATTATTTATACGATTTTTCTCCTTACTAATTTAATAAATTATTTCATATATAATACTATTTATTTATTTTTAAATTTTGATATAATTAATGTCAAAGATTGCTTAAGAATTATTTTTTCATTTCAAAATTTTGTTTTAGTTATTTGATACAGAATTAACTATTCATTTATTTCTAAAATGCTGTTTCATTTATTGTTTACTATCTATTGATTGATTTGTTTGCTTTCTTCTAAAGTGCGTTGCACGATAAAAAATTTAAAAAAAAAAAAAAAAGGTTAGACTAATCTTTCTTAAGGTGTTTCTGTTAAACGTCTTCAATTGTCCTTGTGGACGCTGGTCCGGCTTTTCCTATACGAACCGTCACTGCCCGACCGTCTATGGTCACAGGAGACCGTCACGCTTGGTCTGTCGAACCTTGATAACTGGTGCATGAAAAGTTCAAACTCTTTCCATCCTATCATTCCGAACCTTTTATGCAAAAAAACAGCTTCTAACTTAATGCTAAACGAGTTCTAATAGCTTCAACCAATATCCAATTCATTTGTATTGAAGACCACTTTTCTGTTTGTTAGAACCCGGTGTTGTTTACCAATCTGTCTCCTTTTTTTTTAAAAATAAAAAATAAATGAAATAACAAAAAAGATCTCCAAAAAGGATTTTGGCTGGATTTAAGGGACGCCCATTGGCAGCCAAGGTCGTAGACCCAGGGTATTTGCAAGTATCGCTGGCCCGGAGCATGCTTCGGGCGCTTGTTTCTCTTATTGTTATTTTAATTTTGTTTCTCTTTTTCAATTTCTGGCGAAGAAGTTCCTTTGTTTCGATTTTTTTTTATATTTAATCTGAGATTGACCGGACGATGGACTTGTGGCCGTTTAGATCATTATTCGCGTAAGTGCTATGGTTTATTTTGATTTGTTCCTCATTTTACTGGTTGATTAGCTGGGCTACAATTCCTTTTTTTCGATTGATTGGCGATAAAGTAACGAATCATTTGGATTAGCAAAAATGATATTTAATTTAGCAAAGTTTACGAGTTAGCGCTTGATTATTTACTGTTAAAAGTTCATACTAACGAAGTGGAAATGAAAAATTCTATTAATACTTTCAGTCAAAAGACTATTTCCGATTGCTACCATCAAGACAAATTTTATTTTTAATCCTTTGTCTGCTCTTTTTCCCTCTGTTCCAACTTGATTTTTAAATTGTCAACAATATTTTTTTTAGTTTTCTATCCTAGAAATTTCCAAGCGTTTTCATTTTATCAAACAAAAACAGACATTTAATCAGTCTCTTTCCAAAAATCTGTCATAAAAAAGTAACTTAATTATAAGTAAAGAATAAACAGTAAAGCCAACAGTTACTTCCATTTGTAATTTTTTGTTAAAATAAAGCACCCCCCAAAAAAAAAGAGAGAAACACTTGATGATTTTGAGTAATTTGCAAATTTATGCTGCTCCACCTATGTTGTAAAAAGAGTATTGAATTTAACAGATATTGAATTTAACAGATATTGTTATGGTACTCAAATTATTATCTGAATCTACGTTTTGTAATAATAGAGTGCTGAAAATAGAGGAATTTTTAAAAAAAAATTATGTAGGAATCCATAACGACAACTGTGGAACTGCGATCGAAGACAACATGGATTTAAAATGAAATCAGTACAAAATCGAAGGGTGATGACTCGTTTGTGCGATTCGAGTATTAAATAAAAGTAATCCCGTTTTCAAAAATTTAATTATATTTAAAATTATATAGAATTTTAATGGGCATAATTGCCAAAAATGTTATTTAAAAAAAAAAAATGAAATCCCTCCAGCATCGTCTCAAATGGAACGCTTGGGTCGAAAAGTTATTCAATTTCGCGGTTCGAAATTTTGTTGCGTAATAATACCGATTAAATGCATCGGGATTTTTATAAACTATATAAAAGTCTGTAACTGTAATTGTTGTAAAACGGTATAGATTTTCGATGAAATTGGTACAATCGAAAAAAACTGATTGCAAACTATGTTAAAATAATCACTGAAAAACCACATGGAGTTACGATGAAATCGGTGCAAAATCGGGCCCGTCGAAAGATGATCAATTAAATGCGCGATTCATCATTTCCATGGCGTATTAATTTCATATTTAAAAAAATGGAGAAATGCGTTCCATTCACTCTGATTTTAGAAAAATGATAATATAAAAAAACAGACCTGGGATAGCCTGATTGGTAAGACGTTGAATTCGTATTCGTAAGAACGGGAGTTCGAATCCAGCCGGACAAAGAATCCCCGCGAATTAAATGGTGACTGGTGCACGTTAAATCTGTCGTGGTCACAAAGTTCTTCAAGTTCCCATAACAAATCGATTCCTTTGGGGGTACTGAATTGGAGATTGATCTCTCTCTCTCTCTCTCTGGTTTAAGACAAAATTACGATCTGCGGATGGATGAAAGGGGTGTGAATAAGTCCTCCCTGTGAAACGGGTTGCAGTGGTAGAGTTTTCAGATAAGGTATCTTATATTCAAATTCAACACCACGGCAATAATTCAAGTTTTTTTAAAATGAACTTAATCCGAATGTTAAATCCTCCTTTTGTAAAAATTTAACTGTAACAGAATGCGGCTTTTTTCCCCGTTTATTGAATTAAGTCGCTCATAGATAGTTGCTTTTGCAACCTTAAGAAATCTGTTTTTAATTATCTCTGAATTCCAGAATATGAGTAAATCCAAGCTAGAACAGTCTTTAATACATTATTTGCATGCCCCATAATAGCAATGTCCATCATCATCATTCGATAGCCATTGCAGAACACTGGCCTCCTTTGAGATTTTGATCTATTATTTTCTGTTTGTTGTCTTTTTCCGGCAGCTGATAATTTTAAGCGATTTCAGGCTCATATAGCTGTATGTCTTCGTCATATGTCCAAACCATTGCATTCTTTTTATTCTCATAATTGTTACAACATCAGCTATTTCGATAAATCTTCTTTATTTGTTCTACAAGCAATATCCTATGGAATCAAAAGCCAGAAATTAACAGCTAAATCTAAACCATTAGCCAAAATAGTTGTGAAACAAAAAATAAAAGGAAAAGTAGAAGATGATGAAATAGCTAGGGGAAAAAATCATACAGACAGGTTTATCTGGTAAATGAAGACAGTTTCCTAAACAATTAAATTATTCAGATTTTTGGCGATTATGCCAACAATTTTATTTTATTTAATAGCCAGCGTTGAACAGCCGGCCCACTAAATTTACGGCTATCAATGTTCAACTCTGCAGCCTTGTAATTTTGAACCCAACCTCGAAGGGAATATCTGGATCAAGAATTGGGACTAACTAGCCTTCGTGGAGTAATTTTTCATGAAATTAACCCGCATTTGCTTTACATGGAGAGGAAAACCACGAAAACATCCCACGGCAAAAGAATTCTAATCCATCATTTGTCAACCACTGAGAATATTTTATATCAAAACCGTGAACGGTGTGAGTCGGCTGTGGAATTCGAATCGACCAACCATCGCTGGGATTTGAATTAATACGGGTCACCTAAATGGGAAGCGAACGCTCTATCCCCTGAGCCAGTGTTTCCCAAAGTGTGGTACGCGTACCCCCAGGGGTATGGGAACAGTTTAGCAGGGGTACGCGTTCTTATGCGAAATATCTTTCAACAAACGAAAATTTCAAATATTTTATTTAAAAACAAAACTAGCCATGAAATTTACGATTACGTATTTTTCTATTGGCTATTTTTTGCAGAGTTAAAGTTAATAATTAGTGGTGTCAACAGCCAGTGGTGATTCTTAACTCTTGTGCAATTTTTTTATAGTAAAAAATAAGTCTATTAGTGGTACACAGCGTTACGATAAATTTAGAAAGGGTACACAAAAGTCATAAGTTTGGGAAACACTGCCCTGAGCCATCACGGATAATTGTAAATACGACAATTGTAAACTGTACTGTTTTCTGCTTGTTCCGCATTTTTGCTCAATTTGTATTGCCCTGAGTATATCTTTTTATGAATTTTATTTATGCTCCTTTCTCGTAATTTAGATTCCTTCATTGTACTGCACGACGCTACCCTATCTCCTTTAAGAAACTATCTACCACATTTAATCCCCTTATTTATTAACTATTATTCTTTTTTTCAATACTCTCTAACTCATACCATTGTTTAACACTAAAACGTTCATTTAAATAAATTTTCAATCCGAACTTTCAAAAATACCGGGGGTGGGGAATCAAATTCGATTCTTTTTAGCGAGCATTTCTGCAGGAAATCGTCTTCTAAAACGAAATTTCCCTTTAATATCTTTTTCGTCGCTCCTCATAACTTCTGAACGATTGGGGCCCTCTTCAGAAGTTATTTATTTCCGGGGGTTTTGGCCACACAAATTGACCAGTCGCTGTCCGCGGTTGGGGGGGAGGACGGACGTGACAAGAGTACAAGATCACTTGAGGATAGCGTTTCCAACCATGTAACGTCCATACATCGATATAAGTGAGGTATGATCTATCAACGTGTTTGGATTCATAAGAGGAGTCTTGGGCGTACCCTAGAAACCGATCAACGACAATGTGATTAGGCGAGAACTCAGATCTACAAATATCTATTTATTCGTTAGATTTCATCCTCTCAAATAAAATGTTGTTTTGCATTATTTTAAGTATTAACAAGTTGAATGCCACGCTAATTTTACATGGCACTCCCGTCTGGCCAAACGGTAAATAACTACTAACTAAATTTGCAAATATTAGACAGATTTTGCTAGTTTTTTAAAAGGTTTAGCACGTCATATCTGAAAAAAAGTGGTGAATTATATCAGCCTACGAATTGTTTAGAAATACTGATGGATAAAAATATACTAAATTGAATTTATTAAACCAAGAATCACAATTAATAAACTAGCACTTGAGAATATTTATTCGCTGTCCGGAGCAAGTTGTATGTGTATATAAATAAAACTATTTTTGTGTGTTCTATATTGCATTAATTTCTTCAAACCATTTTAGTAACGATAATAATATTAAAAAAATTAAAAATTCACTCGAATTATGTGTTTCTAATAATCTTGTCTTCGCCGGTCACCGGTGACCCCTGTGGCATTCAACGTGTTAAAAGCTTTTTTTTTCTGAGAGAAATAAAAAGCCACAGTGTGAGTGACTTAAACAAATAACAGAAAATATCCACATTTACATTCACACATCAGAGAACAACACAAAGAGAGAAACACCCATGCCCTGAACGGGATTTGAACCCGCAACCATTGGCTTCACAGTCAGGCACGCTGACCGTTCACCCACCTGACCGGCAAGTCAAAAAAAGTGAAAAATGCTATAAGTACAGTATTACAGCATTAAATACAGCATAATACAGCATTAAATACAGCATAAATACAGCATTAAACACCGGTTACTTCTTCCTCGTTAAAGGTAAAATGGTCCAAACAACAATTTTTGAAATTTGCCCATTTTTCAAAATTATTTAGATCTAAGAAAAACAGTTATTCATCGTTGAAATTTCTTTAATTTACAGAATCAATTATTGATAAATATTTGAATATGGATGGGAAAAAATTAAGCTGCTTTTTAAGGATTTCATATTTTTGTGCAAATATAAATAATTCCGATAATCTAACAGATTTTTTTGGTTATTTTTAGACTGTTTTTTTGCAATTAAAATATATGAAAAGATAATTTTGCTCGTAATTAGAGCATCTGAGAAAATATGTATAAAAGGGACACCGGTGTACCTACCATCAGCGTCAAAATGTTATATGTTTGACAGAAAATGGATACTCGATTATCATGAAACTTTCTTCGTTTTTGACGAAACCGTTTCCTCTCCTAGCAAAAATTTCATCGAAGTGACGAAATAACTATCGTAACTTGAACTATCGTTCAAGGAAACGAATTTCGTCAAACACCAACTACTTCAAGTATTTTTCCTTGTGGTAGAAAGGATAATGTTTGTTTTTAATAAATTTTAAATAAAATAATTTTGCCCACCACTAATTACAAGTAATTTAGACAGATACGTGTAAGCTCATAGAGACAAATGCTTAAGTTCTAAAAATGTTTTTTTTTTAAAAATCTGCTTTAGTTCACTACTAATAGAAAAAAATATTTCTCAACAGCTTGGAGTCTTTGGCTATAACTATTTTAAAGAACCACTCCATCGCGAAATTATTGGTCTGTAAAAAAGGAACAACAAACGTTCCAAAGAGAACGATATCTTATCATTCCTTACAAAATCGAATGATTTCAACAGCTGCATCCACTTCATTTGCCATTCACCTACATAGAAACTTCTAGATGAAACAAATGCAAGCGACTTTTTTGACAATAGTCTGCTTTGTCCCTATTTCTCCAAACGATTACGATGAAGGTCAGAAGTGTGAATACGTGTGATTGTTCCACTTGTGATCGGACCTGAAACCAGTCACATTTAAAAGAGAAGACATAAATTCCTTTTTGAGGACGGCATTTTTATCGATATGCTCCATTTCATCGATTTCTTTTAATCATGATTATTGGGTAAAACTATGTTTAATAAAAACTTGTTTTTGTAGGTGGTTCTAATTTCAATGTTTTATTTATAATTCTATTTATTTATTTATTATTTTTATTTATTTTAATTTTTTTACAATCAAAATATAAACGTACCTTTAAATGATTGAGAGAAAAAATTGAAACTCCATATGATAGTAAAAAAAACATTTTGTTTGCTGCTGGAACAAAAAAGGTGATTGAATCTTTTATTTAAAGAATTCCAAAATTGAAAGCCATATTGAATGCTAATTTACTATTAGCAATAAAAAAAACTCTGCGTCCAAAATTTCAGATTCAGTAGGTGACTAAAATTTGAATACGAAAACAAACATAAAACGAGGAAATGTATCTAATAATCAAATCGACAAGGAACAAATTAATTTTTTACTTTATTTTTGATTATTTTGTGTTATTGTTATATTATCATTAGTTGTACTATCATTAGTTATTGTATTATCATTAGTTGTTGATTATCATTAGTTGTATTATCATTAGTTGTTGATTATCATTAATTGTATTATCATTAGTTGTATTATTATTAGTTGTATTATCATTTGTTGTATTATCATTAGTTGTTGTATTATCACATTTGCATCAATTTTCTTTCTCGCGAAAACTGTTTATTACTTTCAGATGCTAAAAATGAACGCATCATAAAGGTGGAATAATATTAGATAAAGTCTTGTTATTATTTATTTAGTTATTTATTCTTATTTATCAGATTAAAAGGAGTAATACATGACCTCCATTGCTGTAGTAGGGAGTTTATCTGCACACTAATTGATAATGCAGTAATTAATAGTTACTCATTCTATGCAATTTCCGTGATTGATAAATAATTCATTGCTAAATTTGGTAACACAAAGCTATCAACAGATGCATGGCTAGATTTGATAATAAAGGACAATCAACATATTGCAATACATTGAATAGATCAACAATACTAACACAATCAGCAGATAAGAATGCATTTATTAATATTTAAATAATCCATTGACAACATTTGACAAAATAAGATAATCAACAGATTAATAATACATTTGCTTAATTTGTTTATAAAAACAATCAACAGTTAAAACACATTGCTAGATTTGATGATACAAGACGATATTGTAGATCAAAAACTCGAAATATCTTATATCTTTCATCAATAGTTCGAAACAATTGCCGATTACCATCATATATTCATCTACCCACAACTAACGGAATTCTCGTTATTTAAAAAAAGTAATTTTCCTAGTGGTCGCGAAGGTTAAGTATTAACAATTTAAACTCTTTATTACCTCGGTCCCGAGCTTCTAAAAACACACTATAAGATAATTTATAGTTTTACCATCACTAAAACATTCGTGGACGTTTAAGCTTTCTGGGGATTCAAATATATGGGTGATTCTCACGAAATATGACAATTCACTGTCCCTTGCTCCAAGATCTAATACTATAATACTAAAGGAACTTCTTTTAAAAAAAAATTAATAAATTGCATTGCTGTTAGCATTTTAAAATGACTTTGCACTAGCATTGACTGTTTTGTACAGTTAAAAAATTTAATTGAACTTCAAAATGTCATTTTCCTGGCATGTCCCAAACAATGTTTCCAACAATAACTAGCTTCAAAACTTCCCATGAATTTTTCAATATCTAATTTTTTTTATCTCAACCGGTGTAAGCATTTCTAGAATATACGCAGAGGGTATTATTTACGAATAGTTTTTTCATTTAAAATAATTTATTCTGTCAAAAATTTGTTTGTCCCAATAAAATCTGTCATTTTCCTGGCTACTTTTATTTAGTGATTTATAACTAAAATAGATAGAGCCAGCAATTAATATCTTATGTTAATAGATTGATTAGATACCCTCCTATTTGAACATGTCTTGTTGCATGAATAAAGAGTCAATTTTCTGATTCAAAATCTATTTCAAAAAAATTTTCAAGATGAGTAGGTTTTTGTGTTGTCATTTTCCTGGCTTCTTGAAATCATTAATAACATAAACTACATAGATTTATCTGAGTTATTTTAAGAAATCCTGTTGTTTTCTGCAGAATGTAAGCGTCTTAGGCCAAAATATTAAATTAAAGTAAAGTTATATGCTATAAAATGGTAAATTTGTCATTATCCTGGCTGTCATTTTCCTGGCTTATGAATTCCAGGACATTGAAGTGTTACCAGAATTCTTTTTTAACTGCTAATACTGTAAGGAGGAAAAGCAAATATTAACCTAATACCAAGTTTATGTATGATTGTAATATGGTTGGATGTAATCAAAGTTATTTATTTATTTAATGATTGATTATTATACACAATTTTATTCTGTACATATCAGCAACAACAAAAAAATTTGATTCTTTCTACAGTAGATAAAAAGAATTAATTTAAGCAATTTATGGTCCATCTAACATAAAGGCTTAAGTTGAGTTACTTACTATTAACATAAAATGACTGTTTTTTAAACTTCTAAGCTAATATGTCATTTTCCTGGCATTCAAGATTTGGTGAATTTCTATTTTATTTTTTCTCTCGAGCAAATGTCAATAAACTACACTGCTATCTGTAAGATATTAATAAATGTAACTAAAGAAGTATACAAAAAAAATTGTAGATAATTTTGAGGACTTTAAATTTGAAGAAATTTTTTGGTCCGAAATGTCATGTTTAAAAAGAATCACCCATATATGCAGAACACACATAAACAGGAGTGATTTTTCGAAATATAATTCGAAAAATAAAGCAAAATCCATTTGTTCTTCGATAACGTAAGTAATTTTAAATATTAGATAATTTAATTATTCTGAAAATAATTTTTTTCTTTTGACTGACTTGTTTTGTGTTCCGTAGGACACTTTTTGATTTATATTTACTTAATATTTAAAAATAATACAGTCAAGAACATGCAAGTCCACGTGTACCTTGGTACGAATGACGAAATTTATGACAGCGTAGTAGTCAAGTGAAATCTCATAGTCTTGTGAATATTTACTTTTATATCCATTTAGTAATATTTGTATGTGTATTTTAATTAATTGTTTGATGTTCACATACATACATTTAATGAATTTACCTTTTCGAGTTTTTTTTCTCCATAATTATGAAATTTTACCATAATTATGAATAATTATTACCATAATTTTCTCCATAATTACGAAATTATAATTATAAAATTTAATTACACTGCTCAAAACAATTAAAGGATATTGTGGTTGTGGGTTGATCTAGCATCTGGAGAATTGCTTGAATGATTGATACATTATAGACAGACGTAGTAGGCTATATGAGATAAAAATGACATTTGTTTGGCAGAAAAAATTCGTTTAGTTGCTCATTTGGGTATAAAGGAAGAAAAAAAAACAGAATTTGTGCATATGAGAAAAGCAAACAAACAAAAAAGGCTTTTCCTTAAAAGAAAATCGTTTTTAGTAGGGGGAATATTTTCCCCGGACGGCCAGTAGCGTTGAACACCTTTGAGGTATTGAGTAAATGAGATTATTAATGAGGGGCTAGGATATTCTGCCCCTCTCCACCAGCAGAGCTTTTTCCAGTTCTTAGAGAGTGGTAGGCGTCCAGCAATTCATCTGCCTAGAATGTTCCAAGCATGCTCGATTGGGTTCAGGACTGGAAAACTCACCGGCCAATTCATTGGTATGATTCCTTCCTCCAAAAAGAAATTATTCACCAAGTTAGAAATTATTCACCTGCAATTGTCGTCCATTAACCTGAAGTCATCTACAATTGCTGCAGCGTAAGATACTATAATAGGTCTCTCAACTTTAGATCGGCGACCGATCAGAGCTCCGTTTTGAATGATATGGAGATCGGTGCGCCCATCAATAAAGGTGCCAGCTTAGATCCTCCATCCTCCACCACCAAATCTTACACTTTCGGGCACGAACGCAGGATTCTTTCTAGTGCCACGTGACCTCCAGATAAAAATACACCTATTATCAGGATGAGCCAAAAAAAAGGGACCTATCAGAGAAAAGAATATTACGCCATTTATTTTTCCTCCAGTTAACATGCTCTGTTGCAAATGGCCTGTTCCAAACACCTCATGTTAACAGAAAAGCGAGACGGTGGCTAGCCGTTAACGTGACACACACCATTGGTCGGCGAACATACAGACCTATAGCGTAAATATGGTTTTAGACAGTTTGTGTCGAAACCGTGGTGCAAGTAGCCGAGTGAAGGTGTTGTTGAAGAAGAGTGGCATTCATACTTCTGTGTCTCCTCTAAGTGTCACCACTTCTCTGATACGTAGGAAGTGGTAGATAAAAGGCGATTATACATTTCAGTTTATGATGAGATACGTTCATCTTTTGACGCAGATAAGACTCCGAAGTCCTTTCATACTTATTTTCTTCTGACTACCGAATTACAAGCAAAAATATGTTCTGGTATTTTTTTTTAATTATGAAAACAGTCTAACAGTTACTCAGAAATCTGTTAGATTATCGGAATTATATTTGTACTAAAATATAAAAACCAAAAAGACTAGTGTGAAAAAAAACTGTTTTTCATCCCTATTCAAAGGTTTATCAATAATTCAGTTTGTAAATTTAAGAAATCTCAATGAGGAATAACTGTTTCTCTTAGAGATCTAAATAATTGAAAATTAGCGAAAATTTGAAAAATTATTGTTTGGAAAAGAGCCGTATCTGGAAGATTTTACCATTGACGCAGAAAAAGACACTGGTGTTCCATGCTATATTTCCTAAACATGATTTATTAAAATACTAAATACAATATTTTGTACTTATTTGTACCTAAATTAATGTAAAATAAGGTTCTTGTTGTTTCTAATGCCATTAGCCTGGGTGAAAACAAGCGAATTTAAGGCAGAATATGCGTTTCTTGTTTTCAGTGGCGCCATCTATTGCCAAGAATACGACTTCACCACACACATCACAGCCCGTTTATAGGGGGGACCCATTCAATCATTCAACCACAGATCGTAATTTTGACCTGAACCAGAGAACGACTGATCCCCAACTCAGTACCCTCAGAGGTAGGATTTGTCATGGAAAGATGGGGAATTTTGTGACCCGACAGCTTTAAGATACATCGGTCACCATTTAATACACGGGGAGTCTTTGACCAGCGGGGATCGAACTCACAACCACTTGGACATGGGTCCAACGCCCTACCAGGCTATCCCGGCCCCAATAAATTAAGAAAAAAAAGTATGACAAATATGTTTAATAAAAATTCTGTGTCAAAGATTTTAATATGTTTTTTTTTTCAAGCGTTATTTTTAAAAGGGCGGACTATTGTATACGTATGTATATAAATCTATACCCTCTTTATAAGCTTGTACAATCAGGCAAAAAAATAAATCGAATTAAAAATATCAGTATTTCTGTTGCTTTAGGAACAAAACTAGTTTCGGATTTGAAATCCTTACACCTAAATTAGGTAAGGTAAAGTACTCGTACAAATTTTTAAAAAAATTATTCTCCAGTGTTATCTGTACAAAAACTAATTTCTACACTTTCTCGGGTAACTCCTTCAGACGGTCGTTTTGTACTAAGACTTCTACTAAAATAAACTCAGTGGCGCGACAGCCCATAGAAGGCCAGGGCCTACTGTGCCCATCCCAGTCTTCTTGACCGTGGGCTCTGGGGTGCAGGAGCAGATGTTCCGGTTGGGCGGTTAGCTGAGCGCGGAACCCCCAGTGTTTAGTTCTCAAGCATGCTTGGTACTCATTTATAGAAGGGATGAAAGGCTGAGTTGACCTTGCCTGGCCCGAGGATCGAACCCAGGCCCTGTGGCACAGGAGCGCGAAGCGCAACTACTCAGTCACCGGGCGTCGTACTAAAGCTTCACAATTAAGGAAATTTTTTATTTTAAGTTACTGGTATTAATACAAAATTAAAGACAACAAATGTATTCACAATATTTGCCTTGATTTTTACTCGTAAATTAACAATTATTAAATAATAAAACACTTTTTTAAAGTGTAAATAAAATTAATATAGACTACAAGGGCAACAAGTTATTTTAATCAACGTGACTTTATCCCCAGCAATCTACCTTTATTCTATTTATAACATTTTCCGAACCATTATTAATTTTAAGCCAAAATTCTCAGGAACATTTTCGAATATAAAAATGCCTCTCATTTCCTTCTAATCCCCTCTTTCTCCCTCGCAAAAATACACCTTCACCACCGAAGACAAAAGGTCAGGCTACAAAAGAGAAGCTAATAATTTTTCTCTGGATACAACAACATTAACAAAAGACGGAGAAAAGAAGAAAAAAACGCGCCAAAGAAAGAGGTTTTCTACGAAGGTGATTATTTTTATCCAGCGTTGGCGTCGGATGAGGATCGAGCGACATTTCGCTTCTTTTTTTTTTATTTTTCGAGCCAGTCGCATCTTGAGGTTGAAATCGATGCTGCGATGTGATAGAGAGAAGAGGAAAGATAAAGTTCAGATATTGGGACAAGGATTAAATTGGGATGAGACTTTCCAGAAAGAATATTTTCGAATACGTGGGAGTGATTGATGGATGTGTGATAGTAAGAGAGTTTGATGATGAAATAATTTGAATCAGAGTTAAAAATTTATTCAGTAATGTAGAATAAGCAGTTTTATTTTCTGGGGGATCAAACTTATGAATGGAATCGATTTGTTCGGTGAGAACTGTCGCAGTGTCTCTCTTTTCAACACTTTCTCCAACAAAAAATTTATCTTTTCGCACAGCGTTAGGTATAATCTTAAAATTCTAGCAAAAATAAAATTTAAAAATAAATAAATAAACACATTAGGAATGCAAGTTAATCTTATAGCAAGCAGCTCTAATTCAACAATTCGTTTTACATGTTAACAAAATACAAGGTTTAAACGAAAACGAAACAGAATCGCTATCAAAATCTGACGAATCACTAACGAGGATGGTGGGATGAAAAGTAAGAAATCACTTTGATGGAACTTCGAGGTGGTATGAATAATCTTCTTTCGACACTTCTATTTTTCCTCCGGCATTCAAACATGCTTAAATGTTTTAAGTTTCACTCTCTTCAGTGTCGATTCATATGATTCCACGAACAATTTTATTTCAATCTAGCTTTAGTTTGTGGATTTTAAATTTTAATACTTTTGATTACTTTTTAATCCTAATTACTTTTTTTATACGGATTCTAAAAATATTAATGCTTGCACCGATTACAGAACGCCTTCCATATGTATTAGTAAAGATTTTCTTTTATTTCATAACCGTCGTTAAACAGCCGACCCAATTGCGGGTTTGCGACTACTAATGTTCAACTCCGTAGCCTTGTAATTCTGAATCCAATCCAGGAGACAAGGGAACTCCTGGATCAAGCATTGGGAGAAATTTGCTTTCGTGGAGAACTTATTTGATTGAACCAACCCGGATTTGCGTTACGTGGAGAGGAAAACCAAGAAAACTTCCCACAGCCATCACTAGGATTTGAACCCGGTTCACCTCATTGGAAGGCGAACGCTCTATCCCCGAGCCATCGCGGTTCAAAGTTAAGATTTAAAATTATTTTCTGTAGTAGAAAATAGGTAAAGTTCTTATATAAATAACCAGATTTTGAAGAAAAAAATTAATGCTATAAATGCCCACCTGTTTATTTACAATCCAACTCTCTTTTACGACTCACTCTCTTTTTTCCTCTTTATGACTCGCTCTTTCTTTCTCACTCTCTTGATATTTTTTGGAGGTTTTTCTCTTGGCTGTAGTTGGTCTTAATTATAATATAAGCTTTTATTTATATTAAATATTGTCATCTGTATTGTATTTCAAGAATCGAGTTCTTTTTTTTTAATTTTATTTATTTAAGAAAATACCAAACAGGAGAGTAGGTCGTCAAAGGCCGCTGGATGGAAAAATAGCTGCTCGTATCAAGGAAAACGTTTTTTCGAAATTCAAAATTTCAAAAAAACGTTAAGTATTCCCATAAAATGATGTCATATATCAGGAAAAAAACCTTCACTCTTAAAAATATTTAGATCTTCCAGAATGAGCTTTGGGTCAATTGATTATTTGGTTCAAAAAGTAAAAAAAAAAAAAAAAATTAAAAAGCAATAAATAATAGGAAAATTTAAATTTAATTGAAAAAAATAACGTTTAAAATGTAAAATATCAGTAAAAATATAATGTATGAACTTAACATTTAGGCAAGTTGCTGGTGATGGGACTCACAAAAACATTTATAATGCAAGGTTGGAGACAACTGTGCTCGTTGTATTTTCTTTAATTTTTGCTTTTAGAATCGAAAAATAAAACCCCTTTTGAAATACTTTGAGTGAAGAGTTTGCAGATGGAATTATTCGAATAAAAGTTGAAATAGATTTCGGTGTATCAAATAAAAAAAAATTATTTAAGCTGGGTCATATTTTTAAATAACACATTCCAGTATTTATACTTGACAGTTATCTTATCTAACTTTCTCTTCAACAATTTTTCTAACAATGCCGACCAGGCTATGTAGTGGTCAGGGAGCACACACTTCACATTAGAAAGGTCCTGGGTTCGAATACCGGACGAAGCATGGATGTTCTTTCATTCTCTGTACTATCTGTCCTTATTGTGGGAGCAATGATGGCCCACCTAATATGGTGCGCCTGAGAAAGTGACCAAATCTACCCTACTAATACCTGAATGACGAGTTTCAATCGAGTGAGCATTGAAAAGGAAAAAAGAAAATTTCTCTCAAGAAATTTATGTTTTATACATTAAAAGATAAATTTCTTGATAGAATTTTTCATGGTTGCCATCTTGCAATGCTTTCACAGAGCATTTTTTCAAAATATAAGATGATAATAAAATAACTTGGCTAACATATGCTCTTCTGGCAAAAACAGAAGGCCGAGTTGTTTCATTTATGGTAACCTGAATTATTTTACTCTACATCTCATTATGTTTTAATGATTTAACTATGTTTTAATTAAGTTTTCGTTATATTTTTATGTTTCGATTATGTTTTTGCTAAGCTTTTAGGTTTCAATTACGTTTATGATATGTTTTTAGGTTTATGTATGCTTTGTTAAAGTTATAAATATATGTCATTGTGTTATATTTCTTAATCCATGCTATTTGGCAGGGCGTTACACGAAGTATGATTATCACCAAAATAATAATCGCCAAGTTGTAGCTAGAACTATTTTTCCCTCTCCGATATATGTTTACAAGAATAAAATTATTAACGATTTCCACAAATAACAAATAATATACAGCAAATAATATTTCAAAATTCAGCCATTATAATCGTAAGATTACAATGGCAGAATTTTGAAATATTCAAATAGAAACACCTATTGGTTTCGCATCGAGATGTAATCATGACGTTAAAGAAATCGAAATACAACTATCCAAAATTGACTATAATTAAAAAAAAATCATTATTTGTTCTTAACTAAGCAAACATTTAGCAATACAGTTTGAAAGCAAATATCCAGATCAAACTATATTTGCGAAGCAGCTCTTTCAATTAAACTGATCAAACATCTGCTAATAAAGATTAGAAAAAAAGCCTCCATAATCACATTAGTATATAGATAACAAGATATGATAGTTACATTTACACTGATTTAAAGAGTTTTCCCAGTAAATCAATAAATTTCCGACTAATAAAATTAGAAAGCAACCATCCAAATTACATTATATGAAGAAGGAAAAAAAAATTTTCTTCAATCCAATGAAACATCTGACAATCAAATTAAAAAAAAACAGGCATCAGTATTAGACTGACATTAACAGCTATATAAAAAGCATAGTTTTACACTCCTTCAGATTTTCCCTGTATATCAAAAAATAATTTAATAAATATTCATACTATACGATAGTCAAACAATGTTTTTCTTTAAATAATTAAAACTTCTCTCAAATTTAGTAAACAAGAATCCATATTGCACTATAATCAATAAATTTATTTTTCCTTTTAATCAATTGAATTCCTATCAAGTAATTTCGCGAATAATTATCCACTTTAGACTACAGTCAAAGAATTAGTTTCCCTCTAAATAACAAAAAAATCTCTTAAATAAATTAGGTAAACAAATATCCATATCAGACTACTATCAAAAAATTTTTGTACCTGTGTTGTACCTTGTTGTGTTAAATCCTTAAAACTTCCATCAAAAAAAATTTGAAAATAATAATCCATATTAGACTATATTCAAGGAATTTATATTAAAATTATTAAAATTTCTCTCAAATAAATTTAGTAAACAAGTATCTATATTAGATTATTATCAATTAATTTATTTTTCTTTTTAATCCTTTGAATTTCTATTTAAATAATTTAGAGAACAAATATCCATGTTAGACCACAGCAATAATAAACACTGAAGTAATATACAGCAATAATCCATATTAGACTACAGCAATAAACAATACTCCATATTATACAGTCAAAGAATTTATATTAAAATTATTAAAATTTCTTTCAAATAAATTTAGTAAACAAGTATCTATTATATTAGACTATTATCATGAATTTATTTTTCCTTTTAATTTCTATTTAAATAACTTAGAAAACAAATATCCATATTAGACTTTAGTCAAAAAAAACTAAAAATTTTATCATATAAATTTGCATAAAAATAACAAACAAATATCCATAATGGACTACAACCAGAATTTTTTTTATATTTTTAAATCCTTAAAATGTCTCGCAAAATTTAGAAAACAAATATCCATTGGACTATATTCAAAGAATTGTTTTCTTTAAATAATTAAAACTAATCTCAGATTAATTTAGTGGACAAATATCCATATCAGACTATAATGACATTTTTTTTCCTTTTAAATAACTAAAACTTTTATCAAATAAATTTAGTAAACAAATATCCATTTTAGACTAAAGTCAAAGAATTATTTTTTTAAAATCCTTAAAACTTTAAACAAACAAATTTAAAAAGCAAATATCTATATTAGGCTCTAGTCAAAGAAATATTTTTCTTTCCCTTTAAATAAATAAAACTTCCATATTAGACTTAAATATCCATATTAGACTTAAGTCAAATAAAAAAAATTTATCAGTAAATCCTTAAAACTTTCAGCAAATAAATTTAGAAAATAAATTACCATAATAGGCTCTAGTCGAAGAATTATTTTTCCCTTAAAACAACTAAAACTTATATCAAATAAATTCTAAATTTCTTTAAATTATTATTTAATTTAGAAAATAAATATCCATATTAGACTAAGTAAAAAAAAATTATCACTAAATCCTTAAAACTTTCATCAAATAAATTTAGAAAATAAATATCCATATTAAGCTCTACTCAAAGAATTATTTTCCCCCTTAAATGGCTAAAACTTCTATCAAATAAATTTAAAAATTCTAAATTTATTTAAATTATTATTTACATTAGAAAACAAGTATCCATATTAGACTTAAGTTAAATATTTTTTTTTATCACTAAATCCTTAAAACTTTCATCAAAAAATAAATATCCATATTAAACTCTAGTCAAAGAATTATTTTTCCCTTTAAATAGCTAAAACTTATATCAAATAAATTTGGAAAACAAATATCCACATCAGATTTTATGCAAATAACTAATGCCCAAATCGGTGCTATTCTTTCCCCAACAAGGGTTAATAAAGAGGGTTAACAAAAACCCTAACCCTTTCACACTGCCGACTTTAGGGACCGCATTTTCACTTGTGATTCATGAAATCATTTTCCCTTACTGGTCAACACGCTTTATTGATTATTGTGCATGAATCATTTTGAGAGAGCAGAGGTGGGGGGGGGGATGCTCACCCACATCTTGTTTCATGATCAACGTATTAGGCAAAAGCGTATTTTCTTGTTATATCATTTAATGAGCTGTTAGGCGTTATCTCCTATATGCGTATTATGCATATTTATAACTCATCAAAGCCTCTCTATTAAGCAATTAGCCGTATTTATGAAGTTCCATACCCATGCCAAGTTCTAAATAATATCGCATTCATGACGCTTAATAGAGATTATAAGGAATAATGCATTTACGTTTAAAATAAGTGGGTATTTTCTTTTATTAGCTATCACTTCGGGTTTTTTTTTCTGTAACATTTAAATATGCTTGTTTTGCCAAAGAAAGTAAACCCCTTGGGTACGGTTGATTCAGAAAAGCATTCGTACAAAATCAGAATCAAGTTGTAATTAAATAAAAAACGGTAACTTAAATGTAGTCGTTGCTAATTTGACAGACTTACTTTGCTTTTACTTTAATTATTGGTAGTTTAATCATATATATAATCCATGTTAATTCAAAGTATATCTAAATTGTTTTATTTTGAACAAAGTAATGGTGAATTAAATAAATCAAACAATTATAACTCCGCCCACAAATAAACTGCTAAAGAATTACTTTGATTACCAGTTTTATCTTTTTACCCTGATTAATTCGGTTTTATGCTGGCACGTATTTGTGACAGTCGGCCCGAAAGGGTTAAGTAATACGTTTTTTTTTTCTTTATTTCGCAAGCGTTTAACACTTTCTAAGAAGGGTATGCCACAGTGCTTCACTTTGTTGATAATACTTTCTTAGTGGTCGCAAAATAATTCAAAGTTTCATTTAAAATGATACTTCGTTTCCATCATCTCGGAAAACATAATTATTCTAGGGTTTTCTGACACCTAAATATGTTTGCGTTGTGCAGGCTTACCCACCAACAATTCATACTTGCAATGGTTTCTGTGATTTAATGGCTACCGGACAGATTTTAAATTCTTACTAAAATTCAATACAAAAAGAGCTTTGACAATATCGCGGACATCTTTTGAAAATAGTTAAAATTAATATCAAAGCACTTTCGTGCAAGCGCAGCTACGAACCACAACTATTAGGACTATATTTTCCAGAAGAACGGATATATTTTGAGGGTCAAGAATCCGTCGAAAAAAATAGGCAAGTTTTTTCAGAAAAAACACGTTTTGTGTCTAATTTTGTAACTTAGCTATCGCTTACACAAACTAATCAACCATACCATGTTAGTCCCATGAACCCTTTCGAATCGTGCATCATTAGTCCCATCAATTACATCTTAGTACGTGAAATTTAATCATTTGATCAAAAATTATCAAGATACTCTCTTTTTCATTTTTTACGATTTGACTGAATTTGAATGTTTCCTATTTTTTATTTTGCGAACATCAATTGGAGATTATTTAACTAAATGCATGTATACATTATAAAAACGAAATATAGTAACGTAAAATTAATATTAAAATTCGAGAGGGATCCTCATATAAAAAGTCAGTTATTTTCATATTTTGTATGCATAATTTGAAGGATTGAAATAGGAAGGATTGAACTCAAATCATTCAATGGCCGATAGACCTGTAAATATTCTGCAAACGTAAAAACTGCATGTAATTTGGGATACTTGTTGTCGTCGGCCATTCTGGCAGAGGGGAGTGCGATTGTTCTTGTTTTCCAGTGGCGCCATCTATGGCCAAGAATTCGACTTCTGCCTTACCCATACGTCACACCCGTTTATATTTCCGACCCATTCATACATCCATGCATTCGTTCACAGATCCAAAATTTTGACCTGAACCAGAGAACGATCAATCTCCAATTCAGTACCCGCAGAAATATTAATTTGCTATTGGAACAAGGAGGATTTTGTAACCCGACAGATTTAACGTGCATCAGTCACCATTTTACTACACGGGGAGTCTTCGGTCGGCTGGATTCGAACTCCCGTTCTCCCAAACGTGAGTCCAGTCCCCTGCCAACCAAGCTATCCCGGCCCATTTGAGATACTTAAATATGAAATATGCTAAGACAGGCTAATGTTATAAGAATTTCGACCAACTAATGAGGCAAGACTCCATGGCTAAATTTAATTTTACTGGTATACTTGATGTAACTTGATATCCGAAAATACGGAAAAAAAATAAATATCTCGGTACTAAGTTTTGAAAAGATGACTTTATAGTTTAACAGTCATCAAAGAATATAATCTTTGCCACTATATAAGTTCAAAATTGTGTTCATTTTATTAAAGTTTTCTTTAATAATATATTAAAGGATATCACATTTTCCATTCTAACGGTTCAAAGTTTTGTTTATTTTATCAAATTTTTGTTTAATAATATATCAAAGAACCTTGGCTGCTATAAACGTTCAAAGTTTTGTTTATTTTGCAAAAGTTTAGTCCAGTAAATAATATATTAAAGAATATAATATTTTTGCTATAACGGTTTAAAGTTTCGTTTATTTTATCAAAGTTTTGTTTAACATATCAAAAAATATAATGTTTGCTATAACGGTTCGAAGTAATATTAGTTTAATGTCATTTTAGTTTGTCACATTTCTCTTCATACCTTTCGAAGGATTCGTTAAATAATAATTTGATAAAAGTAAATGATAGAAATTTAAATGATAGAAATTTAAATGATAGAAATTTAAATGATACAAATTTAAATGATAGAAATTTAAATGATAGAAATTTAAATGATACAAATTTAAAATAATGAATCAGAAATAAATAAAAAAAATTAGAAATAAATATAAAATTGGTTAAGTTGTTTCATCTTTCGTTAACGCTTGAAGTAAATAAAAATATCGTAGAAGTTAATAAAAGATATCGTGATTAAAAAAAACCTTGTTTAGTTTGATTTATATGTGTCTAGAATTTATCGTTTTATTAATAAGAATATAATTATAAGTTCATAATCAACCAATTTTAAAAGAAAGCAATTTCAATAACTTAATTTATTTATTTATTTTGAAAGAAAAAAAATTTTTTTTTATTAATAATACCCTCAATTTAAAATCGGTACATTTCGAGATAATTTACGGTGTTTCAACTTTTACATGTACATTATTAAAATACTAAATGAAATGAAGATAAATGTCGGAAATGCATTTGTCAAAGATCACGATATTAAGCAATCTTCCATCGCCCTACATAGTTGGAATTCTAATCAAAGGTTTGAGTTTTCTTCTGCAGAAATCATTCTGCACAGCTCTTCATCTACCGAACTTGATTTCTGGGAATCACTCCATATTTTGAGAGATTTTAATAATTGAGTTAATGATCTTTCTAGCTTCTCACCCTTTCCCTATGTATGGAAATCTGCTCTAATTTAATCTTTTGCCCCTGGGGCTCCCGCCAAACCCCTTCAAACACCTGCTGCTTAGCATTCTTCTTTTCATTATTTTGCTCAAACTTGTTCCCTGTCCTAATTGTTTCAGCCACTTTGCTTTTCGTATATCATTTGGTGTTTAGACACTGAAGAAGGTTCTTGTTTAAAGAACCGGAACTATAATATGTCCACTTTTGAACTTGATTTGCATGCTTTATTGTTTCCGTTCTCACGTTGTCTTTCGCTTTAGTCAGGAAATAATACTTTCAGTAGCAAATAACACTTTCAGTAGCAAATAACCTGTCATTAAAGCTTGAATTTTCACAGTGCAAATGATGTGAAAAGTGTTGTAAGGAAAGAAAAGATGGTATAATAATGTGTGTATTAAGTAAAACTAAATTTTTAACAATTTATAATCGCTTAAGTGTTAATAGTACCATAACATAATCAGTAAACAAAGGCAAACATTTTTTTTCTTTTCAAAAATGTCAATTTTTTAGCAGAGCGAAAAATAGAAAGAAAAAAAAACACCTTCTGCTTTGGACTATCGTACTAGCACTAGCACATTTAGGATATCCCCCACCTATCCCCCAGAAGTTAGGGACATCGGTCATTCCATCCTTTGCCGCCATCTATCGGGACGTTTAGAAATGCTTAGGTGGGTGGTAAACAAAAAGATGAAAAGTAAACAACTAAAGAAATGATATTTTAAAACATAACTTAACAAAATTTCAAAATCCCAACTTTAAATTATTATAAAAGGAAGGCATTATTATAAGAAGTGTTTCCTAGGAAGTATTAACAACTTTTATAATATTTTTTATATTTTATTGCAAAATTTTCACAATCCTATATTTCGCAATCCTTTTGAATGCGTTTAAAGTATTTATATAAATAAAGAAGATTGACTACGCACAGAAAATATTTTAAACATTATTATTCATGAAAAATTTTTTAAAAATGTTGATAAGCAAACTAATATATAACAACCCTAAAGCGTTGTTATATATTTATTATTTAATGACTAAATAAGTATTTAACAAGAAAATATAAGGTTTATGTAAATTGCATTACTAAACGTTTACACTAAGAAGAATTCATGGGAAATATTGTTAATCTCTTCAACCAAAAACTTTATGGTTATCAATTTTATTGGTTTAAAATAATTTAACAATGAAATATAATGTTTATGTTTATCGCAAATTACTTTTACCTTAAAATATAAACATTAGTAAAACTGTTAACAGATCGACTAAAAACATTGAAGTTTTAATTTTTAATGACTTGATAAAATTTAACAACGAAACATAATACTTATTTTCACCGCATACCTAACGTTTACATTTTAATGCGAAAAGAACGTAATTCAAAATCTTTAAAAAGTAAAAAAAAGAAATAATAATAATATTCTAACCGATGTTATTGTCTATCAAAATTAAATAAACCCTATTATTAAATTTATATGAACATATAATTGATTTCCAATTGAATTAATATGAGTTTATTTTTGATTCTTTAACTCAACCCATAAACACCCAATTTTTTATATTGCAAAATGTGAAATGTACCATTATAAGAAAAAGGAGTAGTATGTACTCTTTTGTATATTAACTACTACTAATGTGAAAAGAACCATTATAAAAAAAAAAGAGTTGCATGTACTCTTTTGAATGTTAGCTACTACTAATGGGAAAACTACCGTTATAAAAAAAGAGTAGTATGTACTCTTTTGTATGTTTATTACCACTAATGTGAACCATTAGTGGTAATAAACATACAAAACCATTATAAAAAAAGAGTAGTATGTACTCTTTTGAATGTTAGCTACTGCTAATGTGGAAAGTACCATTATAAATAAAAAGAGTAGTATGTACTCTTTTGTATGCTTCCTACTACTAATGTGAAAACTACCATTATAAAAAAAGAGTTGCATGTACTCTTTTGAATGTTAGCTACTTCTAATGGGAAAATTACTGTTATAAAAAAAGAGTAGTATGTACTCTTTTGTATGTTTATTACCACTAATGTGAAAAGTACCATTATAAAAAAAGAGTAGTATGTACTCTTTTGAATGTTAGCTACTGCTAATGTGGAAAGTACCATTATAATTAAAAAGAGTAGTATGTACTCTTTTGTATGTTAGCTACTAATTAAATTTGAATATATAAATGTATCTATATTAATGCAGTTTAAAAGGGTCATAATACTAATACGTACTTGTCAACCTCTAAATTTTATACTTTCGGAAGAAATTATTTATGTGTCATGCTTTGATAAGCGCATAGCTGCCAACTTTTCCGTATTTTGAGTGAGACTTCATATGTATACTTGAAGTGGTTTATCTTTTCTATTTATTTCCTGTTTTATGTTTATGTTTCTTGTTCTATGTTTAGTTCATGTTTTCTATTTATTTCTTGTTTTATGTTTTTGTTTCTTGTTCTATGTTTAGTTTATGTTTTCTATTTATTTCTTGTTTTATGTTTATGTCTCTTGTTCTGTGTTTAGTTTATGTTTTCTATTTATTTCTTGTTTTATGTTTTTGTTTCTTATTCTATGTTTAGTTCATGTTTCCTATTTATTTCTTGTTTTATGTTTATGTTTCTTGTTCTATGTTTAGTTTATGTTTTCTATTTATTTCTTGTTTTCTATTTTTGTTTCTTGTTCTATGTTTAGTTTATGTTTCCTATTTATTTCTTGTTTTATGTTTATGTTTCTTGTTCCATGTTTAGTTTATGTTTCCTATTTGTTTCTTATGGTTTTATGTTTTTGTTTCTTGTTCTATGTTTAGTTTATGTTTCCTATTTATTTCTTGTTTTATGTTTATGTTTCTTGTTATATGTTTAGTTCATGTTTTCTATTTATTTCCTGTATTTAAAAAATTAACTTTAAATGCTTTGGACCACCACTGTATTTCAATAAACTAAGCATATATATAAATGTATGTTACGTTGAAGCTTCTACTAACTAAAAATATATATTTCTGCATATGACAATAACTCAAGTTTATTTTTACTACCACTTTGAAAAATCATCCTCGAAAAGATTAAAAGTTGGCAGGTACGTATACGCGTTTAATTTATTCACTCGTTAATGTTGATCCAAAATATTTTTAAATTAAATATATATGCCTGATAATTAAAAGGAAAAAGCAAATATTCATACGAGATTAAAATAAAATCATACGTAGCATTCTTAAAAGTTGACGTTATACCAATGGATTTATGGTTAAGAGGTATATTTTATTTCTACCAATTGAAAACGTATAATGAAATGATTATGTTACCCGTTTTTGTTGAAATGACGAAAACTTCAAAAAACAACGAATCTAGTTTCCGCCGGATTTGCTGTTCTAGAGGGGGAGGGGGAATAATCGAGTTAGAAATAAATATTTAAAATACCGTTTACCTCACCTCATGATCGTATAATATCGTACATCGTATTGTAGTGACGGTAGTTCCTTTTTTTTTGTGATTATTTCATTATTTTTCATTTTAATAATTCATTTGCTAGTTCTTTAACTAATAATTTATTTTTTTCTAACGCAGTCTGTTAACGCAGTTTTCGTAAAACTTTTTCCTAAGATAGTACCATACCTATAACTTCAGAACCATCTGTACTGGGAAATTACAAAGAGAAATATAGCCCCCAAATCTAAAAATCATTTATCTCGTAAATGGTGTTAGAAAAATTAATTTTCCCTTTTAGCTTAGCATTAACTATAAATTTAAATGCAGTCTATTCTGTATTTTTTTAAAAACTATTTAAAATATAATAGTAGTGAACTTTGCTAGTTTAAACTGTTTAACATTTAAAAAAACAAAAAGATTTTACCTGCACACACACATTCTTTAATATTTAATTGTTTTTTATTCGTTATTTTTATTTGATAGTAACATGGATAGTATGTAAGAGTTACGTACCGAATTATCTGAAACCACGAGTTTGTTTGGATTATAGTTATATATATAGTTTGCACATAGTTTTGTTTATAGCTTTTCAAACACGTTTCTATGAAGCTAAATTATTTAAAAACAACAATATTGAAAAAAAAGGAAAAGAAGCTATTTGCAATCAGTGCTCATTTTCTTTAATAACTTGGTAAATATTTTGTTTATAATTATGCTTTTCATACATATTTTTATGGTCCCGCAGTGGAGTGATCGTTAAGACACGGTTCCCAGCAGATCACCGAAGTCAANCTGCGGACAATATCAAAATTGTGATGGCATGTCTTCGGATCATCCTCCGGGATGTTTCCCAGACCGTCGCTTGTAGCCCATTGTGCAGCTCTAGTGCGACGTAAATTAACAACAACATATTTTTATGAAACTAAATAATTTAAAATCAACGATATCGAAGAAAAAAATAATCTATTAGCAATCACCGCCCTTTTTTTTTATAACTGGTTAATATTTAGTTCATAATTATGCTTTTCAAACATGTTTCTATTAAACTAAATAATTTGAAATCAACGGCATTGAAAAAAAGAAAAATAATCTATTAGCAATCACTGTTTTTTTTTTAATAACTGGTCAATATTTTGTTTATAATTCAATATTGTCTTTACACATGGGCATACGCTGGCACTGCCCAGGCACTTTGGCAGCCCTTGAGAATCTCAGTTTTTATAAATTGTATTTAGATAAAACTAAGAATAAACCACTTTGTTTTATATCTTTTTTAAATTAAATACAAAAGTGCGCAATTCGTTTTCCCCCCCTACAAATAGTAATTGATTATCAATGCAAACACCAATGATTTGATTAGTTTATCACCAGAAAAACTTAAAAAGGCTACCTACATCTCTTTTTTTACATTCCAATGAAGTTTCTAGGTATTCAACTCTCACTTACTGTCCAATTTGCGCATGCAAGATGCATACGCACCTGTAAAATGAAATAATTTGAGCAAGTTTCATGTTGAGTCGTAATATCACTAAAAAAACTTGACCACCACCAACTCCGTTTCGTATTTAAAATTAGATAAATAAAGTAATATTTGATAGAGTTTAGAATAACACAGCACTATGATACTTTTAAACTGTTTATTGCTAATATTCATTGAAAGATTTATTAATAACTGCTAAGTTTGATAAAATATTTCATGCCATTATTTTTCTTCTTAATTTGTTACATCTTTGTACTTTTTCAATTTAACTATTTCCATGGTTTTGAAAATTACTTAATTATTTGGAAATTGTAACTGATTAGAATCTCAATATTTTTTTCTTTTTAAAAATTCTGCATAGTTTTAAAAAAAAGTTGAGTTTTGAGTGTAATCAAAATGTGTTTAAATTTGTAAAAATTATTACATATCTTAAAAATGCTTCACTTCATGTATGGAAAGTTTTTTAGTTCGATTTCAAACATTATGGCATGTTATCGAGGCGCAAAACATTTCTATGCCCGGGGGCCCGACATGCTATTAAGACGATCCTGTTATAATTATACTTTTCAAACATGTTTTTATGAGACTAAATAATTTAATATCAACAACATTGAAAAAAATATATATATATTTACAATCACTTCTTTTTTCATAACTGGTTAGTATTTTGTTTATAATTATGCTTTTCAAACATGTTTCTATGAAACTAAATAATTTAAAATCAACGATATTGAAAAAAAGGAAAATAAGTTATTAGCAATAATTGTTCCTTTTTTATAACAGGTTAATATTTTGTTTATAATTATACTTTTCGAGCATGTTTCTTTTAAACTAAGTAATTTAAAATCAAGGTTATTGAAGAAAAAAAAGAAAAATAAGCTATTTGCAATCGCTCTTTTATTTAATAACCGGTTAATATTCCGAACAACGGTAATAACCAATTTAAAATTACTATTGTTCTGAAATAAAACGTACTTTTATGAAGAAAAAAAGGTGGTCGGTCGTTTATACGTGGCCTAATCTGATATATTCTCATGTTGAATATCTTTTTAAAATATTGCAATCGAAGTTCAGTATGAAATCCAACTATTTATTTTATTGTAACATTACAGGACAGGAATGTTAGAATATTCCCAAGATTACTTTATTAAGGTAAGAAAATTTGACTACCTGTTATTTATGTGTATAAAAAAATAAATAAATAAATAAAAAGACGAAGAAAGGACATGTTCATCTCTTAAATATTTTTCAGGTGCGTGCGAATCCTGCTACTGCAAACCATTGCAAAAAAAAAAAAAACTATGACTTGATTGCATTATATTTTTAAGCAGGATTAAAGATATGGATATTATTACCCTTTAAAACCTGAGGCAAAAGTGCTCATTTTTTCTTTTTAAAAAATAGCTCAAAGCACGAGTTATTTTGTTTCGTGAACTCGTTTACTTAAGTTATTTTGTTTCGAATATTATTCTAAGAAATTTAACATAATTCATGCGTTCTAGAATACATTTTCAAATTTACGTTCTAATTTTATGTCTGTAATGAAACAGATAGAATATTTTGAATAAAATGGTAGCTAAGAGAAGAAAATGTTTAATCAATTTATACTTGGTTTAAAATGAATATATTACCATTAAGCACATATATGTTTAATATATAACTCACACAGTCTTGCTTCTCGAACTGGGGTGGCTCAGGTGATAGAGTATTTGCCTTCCAATGAGGCAAACCGGGTTCGATCCCCAGCAATAGTTGTTAGATACGAATTCTGCACCTGGCTTGCACCGACCACAGTGTTGACCTAAAATATCCTCAATGGTTGACGGATCATGGGTTAGAGTCCCCTTGCCGTCAAGATAACAGTGAGAGGTTTTCGCAGTTTTCGTCTCCATGTAACAAAAATGCGGATTAGATCCATCAAAAAGTCCTCCACGAAGACAAATTTCTCCCTATGCTTGATCTTTGAGTTCTTTTGTCTTCCGGATTGGGTACAAAATGATAAGGCTGCGGAATTGTACATTAGTAGTCATAAACTCAAGGTGGAGTCAGCAGTTCAACAAAAGTTATAAAATAAAATAAAATCTTTCTTCTCGGTCTTAGGGTTAAAAAGCAGCTTTTCTTTTTCATCTAATCAAATAACACTTTTTAACGAATAATACGCTATTTTTAATAGCTCACGAAACGAGTTCGTAATAATTGTTATTAAGACTGTTAATTTAGGCATTGCTCATCTCTAGACATTGCCCTCTAAGCAGATAATAAAAAATAAAAATAAAATGTTATTATAAAGTAAGTCACAATTTTTTGAAAATGATAAGGGTTTTTGAAAATGATAAGGGTTTTTAATACTTTGCTAGTTACTTCACTGCTTTGCTTGCCTTTGTATTTTAATTCCCGTGCGTCTTTAAATTCTTAAAAATTACTACTATTCGTATTGATAGAGTTTGTATATGTTTGTGGCCTCCTTTTTTTTTTTTTTTTTTTTTTTTTTTTTTTTTTTTTTTTTTTTTTTTTTTTTTTTTTTTTTTAAACAAGGTTGTGAACAATATTAAAGCGAACTGTCTTATATTTGGGGAACTTGTTTCAGTATAAGTAATGCTTAAATTAAAGGTTTGGTGTGCCCTGAATGTAGACTCAAAAAAATATACGAAAATTGACAATTATTCATTGATTCTAATGATTTTGAATGCCAGATTAGATAGAAGACTTTGGAATACCATTGTTCTGAAAAAATAGAAGGTATTGGAATTTTATTAAAGTAAAAACAGTTATGCCTCAAAAACTTTTAATGGCACTCAAAGTTCAGAAAGGCAGGTACCTCTTAAAATATAAGTCAATACTGTATGTTCAGCTTATCTTAGAGAGATTTAGCACGTTCATGAACTTATGTACTATATAACGCAGTTACTACAGGACAATATCCGTTCTCTCCAAAACTTGCGCAGATCATATGCGTGAACATGTGAGATGATGAACGAAAATGATTAATATATTCNCAATACTGTATGTTCAGCTTATAGTTCTTGAATCATTTCTTTTCTTATGTCACTTTTAGTACACCTCGCTCTAATCCATTTAGAAATTGGGAGATCTTAGAGAGATTTAGCACGTTCATGAACTTATGTACTATATAACGCAGTTACTACAGGACAATATCCGTTCTCTCCAAAACTTGCGCAGATCATATGCGTGAACATGTGAGATGATGAACGAAAATGATTAATATATTCTCGCACCATCCAGCGTGCTCACGTGGGTGTTTTCTGCGCAATTATTACAGAACAATCTCGGTTTCCTAAAGACATAAAGCCTAAAGAGCTTGCAAGATTAGAACATCGTGAATGTGCGTAATATTATTTTAAACTGCTAAATCTTTTTACTTTCACTTAGCATCCCGTATATTTATGTGGGTATTTTCTGCGCAGTTATTATAGAACTGTCTCGATTGTCTACAGAGCTTGCGTAAAACATAGTTACATGAATGAGGCATGTTACTTGAAAGTGCTGAATCTTTCTACTTTCACATAGAATCCCACACATTCACTTACATACGTTCTATTCAGTGCAGCTACTACAGTATATTCTCGATTCCTTACACATCTTGTGCTGCATATATATTACAACTGAACGTGTGGTATGCTGCAAGGAAGTGCAAAATATCTCTCATTAGTTACTAGATATTTGCTTGGCTTATAATTATTAAATCATTCCATTTCAGTTTAGAGTTGTTTAAATTTTAAAAAAACAAATGTTTTACAAAGTATATTCCATTGTTCCTTCAAAAACTTGATCATAACAAGACCTTTAACCCTATGCACTTAAAGTAATTTGATTGATGCATGTAAGCGGTGCTCTTAAATGAGATCATCTGATTGATTAGCTAAAGGCTTAAAATGCAATCTGAGTATTACAAAAATAAAATAAAAAAATAATATGAAAGAAAAACCTGTTATGCCGAAAAAATGAAATAATTTGCAATGCCATTTCCACCACAGAACGTTTTTCCGAGAAAATTAGTTCGAGCTGTCAATTTATACTTCCTTTTTTTATATACTGCTTCAAGGGTTTTGGTTGCGTGTTTTCTAAGAGCATTGACTTCATTTATATCATCATTTTACGAATATCGGCTACAATTTTTTTTATACCCCCTTTACTTAGGTAATCCTTCTTAGTTACACGTGTCCATAGTAACCCGATTGTTTTCGTAAGGGTACGACAAAAAAAAAAAGAGGAAAAATTCGGCTTTTTGATTTGAATATGGAAACATTATCGACGCCTTGAAAAGAGAATCATTCGAATCATTATAAAAATCGCTTGCAGAGATATTTTGCCTTCGGTTTGGCCAGTGACAATACTCCGGTCGCGTGCCCAAATAAATGATGCGAGTAATTAGGTAATTAATTAATTATGCGTGTTTCATTAATATTAATTATGATTAAATAAATATGTAGGAGGTGAAAGTAATGAAGCGCAACGTGTTTCGTTCAACAATAATGATAATATTGATGGTAATGTGAGGTAAGTGTAAATGATATATTCCAGCACGCAGTTTTCTTAAGTGAACTTATTATTTGCATTATCTTCTAAAATCAGCTTTACATATTTATCAGGCTTATTTACTATAATTGTATTTTTATTAATTTACAGTATGACGTAGTCATGAAATATTTGACCAACATGTAAGCAGACAAATATAGCAATAGTCTTTTTTTTTTCTTCTTAATTTCATGATTAAAAATAACGTTTGATGATCTATCGTAAGCAAATTGGAAAATTCGTCAATTTGCAAGTGTCGTCGTCATTTTGAAATGCGCCAGGCTAATTGGAAAATTCAGCTGTTTGACAACATCGCAATGATTTTGCAATTAGAGTGACTCTTTTGGTTAGACAAATGTTGCCTTCATTGCATCATGCCGAATTTAGACAAATGTTGCCGTCATTTTGAAATTCGTCAGGCTAATTATCAAATTCGGTTCCTTGCAAATGTCGCCGCCATTATGCAGCATACTTGAGTGATCGAAAAATTCAATTCTTTGCAAGTGTCGGCATAATTTTGAATTACACCAAACTAATCGGAACATTAGACGCTTTGCAAAACTCGCCATCTTTTTGCAATGCGCCTAACTAATTGAAAAGTTCGGTAGTTCGCAATTTTGGCATGAGTCAGACTAATGGAAATATTCGCCTCTTTGCAAATGTCACCATCATTTTACAATTGTGTCCGGCTAATTGTTAATTGCAAGTGTTTGCCTCATTTTGCAATGATCCAAGCTAATGGGAAAAGTCTATCGTATTTTCTATACAATCTAATATTTTTTAAGTTTATTACAATCAGCCCATAGGATTAAAAAGTTCGGTTCTTTGAAAAATTATTGCTGATGTTAATTTAAGTATTTTCATTCCTACGTTGAATCCACAAACGCTTTTTATTTTCCCAAAACTGTGGCTTTTCTCCATATTGACGCTTTGTGCAATTTTCAAAATAAGCATAGACATCGTTGAGGTCACATGGGCTAACATTCATGAGTAACTGTTGCAAATTCACACCAGTTATGAAAATAGCATATTATTCACAAATGATGCATTTCATATAACGACGCATAATTTTAAATACTAATGCAAAGTATAATTTCAAATACTACGTAAGCAAATAACGGGGAAGGGGGTTTCTGATTTGCTTCTTTGTGCTGAAAAGGGAGGAAGAATGGTGTGGTCAATGGATACAAAAAGCAATGAAATCCTCTTTGTTTCCCCCTTTTTTTTAATGCAAATAAAAATTAACACTTAGAAAAATTTCACATTTGGAATTAAAACTAAATTTCGAGAAATAAAGAGATGATCGAAGTTTATTTTAAATGTATCAAAGCGTAAATTTTATTTTATGCAAATTACATTTTTTCACTTCAATATAACCCTAGAATTTATAAAATTCAAAAACATACTTATTTAATATTTAAATGACCCCTTAGAACGTAAATTGAAAAAACAAATATTACAGATAATAAAATAAATAGAAAAAAAAATTTGAAAAAAAAATTTTTTTTTTCTAAAAAAGGTTTATTTTGAATACTTCAAAAAATAGAAGTAATAAGAAAGTCTAGATGAATAAATCCCATCGTCATTTCTTTGAGGCGCATCTTCAAAAAATATATGAAATTGACATGTTCAAAACTGTCTAAAATCGTATTAACAAAACAAAATAATACTAAAGCAACAAAGGACGAAACTATCCCCGGCATGTGGGAAGGAGAATTGTCAGGTATCTGTTTAAAAAAAAATAAATAAATAAAAACCATTCTTTTGTACAAACTTGCTCTGCTGGACTCCCAGGCGTAAAACCTACTGTTTAGAGTGACATTTTTAAAGAATTCCCTTATTCTTACCTGTTCTTCAACTATTTCCGACCAACATTCTTTTATTTTGATCTTTTATGTACCCTCCCTTGAATGTCACACATTCCCCCTCATTTGAGTTGACATTACTGATCTCAGAAAGCAGGGAAGATTCTAAGAAACGGTTATGTCCTTCAAAGGGAGCTCTTTATCATTGGACAACCAACATCATGTGACAATGATTAAAAGTATTTCACGGTTTGGTTGGTTAGTAACTAACCTTTGCCCTTGACCTCATTTTGGAGTGCGTGTATTTGCCACAGTATCTGCAAATGTGTTTATCTTTAAAATAATCTCTCAAACATCTTTACAAATAATCTCGATTAACTGGACCTTATTGTTCTGATCTCTGAACCATCAGTTATTCCTTAAATTGCCATCCATTTCGAAGGTATTTCAGTCCCCCAGTTGTAACCTCTATGGTTGTAACACGTCAACCCTTTCAGCAAGACTAAGGAAATATCGAATGAAACTTTCGATATAAAGATGATTTAAAAACCATAGGTTTTTCACCTATATTAACACGTTCACGCCGGGTGTTGCCCCTGAAAGCGGTACGGAAAAGAGAAAATACTGGCAGAAGAACTATTTCAATATTAGATAATGTTCGGGAGGAGTTAATCTATTCTCAACAATAACAATTCGCTGTGAGAAATTTTATCACGGCAAAGAAGCAATTCAATATAAAAATTGCATCCGTTAAAAACAATTGGTAGTTATGGATTTTTATTATTCGCGGAAAAAAACTAAAAAATGAAATTTATTTGTTACCAGTTTTTACTCTGGTGCGCCGCCCGATGAGACAATCTAGCGTGACCCACCGGTGGGTCACCCCGGCGCGAACATGTTAAACAACAAGGCGCGTATAAAATAGGTACTATTAAATTTAATTTTTCATATTATTAATGGCGAAACCAGTGACCAGAAAAAAAATGTAAAATGTGGCAGCAAGAATGAGGAGAATATATACCTACCATTCATAACCTTTACATACCTGATAATTCTTCCGGATTTTCCTGAAGATTTTGTTTTTATATTCAAAGTGGCTTGATTCTTGTTTTACCAACTTTAATTTAATATGTGTTTAAGCTATCACTACATTTAAATAGTTTAAATACACATAATGAGGGTCAGCTACACAGATGTCAACTTTCTCGGGACTGCGAATAAATATTTTTTAGTGGTGGCTATGATTCTTGGTTAGTAAATTTTTTCTTATATTTTATTACTTATATTTAGTTATTATATTATTTAATATAATAACTATTATATAATATTATTTAATATAATATAATATTATTATATATAAAATAAAAAAA
>NC_092213.1:36599760-36616785 GCF_043381705.1 Parasteatoda tepidariorum | reverse complement strand
AATATAATATAATATAATATTATATAATATTATATTATATAATATTAATAAGTTAACTTTACTCACCCTATTTCTGAATTATAGGCTTATGTAAAACGCCACTTAGTAACAATTAAAAAGTTTGTAAAATTAATCGCAAATGTGCAAATTTCAGTAATTCTGCACAGTTCTGTACCGTTTTTAAAAATATTTGATAGAATCCGGAGCAGTTGGCATCGTGTTTTATTTTATTTTTCTATTGTTTTTTATTTTATCTATTGTGTTTTATTTTATTTATTTTTGTGTAACCGTCGTTGAACAGCCGACTCAATTTCGAGTTTACGACTACTAATGTTCAACTCCATAGTCTTGTAATTTTGAACCCAATCCAGAAGAGAAAGGAACTCCTGGATCAAATATTGGAAGAGATTTACCTTCGTGGAGGACTTTTTGATGGAACTAACCGGCATTTGCGTTACATAAAGAGGAAAACCTCCCACGTTTGGCCCGATGGCAAAAAAAGGACAATAACCAAGAGAGAAAAAAGATGAAAAACAGAACATGAAAAATCAAAGTTGTCGAGGGAAGCAAATCAGGATAAAATGTTCCACAAGCAATGGAGAGGTTGTTATTGCCACATGATTAAATCCTCCATTGTTCAACAAACAACGCAAATTTGATTCCATGCAAAAAAATTAACGAAAAAGTCAATAAAAATTGGGAAATGATTTTTGAGTTATATTTCGTTAGATAAATTTAATATCTATATTAAATTTCCGAACATTCAGTTAAAGAATAATTAAAAAATTTTATGAAACTACTTTTATAAAACAGAAGTTTATGTTATTAAATTTCGTACATTGTTATTGTTATTATTATTTTATAAACAGCAGCATCGTTTTTGCAAATCCTCAAACAAAATCATATTTTCAAAGAAATTAAAAACGTTCATAATATAACTCAATATAATTTAAACAACCTCTGTATTTTAATCATATCAAAAGCATTCCCAAAATATTTCTCGCAATAAAATTATGCAAATAAGAAAATGCGGATCTTGAACCATTAACTTCATAATAATTAATTGGATTTGTGTGGGTTGCGGTACAGAATTCATAAGATCGATATTAAAATTGGTTCGAATTCATTTTATCCTCGATTCAAATATGAAAAGACTTTTCTGAAATAGTTCTACTCCATGTTTGTAGAAATATCATTACTTCAGAATAATTAGAGGTCTTAATATAGTAAATCGAGAGAGAAAACCAAGAGAATAGAATTCTTTTTCCAACAATTCTAAAAATAAATATTTTTACAGTGTAATTTATGCATAGATTGAGGGGGCGTATTTCCTTTTTTATTTTTAAAAAGAAAATAGCTCAATTTTTCGTGCATATATCAAAATTATACATATTTACCAAATACTTAAAATATAACTTCCAATTTAAAAAAAAAAAAAAAGGATGCCAGTATTTGAAGAAATATCATTACTTCAGAATAATTAGAGGTCTTAATATAGTAAATCAAGAGAGAAAACCGAGAGAATAAAATTCTTTTCCAACAATTACATTTCAAAAAATAAATATTATTACAATGCAATTTATGCATAGATTAAGGGGCGTGCATCCTATTTTACTTTGAAAAAGATAGCTCGATTTTCCGAAAAAATTCGATTTATTGAAATTATTATGGATATTTATCAAATGTTTAAAGTATAACTTCTAATTTTAGAAAAAAAAAATTATTACTTAATGAATGGTGGGTTAAAAATATGTCAGTTATTTTTAAAAATATTATAGACCTCTAAACAGTGGCTTAGCTATCAGAGGGGGGGGGGCATCTGTCTCCTATCGCTAACCTTAATAGGACACCCAAATCTTAAAAAAATAATTAAAAATAGATTGTACAGTAAAATGCATTTCTCTTTTAGATATCCCCAGTTTCATTTGCAAATTATGGGATATATATATTACAAATTTAAGTTTCTAAGTCTTATAGAATGCTAGCAGTAAAGCGCGAAATGGAACGTAAAGCAATAACTTTCGAATTAATTGAAATTTCGAAATCAACTCTGTGTTAAGTTTATAAACAAGTGTGAGTTTTTTCATCATGCCAAATAATATCTACTCTGTAGTTGAATTCCTGTGGCCTGTAGTGTGACCCGCATGGTATTTTTCTAATCAAATTTAACAGTTAATAAATCTGGAACAAATTACCGAATGTAATTTTTTTTTTTTTTTATAGTNTTTTTTTTTTTTTTTTTTTTTTTTTTTTTTTTTTTTATATAGTTTATCGCAATCCCTACACACTTCTCTACACACCTAAGTAATTTCAAGTTTCTGAGTCTTACAGTCTCTGGCCAACTTATTAGACGCACTATAAAATTCTATCTAAAATCTCAATTATCAGATGATACTATACAGTTTTATTGTTTACTCTTGTTTTCGTTCGTGTATCTATTGATTAACATTGTAATGCAATACGTTAAAAATAAATACAAGTAGGAAGTAAAAATCTCCCGAATAAAAACTTATAACATTACGCTTAAATATAAAAGTATTACATACAAACTCGTGCAAAACATGTAATGATTAAAAAACTACAGTGCGTCTAATAATTTGGTCTAATTATTACAATATACTAATGTAATATCTGATATAATAAATATTCATGGGTAATATAATCATGGCTCTGATATAATCATGGGTTCGATCCTCGCCGGCCGAAGACTCCCCGTGTAGTAAATGGTGACTGATGCACGTTAAATCTGTCGAGTCTCAAAGTCCTCCATGTTCCCACAACAAATCAATACCTCTGGGGGTACTGATACAGGAGTTTCCTTGTCTTCTGGATTGGTTCAAAATTACAAGGCTACGGAATTGAACGTTAGTACTCGTAAACCCATGGAATTGGGTCGGCTGTTCAACGACGATTATAAAATAAAATAAAATTTATCCAATCGTCAAATTTATATTATATATCGTCTAATTTAACCGATTGATACACGAACGTAAACAAGTGCAAACCGGTTTCAGCCACGTAAATACAATAAAGCTGTATAGTATCACCTGATAATTAATATTTTACATAGGATCTCATAGTGTGTCTAATAATTTGGCCAAAAACTGTATAGTTTTTGCGCAACGAAACAAAATCTGACATTAAAATAAACACCCTAAACAGCGTAAGGCTTGGCGTTCCTTATGATTTTTTAATATATAGAAATAATATCGGTTTCTAAAATCTTCCACTAAAGCTTCAATTTTTAGAGAAATTAAAAATGCTCGTTACAAAACAGCAAAGATAGTATCTCTCAATATAACTTGAATATCTTCCGTATTTTAATTGTATCAAAAGCGTTCCCAGAATATTTCTCGCAATTAAATTATGCAAATAAGAAAATGCCGATCTTGAACCATTAACTCCATAATAATTAATTGGATTTGTGTGGGTTGCGGTTAAAGAGACAGAATTCGCAAGATCGATAATAAAATGGATTCGAGTTCATTTTATCCTCGATTCAAATATGAAAAGACTTTAACTGAAATATTTCTTTTCGAATCCTTGCAGAAATATCATTACTTCAAAATAATTAGAGATCGTAATATAGTCAATCAGGAGAAAGAAAAAAAAAACCCAAAAGAATAGAATTTCTTTCCATCAATTCAAAAAATATGTTTTTACAGTGGAGTAATCTAAGGGTCTATATGCCATTTTTTATTTGAAAATGTTCTTTATTTTGTGATGGTATGAGAAAGGCTACACATTAAAGTGTTTTATTTTTGCTTTAATAAAATTAATCTGTTCAACACTAAATGGAGGGAAACAGTACTACCTTTGACAAATATTGAAATTTAAAAGGGAAAAAAATTTCGTGGGTACTTAATTTTTTAAATGACGGTGATATTTTATTACATTTTTGCAGATTGATTTTTTGAAAGAAATGTATCTGCATGAGATTTTTCATCAACATCAATGGCTCGACATTCCAGGGTGGACCTTGGCCTTCTCATGAAGTTTTTTCCCAGGCTAACCTTTTTCCTGGTAGCGTTTTCCAGTTCATAAGACCAAAGTTCTTTTTCTAGGCAATCTATCCATCTCAAATGTATAAGGTTTTTAGTTATGTCAGTTGGCGAGTACTGGACAGACATAAAGGGCCACACAATTCCCTGGTGTTATAAAACCAAAATCAATACTCAGAGGACGGAAAATGTTAACGCTGTTTAACACAAGCTGTATGTACAAAAAAGAAGCAGTTTCAATCTGTGGCAGAAATGAAGATTGCTACTATTGAAACTTGATAAAATATTGATGCTATTTTCCTCCTTGGATGGGTAATTGGTATGAAATTTGTCACCTGTTTTATAGTCACATACAAATATGAAGGATATTTAGGCTATAATCAGAAAGGGTTTTATTTCAACTCCTTTTTTTTTTTAATAATTCGATATTTTTTTCTGTATGTGTGTACCTCAGAATGCTGAGTAACCAGTTCGAAAAAGGGCATTTAATTTGAATACAAAATCATCAATGCATCCCGAACAAAACTCGAAGTAGAATTATTTGTCGTGACAGAAAGTAATTGCATCATTCCTTAACTCAGACAAAGTGCTGTACAGCTGGCATGAATCGCCACTCTTCAATTATCACTAATAATCTCATCAACAGGGATTCTTCAGGAATCAAGGTGCTAGCTTGTTCCTGATCTTGGCCGATCCGAACGTTGCTGATTACGACGTTTGAATAAACTTTTACAACGTTTAGTCAAAGTCGCTTGGTCTGTCCTAGACATTGTTCAACAGAAACAACAACAGTTCAAGAATAAGTGCTCACTATCGATGTTACGGATGCATCTATCTTAGCGTAGCTTTATATTCAATTTAAATGCTCTCATGCGAACTGATAATTCGGTTGCATGCAATGTACGATGCACTCTTCCTACTTTGATTTATGATCCTGAAGAAAAGTGTAGCTATAACTGCTATATTTTTTAACGCGATTACGCGTTTCCACTTTTTGTTCGGTCAACCTATACATTTGACCCAAAGCCATAATTTTTTAGATATGAATTCATAAGTTTAGGTCCTTCTCCAAGATCAATACTGATAGAGAAATTCTTATGCCAAATGTTCTGATCTTTTTCAAAAACGAACATATCTTGAAAAACAGATGGGGAACATTACTTTTAGCTTCTTGAAGGAAAAAAAATGAACATGAAAAATTGAACTTATCCTTAAAAAAGAGACTGCTAAGCAACATTGCAAACAGAAAATTAGCTACCATCAGCAAATTAGCTGTTTGAGAAACGAACATATCCTTAAACGAGACTACTAAACAACACTATTAGAAGCAAATTAGATAATAGCAGCTAATTTACTTTTTGAAAAAGAAGCTTCTTAAATGGAACTGCTAACCAGGGTTGGCATGGTATTTACCATGCGTGGCTTTTACCGTCTTGTGGGAAAACCTGTTTTTCACATGGTTTTTACCGTCTATAAAAAAATTAAGAAAATTAATTTAAGTTAAAGGCAGTATTGTACCAAGAATTTGGAACATTTTTGTACTGTAACATTGCAATACAATCAAGGATCATTTTAAGAACTACTGCTCTAAAAATTTTTACATGGGCTGAAATTTTCGTGATATTTCTTATAAGAAAATATTTCGTCATGATTTGCCATTTTTAACCTTTTTTTCTTTATTTTTTTTGTTATAGAGCAATATTATAACTCTTTTATAATACTCAATATAACAAGTACGACATATTATGAGATTCCATTTAAAATGCTAATATTAAATTTACAAAAAAATTTATGTTTGTAACTTGTTAAAAATTACTAACTATCTGTTATTGCAGCAATTTTTTTCTCATGTTTAAGTGTTTATTACTCGAAACAGAGATAAATAAAGGACATTTTTCTTTTAATTTCTGGTATCAATATATAAAAGTGAAAAACGAACATAATAATATAACCTGGTTGGTTTGATATAACCTGGTTGGCAGAGAGTTGGACTCACGCTCGTGGGAACGAGAGTTCGAATCCAGCCGGCCGAAGACTCCCCGTGTAGTTAAAGGAGACTGGTACACGTTAAAACTGTCGGGTCACAAAGCCCTCCATGTTCCCATAACAATTCAATACCTCAGGCGGTACTGAATTAGAGATTGATCGCTCTCTGGTTCAAGTCAAAATTACGATCTGCGGACTGGATGTATAAATGGGTCTGCCTTATAAACGGGTGTGACGTAAGGGTGTGGCAGAAGTCGAATTCTCAGCCATAGATGGCGCCACTGGAAAACAAAAAACATCACACACCCTTTGCCTTAATGGCCGACGACGAGGACAACAACAAACGTCAATTCACTTTGTTTTCTTCTTGCAATCTTAGCCAAAATGTTTATGCAAACATTCGTAGGCGGCCACAAACAAAATAGTCTTAATCCCTAAGAGAAAGATGTTATTTTTAGAAATTCTGTTGCGTACTTCAAACGAATGCACCTTTAATTTTGTTGATCACAGTCTATCATGCCGCCAAAGCCATTGCGCTCCATTTTATTTTTTTCTCGCATCTTGCAAATACTTTTTATGTTTTGGCTGTTTGATGTTAGTGATTAACTTGATGGAGTTTCAATGCTAAAGTGTAGTTTGCGAAAGAGAATACAGTATTAAGGAAAAGCAATAACATTTAGCATTAAATAGATGTACTCGCTTTCTTTTATTTGTAGCAATCAATTTTAATTCTTAAAAATTATTAATAAATAATATTTACGCTGAATGAGTTATGTTATGATCTAAAATAATAGAAGGTAAAATATATTTTTTGCTTATTTTTTATTCTTAACTATGAAGATGTTGAATTTTTATTAGGTTGAAGGCTTAATTCTTAAAGGATTAATTCTTATGAAGTTTGATAAAAAATTAAGTTTAATAATGTAAGTTTTTCTCTACTCTTTAAACATTAATATGTGATAGGAACTATCCTATATATTTTTGTTATCGAGTAAGCTCATTCTGAAATATAAAAGAAAGTTTATGAAATTTTTTAAATAAAATTTTAGTTATCAGTTTTGATAAAGTTGAGAAAAAAATTATTTACTAGCTAACTATAACTTTTAGACAGAAGTTTGGTTTCGTAAATTTAACTTTATATTTGGTTTTTCTTCATGCATTATTTTTTTTAAAGAATATTCATCTTTGAAATTGTCTTGATTTTGCTAGTATTTTTTTCTTTCTTTTTTTGTATTATTTCCTCCTAATTTTCCGTTGAAACCACAATGAGGCCTGTTTTTACTATAGATATTTTTTTTTAATGTTTATCATATATTGATTTATAAATTAGTCTAACTTTCGGCCAAAATAAAACGTATTGAATATGTATTGTCAGAAGTCTTGATAATAATATTGTCAGTCATCTTGATAATAACATTTTTATTATAAAGTATACATCATTGACATTTTTTTTTTTTTTTTTGCTGTTGTTCTGATTTTTGAAATCTTTATACATAAAAGAAATATTCCTAAATTCATTTGAACAAATGATTATTTCGGAAAATTTTGATCTTAAAAGTGCACATACAAACTGAAATAAGTAAAATATTTTTTTTCCTAATCTAATTTTATAAAAATAAGTGACAAAAAATAGATAAGAGGAATCCTTATTTTACAGTACCCTTAACACTACTGTAGATTTTTATTGTTTGTAAAAAAAAAGAGAAAAGAAAAAATTATTATTAATATTGTTCAATTCTTTTTTAATAAAATTCCGAAATTCTGCTTATTTGAGCTTTTGGGTCATTTTCTGTATACAAATGCAGTTGTATTAAGATATGGTATGCAATGATGTAATACAATAATGCAATTGATAACCATGATTTTAATACTTAATTAATGGTTATTCGTTCAGATTGAAAATCTAATTTATTTATCAGTTTTTTAAGTTTTCAATAGCGAGAAGATTTGCCTTAACTGGTGTGACATCGAGTCACAGGCTAATTTATGAAATCCAATCAGGATTTTATAAATTAGCCTGTGACTCGATGTCACAATTGGTAATGTGAAAAATTAGTTTTTACAATTACAATATAGGAGATAACTTACATCACATCACTTGTCCAATAGTTTGTTACTTGTTGATACACATATATAAACATAAATTATCTAAAAAATTGATATTAACTAATTACTAATAACTATAATACAGAAATATATATTGCTATCAGTTATAAACAAACCATTATATCTGTAAATAAGCATGGTTTAATAGTATTTACCAGGTTTTTCCCTGCTAAAACCCAACCCGATTATAAATCAGCACTATTAGCAGCAATCAAGAAATAAATTTAAAATCTATAGAAAATATAACTTTTTGTTGTAGATCTCTAACGAAATAGGAATACAATACAACATCAACAATGTCAAGCTTTTCTGTTGACACAAAAGCATCTCCAATTTTTATTCACTGAGTTTTCATAATGGAATAACCACCGTTGTAAACTACGCTCATCGTTAAAGAGCGGCTTTTGTATATAATATATTAACCATCCAGCATAAATTCCGGTATCTTTTGGAAAACTTACTTAAGGATCAACCGGGAAAATTTTCTGGAAGAAAACGACGTTCGCCACTTTTGACGTCACAGTTGTTGTGGGTGGATTGTAGGAGGAAAGGGGGGTTGAGCGATCGATAGCAAAATTCCGGTTACAATGTGCCGCTGTTATCAAATTCGTTATCGGTTAGCCGCCTCTCAGATTGTCTGCACACGGCTATATTCTCTCAACTTCCAGGCGATGATGGTGATGAAGAGAAGGTAGAGAGTGGTACTCAATCTTCTGGGTACATTTAGATCGCCAGAGAGAGAGAGCGGTCTTTGAGACCGTATTGTTTTAATTTGTGTTGAGAATCGAAATGAGATTGCAGCATCTTAGAGTTGCAATCCACGCATTTTCAGATTTATTTTCCAAAAAAAATTTTTTTTACCACTTGTTCAAAAAGACTTACAAAATATTCATGTTGCTGCGTGCTAGTAATCATTAGATTTTCGTGATTCTATTTGAGAGGTTAAATAATCTTAACCAGAATTACGCAGATGGGATAGCGAATGTAAAAAAACGTGTTGCCATGTTGCCTGAAAGAATTATATCTCTAGTAACTTTTAGATTGGCAAATGGTATCAAATGGTTATGTTATTAAGAGGAAGCTCTACCGCGAGAGAAACCTTTCACCGGGTAGACAGAAAAAAAGGTCCCGGAAAAAAAGGCACGGAAAAAAAGGTCCCGGTAAAAAAGATCCCTGGAGAAAAAGGTACGGAAAAAAGGGTCCCTGGAAAAAAAGGTCCCGGTAGAAAAGGTACCTCCATAGGGAAAGTCTGTAGGGATATTTCCCCTCTCGCTTTCTGGGCAGCATGAATGCTTCTCGCTGTTTCAATGAATATTCTTTTTAGCTGTAATAATTCAGATTCGATCATAAGGAGAAGGGTAAGGGGGGGGGGACTTATGGGAAGGTTGTATTACGCTTTTTTTTAAATTTTACTTCATTTATTTATTCTTCTTTGATTGTTTTTTAAAGCGGAAAGATACTATTTAAATTTTTCAATAATATTTTACTATTTTTTTGTAATTTTTTTAACTGAAAAATTTGTTATTTTCTATTTTAAATTATATTTTGCGAAGAAGTTGCTAATGTGAGGCTTAAAGTAGCCAATCGGGGAAGTTGGGAGGATTTATGTGTTGGATGTTTATTCGTGATTGGAGGTGAAAGTATTGTTTTTTTTTAATTAGTTGAAAACGCGCGACAAGAAAAGAAAGAAAAAAAAACAAGCACGGAACAGCAAAAAGCGCTTCAATCTAATATTCTCATTTCAAATATATTCCCCTACAGAATTTTTCCAACACAGGTACCTTTTTTACCGGGACCTTTTTTTCCGGGGACCTTTTTTTCCGGTACCTTTATTTCCTAAAGCCCTTTCACCGCAAATTTACTTTCACCTCCTAATTTAAAATTTAAAGGTGAGAAAAAGTGAGTTCAGGTAAACCTAGAGTTAGATGTGAAGTTTCATTTGCTCAATCTTCTGGGTACATTTAGATTGCCAGAGAGAGAGCTATCTTTGAGACCGTATTGCTTTAATTTGTGTTGAGAATCGAAAAGAGATTGCAGCATCTTAGAGTTGCAATCCATGCACTTTCAGATTTGAGTTTTTTTTTACAAAAAATATTTACAAAATATTCATATTGCTGTGTGCTAGTAATCGTGATTCGTGATGATAGAGATGGTTGAATAATCAAGACCAGAATCCAGGGCCTGATTATCACCTAGGCCCGCTAGGCACGGGCCTAGGGCCCATACATTCTGGGGGGCCCCAAAAATTCCACAATGCTACTATTTTTTAAAAAAATATTGAGAAAAAAACCCATTTTTTTCCTNAAAATAAGTTCATCGGGCCAGTATTCATGAATCTTGGCTCAGAAAGGGTTCAAAGGGCCTTTATTTTTCCGATATTGGCCCTACATAGAATTTTCCGATTCAACCGATATTTTACAGCCACTTTACAACCAATATCGGTTCCATATAGAATTGTCAGATTCACCCGATATTTTATATCCATTATTTAGCTAATGTAGCTTCTATATTGGCCAATGTAGCATTCTAGGACCCATATTAAAAAAGCTAGACATCCCAATATTGGTCCTTCGGTGTTCCTTCAGGACCCATATCGAGCCAATTTTGGACCCAACTGGGGCCAAGGTAAAATTGTTGCCATGTTGCCTGAAAGAATTATATCTCTAGTAACTTTTAGATCGGCAAATGGTTATGTTATTAAGAGGACGTTCTACCGCGGGAGAAACTTTAACACCGCAGATTTTCCTTCTCCTCCATAACTAATTTAAATGAGAGAAAAAGTGAGTTCTGGCAAACCTAGAGTAAGCTGCGAAGTTTAAATTGATGAAGTTATCAGTTGATGAAGTTAATTGATGAAGTTAAATCCCAAGTTATCCTCTTATGCTGACCGGACTGTGTAGGGGTCAGGGAACTGGCCTTGCATCAGAAAGGTTTTGGGTTCGAATCCCGGGCATGGCATGGCTGTTCTTTCCTTCTCTGTACAATCTTTCCTTACTGGGGGAGCAACGTTGACCCACCTAATGTGATGGCCCTGAAAGAGCGATCAACAAATCTGTCCCCAAATTGACAAAATGTTAACACAGGTGGGCATTGGAAGTAAAAAAGTTATCCTCTTATAGTTTGATTTTATTTTGATGTTATGAAAATTTCTTTTCAATATTTGAAATTTAATAGCTTACACTAGGTTTGCCAGTTCTCACTTTTTCTGTACTTTAAATTACTAAGGGAAGTGAAAGAAAATCTCCCGTGGAATTGTCTCCCGTCTTCTTAAGTTTTCGTTATATCGTACAATATGACAAATACCTAGGTAATGCTTTTTTAATTTTGTTATTAATCCTATTTAAAAGATATATAATATAATAGTACTCAATAAAAGAAATTATTGCAGCATAGGATAAAAAATAATTCCGCTGATCAGTAACTTACAGCAAAAATCACTGATTTCCATTGTTTGTGGTCACCAAACTATTTTTATTTTGATAAAACATTTTTTTTATATTTTGCTTTAATATATAGATGCATAAACTTTATCTTAGACAAATAATCTTCAATTGTACGCTTTTAAAATTTTTTCCATTGTTTCTCTTGAATCATGCAGTTCAGTAGATTCTTTTTTATTGTTAGACTACTTTTCAGAAATTTAATTTCAAAATATTTTATAAGGGGCCCGGGAAACTTGGTGGGCCTTGGGCCCGAATTTGTCTTGATCGGTCCCTGCCAGAATCACGTAGNGGAAAAGTACAGCAGTGTGGATCGTAGTGCAAAATGGACCCCCTTGAAGAATGCATTAATAATTTGATTTTTTTTATTCATCAATATTAATACAGTAATGAATGTATGCAACATTAAAGTCACATAACTATTATGTAGAATTAATTAGATAATTTTTTGTGAGTTTGCCATTTTTTTGTGCTCAAAGTAAAACGATGATAGATAAATTTATTAGATTTTTTAAAAAAGAAATTCATTCATTCATTTGGTTGTAAAATATTTAAATCAAATAAAATGTTCTAAAACATTTGCTTGTAGTTAACATTTGGTTAAGATAAAAACCCAATTCAGTCACAGTCTCAACTGTCCACTTCGCTACAGATTAAAAATTAAAAAAATTAAAATAAGCATACATTTTAAGTTGAATTCCGTAGTCGGCATACTCTTCCACTACTGCATAAATTGCATAGTTTCAGAAAAAAAATTTCGTGTGGTAGCTAAGTTACACTTGAATTTAAAGAATTGTGTCCGCCACTTCATACAAATAATTTTTACAGATGCATAAAAGGTCAGATAAACAATTGTTAACTCTGATAAATGTTTAATAATTTATTTATTTATTATTTATTTATTTACATTTGATTGACAAATGTTTGCTTTAATTAGTTCTCTAATAACTACAATATTTTTCTAGAACCATGATTTTTGGAAAGATTGGTAGTAGACCATGATTTGTATTTTTTTCTTTTAAATGTGCTTTATCAACTATTGCTCAATGATTTAAACCAAACAACCTTTAAAACCATAAGAAGTTATTAACATTAATATTTTACAATTTAGTCAGCTCAGATGCATCTTTTAAACTAATTGAGCAAGCCGCGGTGGCTCAGGGGTTAGAGTGCTCGCCTTCTAATTAAATTGTTAATAATTTTTAGAATATATTTTATTTTTAAATTGTAAATATAACAAAATAACTTAATAAATAATGACTAACCAAACAGACTAAACAGAATGAAGTCAGCTGCAAACAATAATGTTACACCTATTAAACAGAAGTAGTTCACTAGTAAAAAATCTTAAAATTGGATATTAAACAAAAGTCCAAAGCCTGATACATATGCGCTTTTATTCATTATTCAATCAGAGATATTATTTTTCTGTTTACTGAAATTGAAGAATTAACATCTGCCATCTTCTCTAATCTATATCATTCTCTACAACCTACTCTACACTACAAAACTACAAAATGCACTGTGTGTTTAATAATAATAAAAAATAAAAAAAAATAACGAATTACGAACAGTTTTTTAACGGTGGCAAAATATCTGACTTTCTTAAAATTCAATTTCTCAGAAACTATTGGAAAAAGTCAATTTGCCATATAAAATTACATTCTTTAAAATGAAAATAAAAATTTGTCTACCTTGCATTTTGAAATTTTTTATTTTAGACATTATTTTTTGCATGCAATTATCTTCGGATAAACAAATTTTGTAATTGTGTGCAAAATTTTTTTAATTCGCTTGAAATCTGAAATACGCGAAAAGTAAAATTTACGTTAAGGAGTCCAAACTTTCGACGGCTCACCGCGCCAAACTATTGGAACCATATTTTCCAGTTTGCGACTGTCCCTTATATTTTGTTGATCCGTTTATTCAGAGAAAGTACGTTTCTGTGTCTGATTTCTTAACTTTCTTAACTCGTCTCCATTAATTAATCATTATATTTTATTTTATCACCGTTATTGAACAGCCCACCCAATTGTGAGTTTTAGACTACCGATGTTCAACTTGGCAGCCTTGTAATTTCGAACCCAACCCAGAAGACAAGAGAACTCTTGGATCAAGTATTGGGATAAATTTGCCTTCATGGAGGACCTTTTGATGGAACTAACCTGCATTTGCATTACACGGAGAGGAAACCACAAAAATCTCCGGCGTTTAGCCCGACGGTGAGATGGCTCTAATCCATGATCCGTCAACCAGGATATTTTACGTCAGCACTGTGGTCGGTGCGAGCCGGTGCGGAATATGCATCAACCAGCCATCGCTGGGATTCGAACCCGACAACCTCAGTAGGAGGCAAGCGCTCTATCCCCTGACTAGAATATTTAACACCACCTCCTCTAACTACTAAGATTGAGTCGTAGTAAATGATCATTGGATCAAAAGTTATTCAGGTTGGTTTTTTTTCCCCTTTCTTTCTGCCCTGACTATCTACTGACTATCATGCTGTTCTACCTACTCAGCATACTTTATTACCAACTCTACATATTGCAAACAGCTTTACCTACTTTACATGCTCTACAATCTGCTTTACAATTATCCTTAGATAATTACATTGATTTTAGTTTTGCGTAACTTGCTCCTAACATTTATTGGGTTCAATCATCGTATCTATATCAATTTTATTTTATATTATTACCTTCGTTGAAAAACATACCCAATTTGGGGCTCAGGGCTACTACATCTATATAAATTATAATATTTACAAAATGTAGAAAAATATGCATCTAAAATTTGAAGAAAAATTTTTTTGTATGCAAGAATAATTCCCTTGAAACCGGAATATGCTATTACATACTTTTATTTTTTTCCTGAATACAAAACATATGAAAACATAAATCTGAATTTTTCAGAATTTTTACCTTCTTCTGTTACATAATATGAGTTCGGATAATTTTTTACTTACCCAACTTTGGACTTATCCATTATGTCGTAAAAATTGAAGTCCCTTATCCATCCATGAAAAGTCATATTATAGAAAAATTTTTATTTGCATTGATTCATAGGTTATTTTCCCTTCATTTTGAGATACAAATTTTTTCCCCTCAGTTTTATCACCTTTCAAAAAACCTTAATATTAGGATGGAAAATAATATAAATATATTTTTTTTGTTTAAAAATGGCTTTGATTTATATATTATTTTCAACTTTGAATTATTATCCTTTTATTTATTCTACATAGGCTAGGATAGCCTGGTCGGTTGGGCTCTGGGCCCATGTCCGAGAGTTCGTGGGTTCGAACCCTGCCGGCCGAAGACTCCCCGTGTAGTAAAATGGTGACTGATGCACGTTAAATCCAGGGCTAAAGAGAATAGCTCTGCGTTAAATCGGTCGAGTCGCAAAGTCCTCTATGTTCCCATAACAAATCAATACCTATGGGGGTACTGGATTGGAGATTGATTGTTCTCTGATTCAGGTCAAAATTACGATCTGCGGATGAATGAATGGATGTATGAATGGGACGCGCCCTATAAACAGTCGTGACGTATGGGTGTGGCCGAAGTCGAATTTTTGGCCACAGATGGCGCCACTGTAAAACAAGAACAATCGCACTCCTCTGCTTAACAGGCGTATGACAACAACAACAACATTTATTCTACATTTTCTTTCCATTTATGAACGATAATATTTTTATTATTTTGTTACTCATAATGACTTTCACCATGCAGAAATAGATAAATATTAAATAAAATAAATATTTTAAATGTTATGGGGTGATTCAAAAGATAGGAAATTATTTTGTCAGGCCTACAATGAGGAAGGAATGCATCACTTACAAAAGGAGCGGGGTTGATGGTGATAAAGGCTTATCTCGAAGTGAAGCATCTTACGTGTTTTGTATGTATTAGAGTCCCCTCGTTGTCTGGCTAACCATGTGAAGTTTTCCTCTCCATGTGAAGCAAATGCGGTCTAGTACCCTCAATAAAATCCTCCAAGAAGGTTAGTTTCCCTCAATGCTTGAGCCAGGTCTTCGAACAGTTTGTTTTTACAACCAGTTAGCAATTAATGGGAATCTCCTGATTGCTAAAACTTACGATGATTTTTTTTTTGTGTTTTCTGTATCATTAAACGCTTTTTACTAAAAAAGTAATATTTTTTATGTTTCTAAAAAATGTAGCAAAAGTCTAACATAAAAGTAACAAAAATGTTTCGGTTTTATTTAGCTTAAAAAAGCTTTTAAATAATATTTATTAAAATAACATTTTAATACGCAGAATCAGAACTGACTTTCTGTCCACCCAAAATGCTATTTAGTTATTAAGAAAATTTAACATTATTCTATTTAAAATAAAATTTCTAATGCAGATTAACTGATTTTGTTTTTTTTTCCTGCCGAAAAGTAATTTAGTTTTAAAAATTTTTTTAATAAATTTATTTAAATCGAATGTTTATTTAGTTTCAATTTTTTTTATTGTTTTATCTAAATGAAAGAATTATTCGGTTTTAAAATTGTTTAAATTTATTTATTTAAATGAAATAGCTATTTAATTTAAAAATGTTTTAATTTAATTTATTTAAAATAAGATTTTTAAACCACGAAATCAGATTTTGGTTTACGATCGTCCAAAAGACTAGTTAATTTCAAAATTGATTTGTTTGAAATGAAATTTTTAATATATGAAATTTGATTTTAGTTTCTGCCCTCCAAAAAATTGTTTCGTTTCACAAATTTAAAACATTAATTTGTTTTAAATGGAATTTTAAATCTATAAGTAATCAGATTTTTGTTTTCACACGTCCCATAAAGCTGTTAAGTTTCAAAAAGTTTTAAAATGAACTTATTTAAAATGAGATTTTTAATACCCGAAAACAGATTTTGGTTTTTACCCTCCAAATAGTTGTTTCGTTTCAAATATTTATAAACTTAATTTACTTAAAATAAAATGTTTCATCTTTGTGAGATCAAAACGGAATTTGGTTTTCGATCATCCAGAAAGCTAATTAGTTTCGAAAAGTTTTAAAACTAATTTATATAAGATGAAATTTTTAATACACGAAATCAGATTTCGATTTTTTGCCGTCCTTAAAGTTATTTAGTTTTAAAAATAATTTTTTATCGATGAAATCAGATTTTGGTTTTTGAAAGTCCAAAACGTTGTTTCATAAAGTTTTAAAATTAATTTATCTAAAATGAAGTTTTTAATATATGAAATCAGGTTTTAATTTCAGCCGTCCGAACAATAGTGAAAATATGGAAAATAATAAAGATAAATGAAAAGAGAAGAAGAACAATTATTAAAATAAAGTATTTTTAAATTATTCATTTCACATGGTAAGAACATAAATTGTGAAAGAGGTTTTTAGTAAATTTATTAATAGTAACATACAATTAATTCAAAGATTTTATATAGAACTTAATTGCATTAATTGGGTATCCATTGTTCTTCGTTTTTATCGAATTTTCAAAGAGTTTGTTGATTTTTTTTTGGGGGGGG
>NC_092213.1:36564983-36598633 GCF_043381705.1 Parasteatoda tepidariorum | reverse complement strand
TTTATATATATATATATATATAATACAAAAATTAAATACTTTTGTATTAATAAAAGCATTAATAAGAATACAGAAAAAGAATACAGAAAATAGAATACAGAAAAAGGCATAGAAGGTAAGAATAGGTAAGAATACAGAAAAGGTAAGAATAAAAGGTAAGAATACAGAAAAAGGCATATGACTGGGCCTCTTTACAACTAAAAATCATCCTGTAAAATGCAGGAGCAATGTTTTTGCGTGACTTTTTTGTTGTATAATGTTTACCAACTAAACTTCGTCAGATCTGACTGTAACTCTGTCTCTCCCTCTCCGTCTGGAGAGGGGTTAAACTGCTTTTTCACCATCGTTTAGTAAAATAAAATATTATGCCGAAACTGGACTCGTTAATCATGATGCTCTGACTCTTAAATTAACTAAATAATAACGGCGTGGTTCCGCCGTTATTTCATATATATATATATATATATTTATTTATATATTTAGACTAAAGATGGACGTTATAGAACACTCTGCATGTTAAAAAAAATCAGAGAATCGTTTAATAATGACTTTAAATGCTTTGGAAACTTTTAAAAAGAAAAGAAAGATGCTGAAAAATTGTTTACAATAACTTCCAATAAAGTAAAAAGGTCCTAAATCGCTACTGTTGGTACCTATACCTGTTTCCTAATCACTAGTCCACTACTGCCGACTACTTTTCTTCATACTTATGCATTTAATCATTATACTTAAAAATTTAAAGTACTACTTATATGCAATTCTAAGTTTATAATAAAAGGTGATAATTTAACGTTTTTATTACTTCAAATATTTGTGAGACTTAAAACAACAGACCTGCCTAAATTTTTTTTTCTTCGAGAAATGATTTCCCAATTGGCAGTAAAATATTAATTGAAATGCAATTGAAAATAAAATTAACTTTTCACAATTGGTATGGTTTATACTCATTTACGTTTTTTATAACTTGCTCTTATCTATAAGATTGGTTTATTTGCATTTATTGGTTGTCAAAATTATATTAAACTAAATTTATGAATGCAAGAATTAAAAAGAAATTGATAATATTCATTACCACTTTAAATATTAAAAGGAAATATTACGGACGATTCATAGTTGTTAGTAGCTATGAAAACTATATAATTTTTCAATAGGTGGAAAGAAATAAAAAAATGAAGAATGATGATATTATTTTTCTTATTTTTAATCTATTTCTGTGAATTGTTCATGCTAATCTAAAATGCTGTTAATATTGAATTCTTATAAGATTCGATCTCAGCAAAAAAAAAGCAAACAAATAAGTCATACTAAGTTTAATTAATATATCAAATAAAACGCGTGATGTTCCCCCCCCCCAAAAAAAAAAAACATGTTGGAATGTCGGACAAAAAACAAACTCAAATAATATAAAGTTTTCGTTCTTCTTCTGTTCTTTTAACAATTTAGGAAACAAACTCATCTAAAAACAGACTTATGTTTAAAAAAAAGTTTATACCTTAGAAATTTAAATGAAATATATACTTTTTCTAAAACTGTAATAGCATCTTTAACTAATTTTCGCGTTTATTTACTAATTTTAAAAAGATTTTTGAATGAAAACTAATGGTAAATAAGAAATTCTCTTCACAGCCATTACTATTTTTGCTTTCAACGCGTGAACTGAAATAGTTTTGAAATCTCTAAAACAACGCTATGTAATTTTATATTTAAAAAAAATAAATTTAAATATGCATGAATCTAGCATACACTTCATGTCACGTTTTTAGGTACACTCATTGATAAGAATAAAATATGATGTGTTTGTTGATTGTAAATGAACTTGTCCGAGACAATTCGCATCCTCGAATAATCCTATTAAACTGACATCAATCTGCTATTAGGGGATAGCCCCTTATTACCAGAAAGAAGCTATGTTCTTTGCCTGAATGTTACGGGGAGGGGGTGACGGCGAATGAAAGAAGGGCTTCACAGATTCAACCACAATGTTGCCACTCGAGTAGGTCTCAGTGAGTGAGTCGATCTCCTCGTTCTTGGATCCGTGTCTGAAGTTTCGTAAATGCTAGTGAGCACGCTGCTTTCTGCGCGAGAGAAAATTACCTCGAATTTGTCGCTCCGAAACCACGTGGGTTCCTGAATTAGTTTGCGGAGCGTTTTATTTGTAGAAAGAAGCCGGCTTGTCAACACGATGATTACTCACGTAACTATGGATAACAAGAGATTCCATATTTGTTCTTTTGTCTGATATCAGTGTTTGATTTATTTAAAATAGAATATTAATTTTAACTCGTTTTCATTTTGATCAATTTTACTGATTATTTTGAACCTTGTTTTAATTATCGTCAGACGAATTGATTGGTAACTTAGTACGTGTCGTCAGATGCGAAAGTTATTTTAATTATCGTTTGCAGATTGATCGACTATGAAACAACTCTACCTGTGTCGTCATATTTTGTGTGACTTATCTTTGTTGGATTGTTTTGAAAAGAAATACGAATTAATGAAAAGTTAAAGTGATCTATTGCGTGCCAACAAACTGCATCTATCAATAGATATTGTTGATATCGTCTGTTATTCTTTAAATGTTGCTCAGCAACTGTACATCGATTAAGAATTATGTTTGGACTAACATTTAAAGACCTTTCACGGTAAGTTTATTTATATTTTATTTATTATTATTTTCTTAGTGGAACAATTTAATTGTTGTTCTTATTTTAAAAATTAGATTTTCCTAAAAGAATCTCTCCATAATTAATCATTACTATATGGTGTGTTATGATTCGGTATTTAATATTTTTATATCTTAGAGTTTATAATTCTTCTGCCTTAAATCTAGTTGCAAAGAATATCGTACTTAGCATATCTGTAACTTATCATCATAGTTGGCCAGACAGCCCAATGTGGGCCAATGCCTTCCACTTATTTGTTGCTACAAATACATTATTAGATGTTTCCTTCAACACATCTTTCAGAAAACATCACATTTGAACATCACTATTTGTGTAAACATTTCTAGTAGTTGTTAGATTATTTTAACTGAGCATCAGGCAATATTGTAGTTTTCCTTATAAATTACTATTTCTTGCTGTTAACAGCATTACTCAGTACTATTTGCTATATCTGTTGTGAATTTCTATGATTTTATTGGTGATCGATAATTTTAATTAGGCAGCAGGCATTTTAAATTTTGGTATGATGTTTGAAATATATGTCTTTACTGTTTAATCTGTCCTGCTAATTGCCTAAACTTATTGCAATTTTTACTGCCCATAAACTAAGGATAAGAAAAAGTCTTAATATATCCCAAAAGCTTATCTTGAGTTGAATTTAATTTTGTGGGGGGAAAGAGCCTGTGTAATTAGCCTAATGCATGGATTACTTAAGAGAGTATATTAAAATCAGGACTCCCTGGATCAGGGAGAAAAAGGAATACCTGGACATCTCAGGATATTTTATTTTTACTCTGAAAAGTAGGGAGGGAAAAGTCAGGGAAAGTTGCATTTTTTTCCGAAAATCTGGAAAATTCGCACTTTATACCTGGAAAATAACCCGTTTTAGAATTGTCAGTAAAAGTAATCTGTTATTAAGATTCAAATTAAATTCTAACATTTATTTACAATTACTTGTTAAAAAATTTCATATTTTAGTGCAACTTCCGTCCTTCTATCCTCATTCAGTGAAAATTATTTTTCTCACAAAATCTTAATGTTTGACATTGCATACCTAAAATCAAAGTTTTCTGATGAATAAAAGCATGGTGTATATAAAATATGGTCTGGATTTCCTGATGTACCTAGAAAAGTTCGAGAATTTTTTTTTTTTTTCCTTCTGAAATTGAGTATGAACCTTGTAAAATGTATGGTGTTTGGTTTAAAATTTGTGTATGAAAACTCACAAATAAAAAAGTATAATTAGTCCCGCAGTGGACTGATCGTTAAGTCGTGGTTCCCAGCAGATCACCGAAGTCAAGCATCACTGGCAGTGTGCGGGTGGGTGACCACTTGGATCAGTCTACGTAGGGACCGATGGTCTGCGGTATTGGTCCTCGTTAAACTGTTCTACCGTAAAGTGCTCGACTTCGCGTGCAGGTCGTCGGGCTACCGAAGCGGGGGTGTCATCCTGTCTGCAGAGAATCAAAATTGTGATGTCTTCGGATCATCCTGAGTGATGTTTCCCAGACCGTCGCCAATAGCCCATTGTTCAGCCCTAGTGCGACGTAAATTAACTACAACAAAAAATGTAATTAATATTGGCATGTTGGTAACTCATGTTTGAGATTTTTGCTAGTGGACTGAAAGGAAAAAGAAAAGAAAAAAACTTTTCAATTTGGAAGAAACTAAAAATAACCAATAGGAATTGTTTAGATAAGTATTATAAAAAGTTTAATCTGTTATTAAGATTCAGGACTTAACATACTAATAAATAAAATTGAAAATAGATGGAATTTTCAGACTTTACATTTACTTTTTAAAGAAGTAACTATTTTCATATTTATTTTAGTCATACTTATAAACATACTTTATCATACTTATAAACAATATAAGCAAAATTTCTAAATCTTTGCAACCTGTATAATAATAATTTATTTTTAAATGAGATTTATATTAACCTCATTTTCCTGAATAAATAAACCTCATATATATACAATATAGAATGTTATAAATCTAATTATATCTAAAGTTAAGAAAATAAATTTTTGATTTTAATTCTGTCTTTAATATGTAGCATTATCAGATGAAAATAGCATAGTAAAAGATATATTTTAAAAATTTATAGCTTTTAATTAATCTAGATTAAAATTGGAAAAATAACTTCTGTGAAAAAATTTTTTTTTAATGTCATTTAAAAACTAAGTTTCTTCTCTTTCTTCAACTTGGGTTGGGAGAAACCTAAATCTTCCCAGGAGTTTTTTTCACCATGGAAGAAACTTACCTTTTCTGTATTTTATAAATTAAAAGATAACTATAATATTGCTTTATTTATGTCTATCTACATTTTATTGTTCATTAAAAACCAAGATCCACACTAATATTCAAACTAAAAAAATATACTTCAGTTTAACTATTTTAACATTTTTAATATCAAATCATCAGTGAGGTTTTAATTTAATTAAAAGTTAAATCTGATTGTATTAGTAAATTCCGATTAATCAAACGTGTTGTGTGTAGTGTTTAGAATTATAAAATTTGAGTATTTATAATTAAACCTTATACACTTAATGTATATTTTATTATACTACACATTTAAAAGTTAAATAAACAAAATATTAGTGAAGATTGATAAATAAACTTATGTTTATTTTAATGAAGAAAAAAATAAAAATTTGGTGCAGGCTTTTTTCCTTGTTTGATTTACTTTCATGTCATCAACAGATTAGCTTCAACCTTTGAAGATAATTAGGTTTTAGATAAATGTCTTGGATACAATTATTATGCTTTTCTCTATTTTCAGAATCAAAAAAGTGCACCTCTATATGGTTTTCATCTTTTCTTTCAATAGCTCATACCGACTAAAAGAAATAATTTTATAATTTTTTCTAAATTCTTACTATTCCTCAAAAAAATGAACTTGTTTATCATTCCAACCTAGTTTTTTTTTTAATCAAATCTTTGTAATTACGCAGTAAGAGATTTTTGTGTTAAGTTACGAATTCCTAATTTCTCTAAAAATAAATGGTGATAATTTTAAAATATTTTTTTTACTAAAATTATTTCTGGGAAAAGTATTCCACTGTAATGGACAAAATCAAAATGGATAGATCATTTATCAAAGAAATTAAAAAGTGTAATTGTTTATTCGGAATTTTAAGAACGTCTGTACTTTAATCTACGTAGTTAGCGAGAAATTCTGATAGATTTGTTTTTATTTAGTGAATTTCCAATCCTAACTTTTACGATACGACATCAATACTATCAAACAAAAATAAATTTTGACAAAACTTTGCGAACGAGGTTTACAAAAATAGTAGCTTATGTGACAAATAATTACGCTTAACAACATAAATATACACACAAAAAACTAATAAATTAAATATTGTATTATCAATTAAATATAGTGTCTTGGGTGTTCAGTTAATTTATTCGAGAAAATTGCCATTTTTACAAAATTGGCGGTTTTATTTTTTCGAAACCGACGAAAACTAATCACTTTTGAAACATGATTAACTATGATACATACATACATGATTGAAAGGATCGTTTTCTTATGCATTGAAGTGCAAAACTTAAAAAGATTATGTATCTAAAATGTAACAGTATTCGTATCTATAAATAATCCATATTCTATGCACACCACCATTTTATTAGCTGTTACAAAGCTTGTTGACTGTAGAAAAACAAACCGGAAACAGTTGCTTCCGTAATTGACCATGAACTATAAAGCCATTTTCAACCGATTATTATTCTGATCTAATAGCCTATCGTTAACATGGATTATGCGCTGCTTTTCCCCCCACATAAATATTACACTTTTTCATTCATTTTATTCACAAATTGTTTATTTTTATTAGTCTCAGATTTTCAACCAGACTACTTCAACTTGATTTTTATTGTTTTTCTTGGATATTACGTGTAACGCGTCTGCTTTCCAGACATTTGTATATATTTTTTGTTCAAAAACACGCCATCTTGTTTTTCTCTTTTAGCAAATGATATAGATAGGGATTGAGAGGCCGTAGGTAGAAATACTGGGGTAATTTTGTAGGGAGAAGGGGGAGGGTGGTTGAATGGAGTCCCACTTCCAAATGGGACTGTCCAAGTTTGGGAACGGTCTGCTGATTTAGGGGCTTTCACAATATTGAGAAAAATTAGATCTTTACTGATATAGGATTTTTACAAGGATGATTACTAATTACAAGGAATCTTTTTTTTTTTTTAACAATTTGAATTTTTTTTTTCATTTGCCACTTGTGTTTGGAATTCTTAAGGAATTTGTTCTTTTATCATTTTGAGTGATCGTATTATTTTTAATAGCTAAAATTGTTTTGTAGTTATTTTTAATTTTCAATCCTAATTCTACGAGGAAGCTTGTCCGATGTTGTTGGAAATTGTTTTGTATGTCTAGTTCCTATAGGATTTTATTTGTATCATGCAAAGATATAAACTTTCATTTCCTTCTGACAAATGTATATCCGAATTCTGATATCTAAATATTATGATAGCTTTCAAATCTCACTTTACGTATTTTATTATTTCAAAATTTATAAAAGTATAAAATATGATTTAAAAAAAAGCTTCAAAATACGATAGCAATGAGTGATTTGTAGTCATAAAATGATTGTCTTTCAATGACTGAAATTGGTTTGCGGTAAATAGTTAGAAAACATTGAAAATATATTAAATTTTTTTCGAAAATTCATGTTCTAATTTATTATACTAAATTTGTTTAAATCGTATTATTCTGTAGCAACCAGCGTACGATAGAACGTGACATCAATTGTTTAAATTTGGTGTCCCTCAAAATTTGTTCTTTTTCGGGTTGTAAACACTTTTCTGCAAAATGAAATACATTTTGTAGTTAAAAAATGTTATTTCCTTTTAGCGATTTTATTAATTATATCTCCTTCGTGTGTATAAATGAAGGAAGAAATGGAATTAGAAAATTTTTTTTCCTACTCGTCCCATTTCTTCTTATTAGATTATTATTAGATCTTAAATTGTGGGTGTTGCAAAAATATTAGTTGCACAAGTTTGAAGGAGAATCTTAGATTATTTAACAAGTTATTTATTCAATTTTAAAATGTTTCGTAATCTCGCATATTTATGCCTCGGTTTTTAAAATATATAGTAAGTATGATTTAGAAATATTTTAACTTCACCTATGAGACTCGTTCACATTCAATCTTCTTTAAGAAAAAAAGTTGGTGTGTGAGAGAAATGTTAATTTTTTTTTTCGACCTTATGATAATTAATTCTTCATAAAATTCAGATCTCGATTCTCAATATTTTTATCGAAAGCAATGATTTTATAAATTTTTATTTTGAATGGGAAAAAAAATCAGACTGTTAATATTTTATTAAAGTTATTTTAGTAAAAACTATGTGTAATTTAGTTCACCAATAACACATTGATTTCGTTACTTTGAGTACACACTGTCGTTTGTATTCTGCGAGTTCCATCTTTTATGCTACTAAATCTTCAATCAGTATTCCGAATAGTTATTGTGAAGAACGTCCAAATTATGTGTGGTATTACTGAAGAAAAAAAACTCAATAACTGAAAAATACTTTAACTTGTATCTGTTTGCTGATAACTGAGAAATTATCAAGGGCAATTATTATTCTGGCAATTGCCAGAAACATATCCTTTAATAGTTTCATGGTTAGGTATATTTAAAATTACCTAAATTATTTATGATTTATCAGTGGAATATAGAAATAATTTTTAAAAAGTAACACCCATTTGTTTCTGTTTATTAATAAATTGAGAAATAAATAAAGAATCTGTCCTTTAATTAATATTTTGAATGATCTAAATTTAAATTATTCCTGATATCTAGCCTATTGCGGAAAAAAATTCATTTTATAAGGTTAACTAATATATAAACTGAGAATCTAGAAAAGATACTGTCTGGAGGGCACATTGTAGCTGCATTTGCAATTCGCCCCTGAATATAGTCAGACTGTTTGCCATCCAGTTTGTTGGGCCGGGGTAGCGTAGGGAAAGAAAAAAAAAAGTTCGGGGTCACCGAGAGGAAGTACAGAGGCTCCTTCTGCAGCTGTATGCGACCCACACTATGAAAGGGAAAAGGGTGGCCCTATTGTCTGTGCATAATGTCCCTGTTGTGTACCCCTCTTCCAAAATATCCCGATGTAGGGAGAGACCAGTAGAGGGAGGTGTGGAGGGGGCACGCATGACTAGCGATGTATTGGGTTACATGTACTTCTCGATTGATATTAGGTGCTTATTTGCTTTTAAGTCATCCGTTTTAGAACGTGTCGTTTAGATTGGAATCTTCTTTTTCTTTCTTAAAAAGTTATATTTATTTCGAAAAATTGTAATTGATTTCCTTGCGAGTGTCAAATCGTCTCAAATAGAGATGGATATCGATTAAAATATTAGCACGGTTTAATCGTGATGCCGATACTTCTGAATTATTTATTTATTTATTAACTTAAGGTGAACTTGAATAGAATCTATCTATACATCGATGTACTACATATATGTATATACAGGAGTACATGTGCACAGGGTAATCCTTTAATATCTATTGACATCTGGACTGTCGAATCGTTGGTAAGGAAAGCGAAATGAAAGACATCAAAACCGGTTTTATTGCAGGATGAATTTGGAGGTGTTTATTATAATCGTCCTGCCACTGCTCTTGAAGTGGTAAGATATTACTTGATCAAGAACTTCATTCGCCTCAAAAAATATACTAAATGGGAATAAGAGTCGACGTGTTTTTAAAAAGTGCTTAATTTTCTCTGTTTTTAAAATGAGATTTTTCCTTTACCAAGTTGATTTTCGCTATAAATTATGCAAAAAAGGAAGGAAAAAAATTTATAATTCAACCCCTATCTATTTTGGCGTATTGTCAGGCCGTAGCGCATGAAAACGCCATTCGTTTAACATGATTCAAAATTTCATGATTTTTGACAATTGTCAAAAACAATGCCAAGAGTTTTTTCTTTTCTTACTTGACGGTTAAAACAAGATAAAACCGTGAATTGTCAAAAACTTTCCAACCCTGCCTAATTATGATATTTTTTTAAAGTACTTAAAAATATTTTTTGAGTGCTTGAAAAGTGTTTAAAAGGTGCTTGTTTTTTTGTTTAATAATTTGGCTACGCACCCTCTTTATAGAAACGGGAGGTTCTCATGTTGAAATATCAATCCAGTAGATTGCTTTTATATAAGTGTTTTAGAACTTGTATTCGATGCCAAATAGAATTTTATATTGTTATTGTATTAGCAAAAATTTATATATCGTATGTATCCACTGACAATTAATCGAACATCACGAATAACTGTTATATTCCTGTATGTAGCTTATTTCATCGTCCTTAAAACTAAAGCAGTATTTATTGTCTACCATCTTTCCATCCGCTTCTTCTAAAACCAAAAAGAGCTTCATCAGCTTTTATCATGATGAACAAGTCATTGACTTTTCACTCCCAACTCACCGCCGACCCTCTCTATTCCAAAGCCAAAAAAACACCCCCTCCCCTCTTGTTTGTTGCTTTAAAAAAGTTCTTTTTGGCAGACCGCAAGATTACCGCCCGTCGGCAACCTTGTAAACAAGGGATTCTTCTACCTTTCTCCATAGCTATAGGTGCGAGATTGGCCGACTTATATGAAGACAAATGACCTCGTCTGGTCAAGGGGGTCTAAAGGGGTCAGTGTCAAGGTCGTTTAATATCCCCTTTGTAGGAATATTATCTTTTCTCTGAGGGGGTGGATGGAATGTGGGTGCACAAACAAGCAACAGGACCACCCTTGCAGTTTACATATTATTGGAGTGCTTGTAATGTTTCAATTTGATATTTATTTTGGTAGTGATTTTAGTTTGTTTAAAGTGTGACGCATGCTATCGTATATAATATTATTTTTTTAATTATCACTTTATATATATTTTTTAAATGTGGGGTGCTTGTGCTTTGACAGTATTTTTTCTTGATTAAGTTTTCATTCGAATTAACTTCTCATATAGTGTCAAAATTTTTTATATTTATATCGTATTGCTTATTCATTTGACTTAATTAGCAAAACTTTATTTTAGTATTACACTCGCTGATCAAAATCGGAAGAAAAAAAAAATCTTAGCTAGATTTTTCTAATCTTCGCATCTTTTATCACGGGTTACTTTTGTGATAAAATTTTCATGGCCCATTCTCTTTTCGGCCCAATAGAAAACACTTGTGCGGGGTTTGAAAAAAACGTTCTTTTTTACAATGCTTTTTTTTCTTTTTTTTTCAAAACTTACTGTACTAATAGGTTTTACTACAAAAGCTAAATAATTGTAATTACAGTGATTTAAATAGCAATCAAATCAATTAGTTTTATTTATGAAAAAAATATTAATTTTTCTTAAATAAACTAATATAGTATTATTATAGAACATGTTTGCATTGAAATGGAATAGGGTTTTAGAATTCTTTTTCGCAGTTGGTAAAATTAAATGCTGGTCGATCTGAATTCCGCATCCGGCTTGCAGCAACCACAGTGCTGACGTAAAATGTCCTCAGTGGTAGACGGATCATGGTTTAGTCCCTTTGTTGTCAGGCTAACCGTGTGAGGTTTTCCTCTCCATGTAACGCAAATGCGGGTTAGTTCTATCAAAAAAGTCCTCCACGAAGGCAAATGTCTCAAAATACTTGAGCCAGGAGTTTCCTTGTCTTCTGGATTGGGTTCAAAATTACAAAGCTACGAAGTTGAATATTAGTACTCGTAAACATAAAAAATTGGGTCAGCTGCTCAACGACGGTTATTAAATAAAATAAAAATGATTAAATTAAAACTTTGTTCCAATAGATTCAGCTGACACAAAACATGTGTTAATAGAATGAAAAATGTTGGTATCTTTTAATTGAGGGAATTTAATTTTTTTTTTATGTTAATCTGTTTGTTGTAAATAAAGATTTGTAATAGCTTAGCAATCTGAAACCTTTAAAAAAATCCTTACATTGCTACAAAACAAGTTATAGTTAGTTATCAAATACTTATCTTTCATAACAAAATTTATTATATTTATGAAAAAGCCCTTGTCTTTCGTTAAATACGACAGAGTTTTTTCAAACTCTAAAGTTCACCAAATGTCCTAAAAAAATAATAAATAAATGAAAAAATAATTATTATTATTTGTTTTTAATCTGGACAAATAAAATTCTGATTTTCTACTCTTGCGTGAGAGCTTAAGATGTTAAAGTATTAGTTTACACTGAATATTTTTCACAAACATCACAAGTTCTGTCTAGGTTCTTTAATGCTGAATATATTACAAGTGTACTGATATTCTGCTCATTTATAGGAGCCTGAAATGTGCTTAATGTAGGTAGTTAACTTTGAATATCCTTCAGTAACAACCCAAATTTTGCCTGGGTTCTTTGTTCTTTAATGCTGGGCAAATTAGAATATGTGTTGCTCATTTGCAGGAGCCTGAAATGTGCTTAATATAGGTAGTTAATTCTGAATATCCTTCAGTAACAACCCAAATTCTGCCTGGGTTCTTTGCTCTTTAATGTTGGGCTGGTCAGTATGTTCGTTTGCTTCAAGAACGTGAGTGTTACCTGCAAACATTATGCTTTAGACTTAAACCAGTGAATATTATAAGATATAGGGTGTCAAGTCGCCTACACAATCACAGAAATAAACGAGCATTGAAAAACTACAAGAACAATAGGAAAAAATAGTTATGCCGAAGCTGTTTCATTAGCCAAAAACAGCCAAGATAGATACATTAAAAATATTTATTTTACGTAATATATTAGTATTATTTTTAGTTCTACACAACTACTCTAGAATTCCTATTTCTCTTCTTCCTCCAAAATCTATTCAGTTTATTTACTTTGTTATTTTTGCATTCTTTACAATTCGGGTATAGAATACAGTATTCACTTGCCCCATGAAAAATGTGCTGCGACATAACTAAACTTTTCAAACGATTTGGCCTTTTTATGAACTGATTTTAATTCCACTTAATTTACAAGCAGGTATATACTAAGAATTTTGAGGGAAAGTTTAAGGTGGAAAAAGTTTCTTGGGGGATTTTTTTTAGTTGTGCTTTCCCCTTGTACCACTTGACAATCCACTGAAAAATTTCTTCAAATCCAATTCCTTTGGAGATCAGCTATCAATAAGAAGTAAATGCTGGATGGAGAAGGGTGTAAGAAACCGATTTTTCACCAACCTGTGAAGTATCGTTTGCCCTACCTCGTCTATTGTCCTAAGAGAGTGTGAACCCTCCCCAGAATTCTTGGAAAACACATGACATCTCCGGCAGATGCGATTAATCCGATTTGAAGGTCACCCCTTTCACTTGTTTCCAAACTTTTTGCAAACTTGGTCGTGAACTGAAGAAAGAGGCTTGCTTCTCTGGTCTACATAATCCTACTTGTTTTATAAGTTATATGTTGATCGGGAATTGTATGAAAATAAGTATTATTAAACATACATACCATCAATTTTTATTTTAAATCTTAATCTATAATGCATCAGTAGCGATCGACTTCTTTTTTTCTTTTCTTTTGGACCTCTCTTTATGTTCCTTTAAACGGTCGAATGTTTTGCCATAAAATATTTGTTATGAATTCAATTTTTCCTTTACCGAAAACATCAGCTTAATTTGATTTTTTCCCCCGATCAGAGTTCTATCATATCTACACTGAGCGAAATATAAAAGAGCAAATTATATATTAGATAAGAAAATAAATAAATACATTAAAATTTAAAGATCGGGGAGCAAAAATATGCTATGCTATGGAAGAAATGCACCTATTCGGGTACCAGTCTTATGGCATACCTACTATTCTACCAGGCTTATTGTTTTTTGTATTGAATTACGTGTATTTAAAAATGGAATTTGAATTAATATTTTTTTAGGATCAGGTGAGATTGTTTTTTTAAGAAACTCATTTGTCAACATAAGAAAGGAAATTTTCCTTTTAACAAGCGTTTAATATGTTGTTTGAAGACGTTAAGTAAAATTAATAGTCATAAATTGAATATAATTTCAGGTATTATCAACGAATTTACGATAGTATATTTACTTAACCCATTGTAGCTGAATTTTTATTAAACATATCTTACATACTTTTTTCATTATTTTTTATTAATTTAGATTAGAATAAGTGAAAAATGATATATTTAGCAAATTTTAATTATTTATGGTTATGAAATACAGCATGAAACACAGGTGTTTCTTTTTTTCTTTTCCTGCATTCATCCAAACATTAATTTTACAAATTTGCAGTTATTTACATCTAAGCAAAAGTTATTTTTCATTGAAGTTTCTTTTTTATAATTAAAAAATATTAAAATTGCTTCTAATTAGAGCGTTAGAAAAAAAATCTATATTGAAGGGACATTTATGATCCATCTGCATCTAAGGGTTAAAACATATATAAATATGGATTTAAAAAGAAAAACAAAAGTAAAAGATATGCATTTGCCTTTTTTATATATAGTATATTCTTTTCCATAATTTCCACGCCTCCTAGAAAAAAAAAAGTCTTATTTTATTTTCACTCAGTTTCTGAAGAAAATGTTCAATAATTCGAAAATTATTTAGTCATATATATAAATTCTTTTCTTCAATTAACTTTAATATCTATGTGACTTAAATAAGATGCGCCCTAATTTTATTCGTAAAGCGATAAAGAAAATACATTCTTGTCACAAAATGAGCTAAATTAAAATGTTTCTTTTAACCCAGGAAGTGTTCATCAAAGAAAACAAACAATTTGTGTATCAATTTAGGCTTTAAAAGATAACTCAAAGGGAGGGAGGGTGAATCGAATGTTCGAGTATCCGGTAGGTGACCCTGGCCATTCGAAGACTCCGGAAGTCGAGAAGGAACATGATTTTCGTTGAAGCGTTCCATCCTTGCCGCGGGCGAGTTCTCAGTATTGTTCCTGCAGCTTTTAGAACACGCGCCTAGGAATGTTCGAGCGTTCTCTTCGGACTTGTCTATTGTTTTGGGGTGGCTTCAGCTTTCACCTCTTCCCTTGACATTCCTGTGACCATATCGTCCTCACAGGTGTTTCGCGAGCCGCCCACAAAATTCTTCTTCACTCCCTATTACCAACAACGTGAGAAATTGTTCTTGAATTCGGGTGCATCCCCCCCCACCCCCGTCATCGCGATCTTGGAGACACTGCTAAAAATTTCAACAAAATATTCATCGAATGTTTGTTCCAACTTTTTCACAACTAGTATATAATAAATAATTCGTAACTTAATTCATTTAAGAAAACTTTGTTTCAATTCTATTGAAATTATGCTCCTAAATTGTATCGTCAAATTATTGTAATAGTTATGTATATATTTTGAATACAGTATATTTCATTATTTTATTTTCTTAGGATTGTTTAATCTCACGTTTATTTTGAAGTTAATTCTTATTTTTCTCGTTTTATAATTGCACAATTAAATTTTCCATTTCTTTATAGAATGGATTAAGAATACTTTCTGCTTAAAGGAAATGAAATTTTTTTATACTCTTTATACCCTGTTAATATTTTACAAACATGAATGAAAAATGTTATAAATTTTTTTTTTTTCCATATTGTTTTTCAAGTTAACAATGTCACTGGTGTTGAAACATTACCAACGTGAAACTTAAAAATCTTGAAGTTTTTTAATTGTTATTCGCAGCATTGCTCTATTTTATTTGCGTATTCGTTCTAGAATTGTTTAGGACAAAAACTTATTTTTAATTAGAACATGCTTATAAACAAGGGGAATTTTAGCAACGTAACAAATTAGCTAACTAAAAACCAGTTTTGTTATATGATTGCCGATTATTATTTTAAGTTAGATTTAACGTTTTCGGAGATTTGTTTTACAATAATTCAAATGCATTTTTCGAGAACCCATCTCCCAACAAACTTTATTGTTAACAATTGTATATGTCTTACGCAATTAATGTAAACATAATATCAGCAACTGTAACCCATGATGCAACTATTTACACCTTATTAAGTAGCTACTAACTAAATATAATTTTGCCTGCATGACAAAACCATTGGTTATATTTAATTCAATCATCCTGCTTTGGAAAAAAAAAAGATATTAAAAACGTAAGAAGTTTTGTTACGTCACGTATTTTTAACAATAGAGTAACTTTTCATGAACCTTTTTTCAATCTAAATGGCCATCGCTTTGGGGCTTATTAATTTCGTAGAATACGTGGACCAGGTGACAGTCTTTTAACCTTCCCATTCATAGGAAATGTTACCTGGCGGGCAGACAGTTCTTTATAATTAGAGGTCCTCGTAGGCTGTTGTTTTTTTCTCTTCTTCTAGTGGAGAAGACCCCTGCCGTTCTGTCACGTGATTATGGACGCGTGCCCAACACGCGCCCCAACCATCCGGACCGATTAGCTGTTGCCCAATGGAAAAACGTAGAAAAAGTGGATCCATTTTGCGCAAGTCGCTAAAATACTAAAAGGTCGGCTTTTTGCTCTTTTGAACTTCAGAAGGCCTCAAATGATTTTTTTTCCCTTTGAGAGGAGGTATAACTTATATAGCAATTGTAGGTGGCGAATGTTATAGCCATACCTTTTTAGGATATGTTTTTTAATGAAGTAAAATACCATTTTTTGCAGGTAAAAAAATTGACCTCCAAATAACCGGTTTTTTGTGATAGAATTAATATGTTTCAGTTTTCCTGGTACTTATTATTTTTTTTAAATGATAGAATGTTAACTTTCTTGTCTGAAAATTATTTATTAGGGAACGAAGAGATAATGAATATTGCTCTAAAATATTTTAATATTATTGAATCTACATTGAAATTTACGAAGAAATCAGTCAAAATTGACTAATTTCTTCTTATATCGGCTAATGAAATATTGTATTCAAAAGATAACGTGGTTCTCCTTTTTCTTTTATATTTAAAAAGAAAATTATGAATTAATTGATGCATAAAAAGCATCTTTTATTCATTTGGTTACTCACTATGTTTATTAATTTTATTATTAATTGAAATTTGTTGAATAAAAATGGTACCTAATATTATGTTTATTTGAATCAGAAATTAATTTAAAACACATTAGCTATGAAGAAATTAAACAAAAAATGATTTTTAAGTTTTTTTAATTTTTTTTTATTTGTGAATGTTATGTTTTTTTAACATTTCGACAGAGTTAACAAAACAGTTTTTAAAGAAATTGAGCTTTAACAAGCCACTTGTGAACCAATGCTGACATTTTGCTGCTCCATTAAAGGTTTGAAAAGCTTATTGAGAAAACATTTAAGTGACTAAATAAGAGATTTCAAAAGCAGCATCTTGAGAACATATTAAGACAGAAGAAGTTATTTGTTAAGCATCTTTTTTTCGTAGAAGCCCCCACCCCGCCCCCCGTCAAGTAGATTTGAGCCAATAAATTAATGTTCAATTTTTTTTCTATTTTAAATCTGCGAATCTTGTTCCATCAGTTCAATAGATAAATTGTAGTAGATAAAATGTTTAATAATGGAATTATTAAAGAAAATATTTTTTGTTGTTGCTCTTTTTTTTACGGTTGTGCTGTATTTATGCTTTTAGAATATTTCTTAAAAATGGTCCTAAATAACTATTTAAGCCAGGAAGGAAAAAAGATGTTGCAAATCGCTTCTGAGAGATACAGGATTAATAAGGCAGACTGAAACATGCTGAGTTAAAAGACGATTATTTATACCTTCGAGTTTCATCAGACAATCGAACTGGTTTTGGTGGAACCCGGCTTCATGCGAAGTCATTCGTTAGATTTTGATGCAGTTTGTTTTTTTCACTTATCAATTAACATGCAATTTTTTTTTAAATTAATTTTTTTAAAAGACTTTATTTTAAAAATCGATGTTGGGATTCTACCTGCACATAACTAAATTGAAAAAAAAAAAAATCCTCTGAAAAATTGCTGGGGCGAAAGAATATGTTAAGAACGTTAGAAAAACAATGCTAAAAATAAGATTTTAAAGGTGTGAAAATTTAACAACTTGTTTTTTAGGACAATTACATAACAATTAAGCTCTTTGTTTCAATAAACAGTTGTCCTTTAGGAGAAACTTGCTTAAATGATTCATGTGATCCTCCCTCTCAGTTGCCGATAAATTCATAAACACGACTGCTTAAAGTGCAAACACAATGCGAGGGAAAGGCAAATACATAAAATGTTTTCAAATTGTTTAAGCATTCTGCGCATTAAAGCGGGGTGCAAATCCCCCTGCCGTGATGTTTCTTCGAGCCTTGGAAAAATGAGCAAAAGAGAATGTTATTTAGGTTAGGAATAAATTATTCCTGAAAATTTCTCTTTTCTCTCCCCCCTCCTCTTTTTCCTTCGGTGCTTTTCGCTCTCTTTTTTTCTTCTCTTTTCTAGTTGTTTCTTTTTATTCTATTTTTTCTCCATCTATCTGGTCTTGCCTCTCTTTCATACTGAAGTCCTGCTTGCCTCATAGTCCTTGTTTATTGGATGGCAAGAGGAGAGATGTATTTTTCGAGTAGGGGGCTATATACAAATTATTTATCCGAGAATGTTTTTAGTTTAATGAATTATTACTAACGGCTAATCTCAAAAACATACAACAATTGTGTATGAAATTTTTTGTTGATAGATTTCTAATTTCAATAATAGCTTTGTTAAAGTTATGATTAATGAGATAAATTCATGATGATAAAATAACGATTGCCTGATAAAATAATGTCTAACTGTAATACGTTAGTTAAGCAAATTAAAAGTGACGGTTAACTGATTTTTGATAATCATTTCTCCTACTCCACACTGAAAGGATTTTTTTTTTTTTTTTGTATCTCAATTTAATATTTTGATCTAAAGGGGGTAAAAAAAAATTTGTAATATCTGGTTGTTAGCTTTAGGAAAATATTCAAAAAGATTAAATTAGTTTGCTAAATTGTTTTTTTATTTATTTTTTTTTAAATAATTTTCATCTGGTTTGCTTGCTTAAAAAGTACATAGAAAATTTTATGTTGTGTAAATATGTACAGAAAATTTACTTAATTTAGAATTGGAAAGTATACAATTTTGATTTGAAATCCTATGCAGCGATCTGGAAAATAAGCGTGGATGAAATATTCATATCAGTTGATACGGTCAGTTATAATTTCTTCTTAAATACATTTAGAATTTTTTTCATTCAGAAAGATTATTCTTCTAATATTTCAATATTTCAATGTAATTCACTTATATTTTTACAGTGAATTCTAATTTAATAATCTTCTATTTAGTCATAACTATTAGTTTCTTTTTAAATGACAATAAATTTTAATATCTTCCATTTAGTCAGAACTATTTGTTTCTTTTAAAATGATAATAAATTTTAATTTAATAATCTTCCATTTAGTCAGAACTACTTAATTTTTTTTAAAGTTTTTCATTAGTTAACGTTATATTTGATTTAAATATGCCTAAATGTTTTTTTCATCCTTTTTACAGTTTCAGAAAATTAATTACTATTTATTTAATCATAAAATTTATTTATTTATTTATTTTTTACAAAAATTTGTATTTTATCATCCAAAATACGAAAATAAACAATGAAAATTACGAATTTTTTTTATGTACTAACAATAAAATATATATGGTAAACATGTGTGAATAAGCCAAATTTGCTCTCAATTTATCACAAAAGCCTTTTGTTCTCCAGTACTTAGTTTCAATTTGTGGGAAAACCCTGTATAACCAGTTTACATAAGCTTCCGTCCTACCTTCCCTCCCCCATGAGTGACTGGGGGGGAGGGTAGAGAAGGGGCTGTCTCAAGGGGAGGGGTACAGGTTGAAGACCTAGTATACTGGGGGTGTGAAACAGGGAATGAAGCAGATAGACAGAATTGAGGGAATTGTTGAATGGTAGAGCAGAGAGAGTGGAAAAACTGGCTTGTTTTTCACAATCTCACGCGCAGGTTGCAAGATTAGGTATTTAATGCCTCCTACTTGGCGATGATTGGCGTGGTTTCTACGTCATGCTTTCACTAACTTGTCATTATCCGTGAAGATCAACTTCCATCAAGTTATCTGGTTGAATACCCGTTTTGGAGCTTATTTATTACCTTTTTTTTATGTTTTATTGCCCATCGCTTAGTGAGATTTCAATCTGGTGATAAATTTCTTTTTGATAGTTGTTTCTAGAGATTCTTAAAAAGAATGATTTGTTTGATAACAAATTTGATAGGTAAAAAGTTCTTTTTTTTTGTTTTGTTTCGGGAGGTAGAAAGCTAGTGATGGTATTTGTTTTTATCTCATTGTTAAATGACCGGTGAGGAAGTTTTTGCTTAATAATGTTGTTTTCTTTTCGCTGTAGTTTAAAATCGACTTCTTTCTTTGCTTTGTTTTTAATAAATTTTATTTTATATCTCGGGTGAACATATAGAAAATATTTCCACTACATAGAATAATTTCTATATAATAGTGCAATTATGAAATCTGAATGAATGGTGTCGTTCAGATATTGTGTAAACATATTTTTCAGTTCCCTTTCTCCGCATAATTGAGTAATAATTTAAAGGTTTTTTTAATAGGTTACTGAAAATTAAATTTTATATCAGTTGACTAGTTTAAAACCTTGAAGTTTAATTAAAACAAATATACATGGTGTTGTCAGTCACAAATGCTGATTTTAATACAAAAAAAAAATTTTAAAAAAATAAGCAAGTGTTAAATAAAAATTTTAAGCATTTAATATTTTTATAAACTAATAAATCTTTAGTTAAAATTAAAATTTATGTGCGTGCATGTAGAAATTTTTATAATTACGTATTTATTATCCCAATTTACCTATCGTAAAAATAGGAACAATTGATTCACCGTTTTTGTACCCTTTTACCATAATTTCAGATGGGTAAATATAATTTAAAGAAATATGTATTAATTAGTAATGTGTCACCATAAAATTTCATAAAAAATGTATAGCTATAGTCCAAAAAAAAAAACAAAAAAAAAGGAGTCACGTCTTAGAAATCTAAAAATGTTATTCATTTTCATTGTATAGAGTTCATAGCAGTTGCCTTTAATAGAGTGTCAATTTATAATTGATTTTCTGTTTCAGAAAAATGCTTCTTAAGTTAATATGGATTTAAAATTTAAGCAACAAATATTTTTAGGCTACAGTAGAATCCCGATTATCCGAATTTATGTGGACCACGACTAACTCGGATAACTAAAAGACTCGGTTAAAAGCGAAGTGCATAAAAAAGAAAAGAAAAATGTTTAAAAGTAATGTATTTAACAAATAAAAAATTTATACTAGTGCACCACATACAATTCATATTATAATTAAACAGCTTAAAGAGCAAACTTTAGGAGAATTAAAAAAGTCCTTAATCTAGATTTTTTACATTTCTTAGGTGCTTGTTCTGTAGCAATATTTCGCCATTTTTTTTAAGGAATGCTGGCGTCTCCTCTTATTGTTGTTCTATATATTCAATAGCACTTACGATAACTTTTAGTCCATCTCTATGAAAGATTTTTATATGTTGATTTTCATCGTCACTGTCTTCATCATCTTCGCTAGATTCATTTTCATTATTGACGATATTAACAATCATTTCATCGGATCAAGTTGCTGCATCTTGTTTTCATGATTGTTTAGAAGATAAAATTCAGAATTTTTTTCGACAGTAGTTTTAAAAATAAAAATAAACTGGAACCAAAATAAAAATAAAAAAAACTTTTATAGCTCGATTAAAGATTATTTGATAGCTCGGTTAAATCGGAAACTTACATAATCGGGACTCTACTGTACTTGTCTTCTTTAGTTATTGAGAGGGAACAGACTAGAAGATTCACTTTCACCTACATAAGGAGCTCATGTGAGCCTCGCGTAAATCATAAAGTTTCAAAATCTTGAGGGGAAAAAAATTTTTTTTAAATAATATTTTCAAAATATCAATGCAAAAAAATATAATAGTATAACTCAGAATTACACATTGTTGAAATAATTGTACAATAAATTGTTTTCATTTTGATATTTTGATTTTTTTCATTTTTGATCATTTTGACTTTTTTCATGGTTTATACTAGGTTTACATGCACTTATATTTTTCTATAATTATCTTTAAATTATTCTATAATTCAATTTTTCATTAAATTTTAAATTATCTGAGGAAGTAAAACCGAGTTCTTCCGCATTACAGTGCAGTGGTTTCCAATTTTTATCGGCAATGCAACCCTAAATAATCGAACTTTTTTTGCGAAATCCCGACTTTATAAAAAGAAAATTCATTAGCAGTTGTGAATATGCTAATAAAATAATAATGAAATCACTACTTGCCATTTGATGAAAGAAATTTAATTCCTAATTTTTGAATGTGTTCATTTTATTTAAAATTTGAATGAGATTATTATTTAGAAAAACGAATACTTCTGGAATGTCTTATTAATGCATATCCTTTTCATATTTTATTTAATATATTTTTATTGAAAATTGAAATCTTTTTTATTTTATTTCGCAACTTATTTCATAGAAATTTTATATAAAATAGTTTCATATGAACAACCAAAACATTAAATAAATGATATAGATTGCTGATAAATATAATTATTACTGGTTTAAAAAGAAAAAGTCATAGCTCCTGGAACCCTTGAGATTCTTCTAAAGAACCCTAGGATTCTCCGGAACACCTTTTGGGAACCACTGCTATTGCGTCTTCTTAATATGCGTAACAATGATCCGGCATTTTCCCGATTTATATTTTTATTCTAGTGGAATTAATAACCATAAGACGCCAAATCTGGCAGTCCCTCCTGCTGGGGAGATACACCCCCGTATGACATCATAATAGAGATCAGCATCAGAAGTTGGATGAAGGACAGTTCTTTTCAGACGCGGATTAAAAGGGGAAGGCGGTTAAACACCCCTAATTAACCCGAGGGGGTAAATCAGATACTTATTCTCTGAAACAATGCCTACAACAAACGGCGATTAATTAAAATATTACCCGACCCTCTCAGTTCTCTTTTCACCCCTTCTGGAGAGAGAGCATTCGCCTTGAATTAAGCTGTTAGTTATCAATTGGCGTTTCGTGGCGATAATCGCATTAAAAGCCATTTCATTTTTGCCACATCTCTAGCTTTCGGAAGTCAACAATTTAAGACTTCGATGGCTTTCTAAACATTGTACAAATTTGAATTTGGGGTATCTGCGTCATTTCTGTGAAGCTTAATACATGTGTTGTTTCATATGCTTGCTTAACTTACAGGATTGTTCCTAAGCTTTTGTAATTTAAATTATTTTGAATTCTAGATGTATTTATTAAAATGTGATGGGACGGACCTTATGAGATGTACGGTGAAATTAATGGCCGGCATCGGTCACAGTTAGACTTTTTTAAAACAAGTGGCGATTAATAAATGGTCTGCCAATCACAATTTATTTCTCCCAAAATGCACCCGGTGTGCATTTTATTACTATTATTAAATAAAGATGAAATTATGAATATTTTATAATATGATTAAGTTTAATTTATTCCAAAAGAATCGCTTTTATTGATATCAACAGTTTTTCCTATCGTTGAGTTTAACTGTTTCCAAATAAATTTTTTTTTCTTTCTAAAAAACCCGTTTCAATATGTTCCAAAATAAACATTTCTAACGAAATCGTATTAGATTTATATGGGTTTTAAGGGTGTTGCTAATTTTTAGTGAAAAGGTGAGAGGAACTAGTGTATTTAAATTATTCTAGTTAACACGTTGAATGCAACGCTAATTTTACATGGTTTGCCCGTCTGGCCAAAATGATTTTTTCAATATGTATTGCATTAATTTCTTCAAACCATTTTAGTAACGGTAATATAATATAAAAAAATTAAAAGCATTAAAAATTTACTCGAATTATGTGTTTCTAATAATCTTGACTTCGCCGGTGACCCCCATGTCATTCAACGTATTAAAACGTTCTGCTATCTCAAGACGAGTAAAATTATTACCCTGAACGTATAAAAAAAAATTAAAAATTTTTCATGCTAAATTGCTCAAAAATTTTTTAAAGTTGCCGGAAATGGGAGTAGCCCGAAAATTTAATACATTCAAAAACTTCCGCATATTTGTGCCAGAATTTAGTTTTCTGCCACAGGACAGAAAATAAAAAATAAATAAATAAAAATGGAAAAAGCACAATAGGGCTACAGTCCTAATTTTTTAGTTGTTTCGTACAACTCCAACTTCTTTTACTAAAGATACTTTTTCAAAAAGTTCGATTCAATTTCTAATCACCCTATGCTGATGAAGCTACCTAAAATACTAGCGCATTCCTTTTTGAACAAATATCATGCAAAAAAAATATCAATTTTATGTATCCAAATGAATCTCAGAATAGCGTACATATCCGAAGAAAGTTCTATTTCGTAAGATTTTGTTCGGATGAAATTATAATTGCGAAAGAGCCCGATCTTATTTTAAACGAGGCAATTCAAGAATGAGACTTTATTCTTAACGAACTAGGAAACCACTTTTTTCTCTTTTTCGAATTGTTCTCTAGAATTTTGAACTGTATAACATTTTCTAAATTCGAAATTTAACAGTCAGCATATTTTATTTTGAAGTAAGTTCGAAGATAATTCTGGGGAAATGTACGAAAAGGCGTTTAAAATTTGCGTATTTTTTGATACGCAGGAATGGCCCTGGGACTCAGACCAAAAAAGGAAATAGATTTATTTGCCTTGAATTTAAAATTAGCAAATTTCGATGTAAGTTTCATATTTTTAAATGAAAATATTCTTTTTTCCCTAGACGTGTATAATAATAGCCTATAATTTAGTTTTTTTCTCCCCCTCTCCTTCTGAAAGTGCTGATTTACAGTTTCTGTGTTCTGTTAACGCAAGATATTTACATAAGGCTGTTGTGTGAAATAACGCTTTTTCGCAAATAATATGACGTCTCTACATCTGTTGTGAGTTTATAACAGTTATTTATGACTGGTAGGTTCTGTTTTATCCATCTTAAGTCAACGCTCTATTTGTACTAATTATAAAAATTGTTAATAGAAAAATTAGCTTGGAGAAGTTGCTCCAATTCTCCATTGTTTGTGCTCATTAAATAAAATTATGAAAATTTCATAGTTATTTATTGTTTTGAATTTCATTCAGTCGGAAAAATCTTGGTAAATTGGTGATTTTCAAGAATGTTTAATATTCTTTTTTATGAAAATAAGAGATTTGCCCTGTTGTAAATATCAAATAATTCTTAGCAGCCGGGAAGTATATATAATTAAAAATTAATTCTTTGTTTTAAGCAAAAGGCACTGTGGCTTTTTTACTCTCCTTGGGGAAACAGTTTCGAAGAGGACCCATAACGTATCCAATTTTAGTACACACTAACTGTTGTTGTTTCTAATGTCACTTGCCAATCCAGCATGCTTGCTTATTGAAACCAAACGTATTTAAGGCACAAAGTGCGTTCCTCGTTTTTCGATCTCGCCATCTATAGCCAAGAATATGACTTCAAGCCATACGCACGCTACAGCCCGTTTATAGGGCGGACCCATTCACATATCCATTCATGCACCCTCAGATCGTAATTTTGCCCTCAACCAGACAACAATCAATCTCCAATTCAGTACCCCAGAGGTATCAATTTGTTACGGGAGCACGAAGGACTTTGTGACCCAGCTGATTTACCGTGTACCAGTTACTCGGGAGGGTAGTTTTCGGCCGCCGGGGGTCGAACTCACGAACCTTTGGCAATGGGCCCAACACCCTACCAACCAGACTATCCAGGCCTCACTCACTAACTTCTGGAAGAAATAAAATTTCAAAATTATATTGATTGCACATGTCACTTGCATGTAAAAAAAAAAAAAAAATTCTTGGTTAAGCCAAAGCAACATACGTGACATAATCATTTATTTATTTCAGGTGTTATTGCGTGAGATGTTGGCGAAACACTAATTCCATTAATACAACATTTGACAATACAGCAGAAATGGAGTGTTTATAACTGATCATATGTTTAGATCAGGAAAATATCATTTAATTTCAGGGGTCTGTCCAGACATTTTGTGAAAGATCCTGTTTTTGTAAAATTGTGAAGAAATTACTCGTAATTTGTGAATATAAAATAAACGTTAAGTCACATTCTTTCAACCAGGGTCCTGCTTTTATGAATTTGTGCAAATAGGGTCCTATTATTGCGAAATACTTTTTTCAATGAGTTTTTAAATTGTAAATAGATACAAGATTATGCTCAACACTGTAAAATTTTAATAAAAAAATATATATTTTCAAAACTAAACAGCAATTGATGCTTCTAAATTAGAGAAGCTACATGGTATTTGGTATTTAGCCCATATTGTGCTGAACGCAGAATATTTATTTCGGACGAATAATGGTTGAAACGTCTGCCGAAGACAAAACTTAATTCTTTTACATCCATCTTTCTTTTTTTTTTCCCTGGGAAGGGTTTATTCGATTAACAAAACAATAATGAAGATAAACAAATTTGTGAAGGGTCCGTTTTTGTGAAAAGATATTTTGTAAAACGGACTCAAATTTCTTCCAAACAGACCCCTGAATTTGTTCACTAGTTTGCCCTCTCGGCAATACGATATTTGACACTGAAATCGTACTTACATCATTTGTCCTATCAAGCCGTTGTTAGTTAAGCGTTGAATTTCAGCGGTCTTCAATCCACGAACAACCATTAACTTCGCGCCCTGAAAGGATTTAAATAATAATATCAAATCTATGAATTTCCTAGTAACTCAATTCGGCCTTCACCGATTAAATTTTCCTCGCATTTCGAATATTGTGCCTTACTGTAATCTTTCAGCCATGTGCATAAACAATATATGCCCATCATCATTTGCAGTTGGCATTACCTTGTAGTGTGTTATTGCTTATTTTTAATAACTTGATTATGATTATAAATTTAATTCCTAAAAAAGTTCAGAAGGTGAACTCGAAGTTTCCTCCCACGCCTTAATAAAAAAAATATTGAAAAATCGCGGAAAAACTGCTTTTTATCTATAAACTAGGAGAATTCTCTCATAGATTTCGCGAAGAATGATGTTGATAAAAAAGTGGAAGAAAAAAAAATGGGTCAAAGTTCCCTATGGCTGCTATCTGTTGTTCCGAGGAAAGGAAAAATACCTTGCGCTTTCGCTGACCTTATGGACCCTATGTTCTGTGTCAGTGTCCTTAAAAAGTAATTTTTATTTTTCGCACTTCCTCCTCCCCCGCTCATCTGCCTCGCGTGCGAAAACATTTTTTTTTTTTTTTTTTTTTTTTTTTTTTTTTTGCACACATGACTTCATTTCCTTATTTAAGTGGAGAGAGAGAGAAAAAAAGAAGAAAAATGTTGATTGGAATGTGTGAGAAATGCTGGAGGAATTGTCACTTGTTCATTGAACTGTCGAAAAAAGTTATCGGTAGAACTCACAGGAAATGATGTATTTGTTAATTATCCCGCAGGAAATCAAAAACTTATAGTTCGTTGCTGCGGTACCTCTAAGATGTTGTAGAAATGAAATCGGAAAATTTAGACTCCTGTAATTTCCCTATCAGAAAATAAATTTAAATCTGAATCTTTTAATAACCAGTGATGGTTCTATTGTAAAATGCGCATTTTCGTAATTAGTTTTCTGACTGCTGGAATTTTGATTCTAAGCATATAACATTTTAGGGACTCTACGGAGAAGGATGATGAATATGAAAGATGATGTAACAATGTAAAAAAAAAAATATAATAATAAAATCGGGAAAAAAAAATTCAATTAAAGTAAGTTTTTTATATGAATAATTTAGCTGTTATTTGGGCCGGGATAGCTTGGTTGAAGTAAAGGGTGACTAGTTGAGTGTAGTAAATGGTGGCTGGTGCACGTTAAATTTGCCTGGTCACAAAGTCCTCCATGTTCCCGAAACAAATCAAAACCTCTGGGGGTATTGAATTGGAGATTGATCGTTCTCTGGTTCAGGTCAAAATTGTTTGACGAATGAATGCTTCCGCTCTATAAACGATTGTGACGTATGGGTGTGGCAAAAGTCGAATTCTTGGCCACAGATGGTGCCACTGGAAAACAAGAACAATTGCATCCCTCAGTTTTAATGGCCTACGACAACAACGGCTGTTATTTGGGTACACATTTTGCATTGATGGTCTCAGTAACGTGTCACTTCCATAAATCAGCTCCCCTTTCCCAAGTAATGACACCTAATTTTCAGTTGATCAGTTCTTATTAGGTGGTAAGCGCTTTTAATCTAAACAAAGTTCCAATATATTAAGTTTCCTTAAGAGGACGCTGTACCATGGGAGAAACTTTTGATCGCGAATTCTCTTTCATCTCCATAAGTAATTTATAATGTAGAAAAATGTGAGTTTAAAAAAAACCTTGAGTAAGCCATGAAGTTTCAAATACTGAAAACAAATTTTAAATGTATCAAAATGAAAATTAATTATAGGAAGATAACTTACGATTGCGCAGTGGAAGTTCTCATCCAGTAATTTTTTGTATCTCGATGAGAACTTCCATAAGATGAGATCAATCAATAGATCTTGTTTTCCTTTGCTTAATTCCTATCTTATTATTTCGTTTAAATTTCACCTGCTCTTCAAGAAATTTTGTACTAAGCGAATTTTTTATGCTTAAGTACAAGTTAAATATAATTGATCGTATCGACCTTTTAATTTTATCCAACTACAAAGCAAATGGCGACACGTGCCTCATGTAAATATAATTATTATTTCCCTCATTAAGGTTTGTCTGTGGCTTCTGTTTCTGGAAAAATTCAGTTGAAACCAGTTTGAATAAAGAAATCAAAAGAAGAAAAAAATAATGCAAATAAGGGTGTGTGTATATCATTCGACTTTCGAATATTATAGTAACAAGGCGCCATCATTAAAATTCGATTTTCACTCTAAACCTGCTCTCTAATTTCTCCCTTTTTAATCAATCTCCGACGCGGCAGTTATATACCGAGTCACTCACAGACACCTGTGATTACAAACTATTAGCGACATTTCGAGCTTGCCTCCCCCTTCCCCCGATTGGGGGGGGGTTCTCCGCCAAGAAAAAGAATTTTAAAAAAAAACTTCACTTAAAGAAATTAATACAGGCCTTTTCACGTGAGCGCTATAAATAAAAATACCATCTGCATAAAAGGAGAGAAGGGGGGAGCGAGGGGGGTCGAACTGAAAATTTTTAGAACGTTCTCTTCGAGTCTGATGTCTCTGGAATTTATTAAACAAACCTATTGCAGTGTTGAGAATGAGGGGGGAGTGGGAAGAAATGTAATTACTAAAATGGGGTAAGGGAGGAAAAATTTTGCTCTGTATCTCCGGGGTTGATTATCTTTACGGGAAGCTCAGGAGAAGGATCGATTTGGGAGAAAGCCGAGGAGAAAATGAAGAGACGTTCGGAGTGGAGAGAATAGCATGAATAGTGTCTTTTGGCTCTTTCCACTTGCTCGAATTTCTCCCGAAAAGCCATCTGTAAAATCTTTTTTTCTTTTTTCTTTTTTGGCCTTTCAAAAGACGGAACGCCTGGTTTATTCTTTTGTGATAACGTTAGGTTTTTGGCGACGAATTTCGCAATAGCCCGCCGTATCATTAGCTTTGGAGTGATTGGATTTCCAATCTATTTGTAATAAAAATATTGAATCTGTTTTGCTGTTGGTTGTGAGTGTAAATAAATTTTTAATATCGTTGGCTCCTGATTGATTGATAGATAATTCGTCGTTTTAATCGTTGTATTTCGGTTAGTACTGTTAAATTTTTATTATATTGATTTCTTCAAGTTTATTAAACGAATTCAAATAGATCAGATGAGTCAATAAGTTGGATTGATCTGTATCACGTGGTTTATAAAAATAAAATAGCTTCATCATTCATAGTACTGTTTTGACTCGTATGTAAAATTTCCTTTACGTTTGTAATGACCATTGGTTTTTAAGCAATGATAACAGTTTACAGATGTATTTGTTTTTAATTTAGTGATTTATTTAGGCATTTTTCTTTTTATTCAACTAAATACAGTTTTAACTCTATTTTATTTTTATTAATTTTGATAGAAACGGGTGAGAATCTTTATTTTTGACTTTCCCAAAGTAGGTAATTCGATCATGTTTAGCGCAGCATAGCCGATTTTCGCTCTTGTGTGATTTAACTTAACACTCAATACCTCCAAACTGCTATTTTAATATGGGTGAAGGTGTGGTTTCTACAAAATTTCATTCCTCGACATGACATAAATTTTACACTTTTATTCAAGTGTTTTTAGAATTTTTAAAGGTTTAATAATCTTTTATTTCAACACAGCATTTTATTTACTACTTTTTAATATCGCGATTTTTTTTTTCAAGTGTGTGTTTTCCATGTTGCTCACTATTTTATCTAATTTTTTTTTTCTTTCTTCGGGGAATAAAAGAAAAACGTGGTTTTTAAGTAGACAAAAATACTCTAAACTCTACATCCCAATGCATTAAAATTACTTAACATACTTTTCCAATAATTCTTTAATTTGTAACTAATATAAGAAAAAAATACTGTTTACCAATGCCTGTTCAATGTCTTTCGTAATTCTTTTCTAATGTAAGAAATAAAATACTATAAATTCAGGCTGCATCAATCACGAAAAAAATATTGTTCAATTACCATTACAATTAGTACTATTGGTAAGTACCATTAGTTCTTAGTTCAAAAAATAAATAAATAAATAAAATAAAAAAATACTGTAAATTCAGGCTTCAAACGGTTTCATATACTGTATTGAAAAAAAATCTGTATATTCAGGCTTCAGTTTCATTTACTGTAACGAAAAAAAAATTCTGTGAATTCATGCTTCAATCAGTTTAATTTACTGTAACGAAAAGAAAGAAAAAAAACATTGTTTGCTATTAGTTCAATGTCTTTCTTACTTCCCAATGTTTTAAAAAATAAATAAATAAATAAAAATTCTGTAAATTTAGGCTTCAATCAGTTTCATTTACTGTAACAAAGAAAAAAAAACATTGTTTGCCATTAGTTCAATGTCTCTCTTACTTCCCAATATAAAAAAAATACTGTAAATTCAGGCTTCAATCAGTTTCATTTACTGCAACAAAAAAAAAGCATTGTTTGCCATTAGTTCAATGTCTCTCTTACTTCCCAATATTAAAAAAAATACTGTAAGTTCAGGCTTCAATCAGTTCCATTTACTGTAACAAAAAAACATTTTTTTTTGCCATTAGTTTAATGTTTCTCTTCCCAATATAAAAATTAAAAAAAATACTGTAAATTCAGGCTTCAATCGGTTTTATTTTATGTGACGATAAAAACATTGTTAACTATTAGTCTTTCTTCCTTCTTACTTTCTCCTATAAAATAGTTTTCTCCTGCAAGACTTTTCCACCATTCTATTTCTATTCGAATTTATTTGCATATAAGCTCACGATGTTTTAATAACAATACTACTGAAAAGAAGAATTCACAGTTACTGACAGTAGTCACTTTAAATGTATAAATAACCGCTATCATCTTACGCAAATGTATTCAAATGATATTCGGCGATTAACTTTGAATTTAGAGCGAAGATATTCTGTAAGAAAGCAACAGTTTTCGTCCATTTCAGATTATTTCCTTGTTCGGCTATTGTTAGAGTTGTCTCGGAATTGGTAACAAATACTACTTAAAATAACATCGTTGCTTCTTTGCTTCCTTTTGGTGAAAATTTTATTTTGAGAATGAGAAGTATGCTGACAAAATAATCATTTACATTTATGTCCTTATTTCGTGTAGAATGTTTCATCGCGTTTGGATTTAGGGAAGTTGCTGAAAGGGGAGGGGATGAGATTATATTATAGCACACGTGACTTATAATACCACATTTAAACACTTATTTGTTCTGAAACTTATTAATTTTTTAGCGAAATTTCTGATAAGATGTTCTGATTTCTTATCAAAATTTCTGTTTGGTCTTAGAAATATTTTTTACACAACAGTTTAACCTGCTGTAATATTGTAACAGTTTAACCTGTAATTTTTTTACACAACAGTTTAACCTAAAACCTGTTTTAGTATAGAGTAGTTTTTTTCCACCAAAAAAAAGAAGAAAAAACTTATTAATTTTAACGATATTTGTAATTTAAAATATCAAAAGCAATCTAATATAAGCTTTTCTAATATTATAATTGATTACACCCAAATGAAGAGATACGGGTTTATCCTCCTTTACAATATAGGGGCAGAATTTGGGAAATTTAATACAAACTAATTTTTAACGATTCTTAGTTAATTTCTTAAATTAAAAAAAAGTAAATAAAAAGCATCTTTTTTACTGTAATGAAAGTGTAAATTGATGTATGTATTTATATACTGCACCAACTATTTCCGTACACTTATTTGTTTCGTTTTCTGAAATTTTTGGTTAGCGTTTATCACGTGATTGATTAAACGTTAATAGGTTGAAACAAATTTGTTAGTAATCTAATTTTTTTTTTTTTTTTTTCATTAGCCGACTTTCAAAATATCAGACAAAATTTTAAATCTAAAATTGTTTTTAAAAAATTATTCACAATTTACGAAAAAAAAGTCAGTTTTTATGGCTAACAGAGGAAACTGAAGTACAGTTTTTCCCAAAATTGAATTGATCAGGATTAAATACGTTAATTTTGAAGGGAGTAGAAAATACTCTGTATCAAGGTATAAAATGAAAAATTGACAACTTAATTGACATAGATGTACTAGTACAGTGTTTCCTAAACTTATGACTTTAGTGTACCCTTTCTAAATTTTTCGTGACACTGTGTACCACTAATAAAAAAATGAATGTATTTTTTTAAAAACATTTTTCTTTTTTGGTACAAAGTTTTGTAGATACTAACCAGTGATCCATATTCTATGTTAGGGATAAATATTATATTTTATAAAAATAATCAAAATAAGTAGAACTTATTACAAACCTTTACTATAAAGAAATTGCGCCAAAGTTAAAAATCACAACTATCTGTTGACATCACCCACTAATTATTAGCTGTTAACTCTGCAAAAAATAGCCAATAGAAAAATACGCAATCGTAAATTTTCATGGCTATCTTGTTTTTAAATAAAAAAATTTGAAATTTTCGTTTATTGCAAGATATTTCGCTTAAGAACGCGTACCCCCGCTAAACTGTTCCCGTACCCCTGGGGGTCCGCGTACCGCACTTTGAGAAACACTGTACTAGTAGTTTATGCTACTTTACCCCCCCCCCTATGAAGATATCGTAAATTTTTTCTTACGCCCCCTATACCCATATGCATGGTTTCCTTTATCAGGCGGCGAGTGCCTAGCAGAAATTTGATTTTATCGAAGAAGAATATCCGATTAAACATCGAACAACTATAAATTTGATACTAAGTTGTAATGCTAAAGATATAATAATACATAATTAATTTTGTAGTAAAAAAAACACAGTATAATGCGTTATTATTAAGTTACATAAGTAAAAAGCATTTTGTACTCGATTTATGAATGATTTCCAGCAAATATTAATCAATGTTATGGAATTTAATAAAATGTAAATTAATAAAATTTACGCTTTTAAGAAGTAAAATACAAAGCATATTTGCTTTTAAAAATAAACAATAAAAATGACTAACGTAATTAATAACTGCAACAAAAAAATTAAATCATAAATAGTACCATATGTAATTCGATAGAGTGAAGTCACGATTTTTCACATATACCAGCTGTTTAATTTCACTTCATAATAAAAAATAATTTGTTTTTTTTGAGCGTGTTTTATTGCAACACCATTTCCTTAAGAATGGTATCATCAAGGTTGGTGATTTGATAGATTTAAGCTCAAATTCTTCTTCTTTTTTTTTTTAAATTTTAAATCATGATTTTTTTTATTTAAAGTTTTCTTTTAGCAAAATATAGACATTAAGTTAATATATTTATTTTAAGTGGTTTTTAAAAAAAAAATTAATAAATAACATTGCTGTTAGCATTTTAAAATGACTTTGCACTAGCATTGACTGTTTTGTATACTTAAAAAATTTAATTGAATATCAAAATGTCATTTTCCTGGCATGTCCCAAACAATATTTCCAA
>NC_092213.1:36460224-36564004 GCF_043381705.1 Parasteatoda tepidariorum | reverse complement strand
AATATAGAATTAATATGCAACAACATCAAATTGAAAACGAAAATTAAAAAAAAAAAAAAAAAAAACTTATTCATTTTAACGGTATTTGTAATTTAAAATATCAAAAACACTCTAATGTAAGCTTTTCTAACCTTATAATAGATTACACCCAAAAGAAGATCCCTTTAAAGGTACAGCGGAAATTTTTACAAACGAATTTTTAACGATTCGTAGTTATTTTCTTCTTGCATTAAAAAACAGTAAATGAAAATCATCTTTTTTACTGTAATGAAAGTGTAAATTAATGTATGTATTTATGTACAACACCAACTATTTACGTACCCTTGTTTCTTTTTCTGAAATTTATAGTTAGCGTTTATCACGTGATTGATTAAACGTTGATAGGTTGAAACAAATTTGTTAGTAATCTATATATATATATATTTTTTTTCATTTGCCGACTTTCAAAATATCAGACAAAATTTTAAATCTAAAATTGTTTTTAAAAAATTATTCACAATTTACAAAAAAAAAGTCAGTTTTTATGGCTAACAGAGGAAACTGAAGTACAGTTTTTCCCAAAATTGAATTGATTAGGATTAAATTCGTTAATTTTGAAGGGAGTAGAAAATACTCTGTATCAAGGTTATAAAATGAAAAATTGACAACTTAATTGACATAGATGCACTAGTAGTTTATGCTACTTTTCTCCCTCCCCTATGAAGGTTTCGTAAATTTTTTCCTATGCCCCCTATGCCAATATGCATGGTTTCCTTTATCAGAAATTTGATTTTATCGAAGAAGAATGTCCGAATAAACATCGAACTTAAAATTAGATACTAAGTTGTAATGTTAAAGATATAATAATACATAATTAATTTTAATTATGATAGTATATAAAAACATAGTATAACACTTTAGAATTAAGTTACATAAGTTAAAAAACATTTTGTGTTCATGTATTTTTTAAATAGAAAATAACATTAATAATATTAAATCCAATTTATATTTCTTTTAATTAATATTTATATAACCTCACTATTTAAAACTATACTTATCTCCCCCTACTAGTTTGGAACGATTTCCAGCAAATATTAATCAATGTTATAGAATTTATTAATTTACGCTTTTAAGAAGTAAAATACAAAGCATATTTTCTTCTAAAAATAAACAATAAAAATGACTAACGTAATTAATAACTGCAACAAATAAATTAAATGATAAATAAATAGTACCATATGTAATTCGATAGAGTGAAGTCACGACTTTTCACATATACCAGCTGTTTAATTGGACTTCATAATAAAAAAGAATTTAGTTTTCTGAGCGTGTTTTATTGCAACACTATTTCTTTAAGAACGGTATCATCAAGGTTATTGATTTGATAGATTTAAGTTCAAATTATTATTCTTTTTTTTTTAAATTTTAAATCATGATTTTTTTTTATTTAAAGTTTTCTTTTAGCAAAATATAGAAATTAAGTGAATATATTTATTTTAAGTGGGTTTTTTTTTTATAAAAAAAAATGAAGTCAAGTTTCTATAACAACTTATTGAAGGTACCTTTTTAAAAATTTTGTGCTGAATGACCATAATTTTAAATAAATATTTTTTAAAAAATAAGATTTGCCTAATCTATCTCCTTTTAGCGTAATAATAAAGCCTTAAAGTAATTAAGGCCTTAATTAGACCTTAAGTTATTTTTTAAGAACAGTTGTTACAAATCTCTGTTTTAATAAACTTGTATTTATTTATTTTTATAAATACGAAATGAAAGGTCGTTTAACAAAGTTTTTCGAAGCTCCGTCGTCAATTAAACATAAAAAAAGCCGCAGTTTAAGTGCCTTACACTTAAAACAAAGCGATGATTTTAAACTATACATGTCATCTTGGCGTGAAGAATTATCTGAGCTTTAGAACGGACAAATAACTTAAATATTTTAAATATCGCCAATTTGGCGATATTTTCCCACTTGGATGAAAATTATTAAAATCACTGCCTTATTCTCAGTTTTTGAAAATTTTATAAGCCCAGCTGTAATTCAGCATGGGAATAAGTTTTTAAATATTAAAAAATGAGTCCCCAAACGCTCTTCACTTTCGCAAAACTGTGGCTTTTCTTCATGTTGACGTTATTCACCATTTTCAGATTAAGCATAGATCAGCGCTGGTTTTAGATAGGCTTATCCTAACAGTCACGAAGGCTAAACTTATCCTAACAGTCATGAGTAACTGTTGCAAACCTTGAGCAATTATGAAAATAGCATATTATTCGCAAAAAAGCATCATTTCACATGACGGCGGGAGCCTTTCTCTTTCCGTCGATTCGCACATACAGAACTCGGCAGTTAAGTTTCTGCGGCGCAGCCCACCCACTCGTTTATCTATCACTGGCAATTACGAAAGAAAAGATAATTCCAGAACTAGTCAGACATTCCAAAATAAAAAAAATAATGAATGATGAAATTTTCAATTTCCTCTTCTTGGGACAAATACTTTTCAGAACAAAAACAAAACAGAAGAGAACAATGATCCGAAGTACGCAATTACAAAAGGGTTTTCCTCATTTACGAAAATAGATCCCGCTGTCTTTGCGCGACAGGGCTCGAATTGTTGATAACCCGAGGTACTGAGTATATGTTTGAGTAAGTAGTTGGCAGTTGGTTTTTCTAGAATAATCTATGTGTCTGGCACTGTTGGTGGTAATAAGGGTTGGAAAATGCTTCTGCTGATTTGGGCCTTAATTGGAAATTTATTTTTCTTTGGAATTATTTATGTGATTAAATGAAGTTGGAATGATTCTTGGAACAACGCCCCGCAACAAGAAGGGGGATAATTTAATGCACTACTTAGTGTAAACTGTCCCTTAACGTAACTAAGAAATTGTGTCAAGTGTTTTGGTGCTAGTTTAAATGCAGAAGATGGAATCTAACGAAATCTCTACTGTTGCTCAAATAACCAGGAAAAGATTGCACAGTGCAAAAATTTGTTGTTTAAATCCTTTGATTTCAATATAAAATTTTGTAATTTTGTTTATGTAAACTGTTTTTGAAAAGAAAACAGGCGTTTTTAAAAAGTGCTTAAAGGTGCTTAATTTCGATTTTCGTTTTTTAAAAGCTCTTAAAGGTGCTTTTTTCATTGGGTGTTTTTAAAAAGTGCTTAATTTTCCTTACTAGGATTTATTTTTCACTACTTATTAGTAATATAATTATTTATATTTGTATTAGAAATCAAAGAACAGTGTTTATTTTAAGCTATAATGATAGGTAACAGAACAAAGAGAAATGGCCACTTGATATTAATTTTTTTAAAAAAACTTATGGGTATTTTTCATATCTAATGTACCCCGAATATTAAAATATTTAAAAACCTTATGCCTACAATTACTATTATTAATTATATAATTATTATTAGATTTGTCATTTTTTTCTCAATGAAAGTGAAATTTCATAGTATTTCCTGCAAATACTCTTAATAATTCAATTTTTACGTTTTTTATGAGGTATCAATCGAATGATTAATACTGTTCGCGCATGTGCGACTGCCGCGCCACCCCTGTGTGAGAGATTCTTTATATACTTTGAGAACTTCATAAATGGCGGACGTAGTCCGCGAGTGTTTAAAATAAAGTAATCTACAGTTCATTACAAACCAGTGTTGTTATTTGAGAAAAATAGACATTTTGAGCCATCGATTAGAGTGACCATAAACAAATACTAATAAATTAACTCTAAGTTGATAATTAAGTGTAATAAGTAATTGAATAGAATAAGTTCAATAAATAATTAAGTATAATTTAATAGTTATAGTGAGTGAAAATCTAGAATCATCATTTCATTTTACAATATAATTTTGGCATCCATATTATTATATATTCTTTCCTTTCCTTCTTATTTATTGTTTAAAAAAAGGTACCCTGAGTATTATTATTTATTATTAGATTCGTCATTTTTTTTTCTTGGTTATAAAGTACAATTGCAAAGTATTTTTTGCAAATATTCTTAGTAATTAAATTTGGACTTGCGTTTTTATGAGGTATTAATCGAACCATTAATACTAATAAATTTAATAACTAAATGTATCAAATAACTAAATGGAAAAAATTCCAATAAATAATTAAGCGTAATTTAAAAGATACAGTGAATTATATTCATCTTTTCACACGTGAACTGAATTTTAATATCTTTTTGTAGACCGCGATATTTGTAAACGGTCCCCCATCCGATTAAGTTGGCGTTCGCAAGTAGTATCCTTTTGCCATTGCCTCAAACTTGACGATTTTCATTATTGACAACAATGAGGCTAAAGCGAGTAGCTACCAACAATGGCGGATTTCGGAGCCTGGCAGATTGCCAGAGACGACAATAATCTTTCGAACTGGTGTCGAAATGGTATTAGGAGGAATTGTATATTTTTCGCTCTGTCAAGTAATTCTTTTAATTTTTCCCGTCCTGAATTAATACGAACGAGGCCTTGGCGCAAAAACATGAATTAAATTTCGTAGATAGTATTTCGTTTAAGGGGAGAAATATGAGTGAAAGGTTTACTTGATCCTATTCTCTATCTTTCGACCTAACGATGATTTGGCGATAATTCTAGTCCTGTTGCTTTCTTTTCTTGATTGGATAATTAAGGGATTTAGATTAATGGTCTAATTGGGTAGCGATTAATTTGGCTTTATGGAGCTGAATGCTAGATTCTTATGGAAACAAATTGGCTTAAAATATTTGTGGGTCATGTATGTTTTGTGGATTCGTTGTTTATTTCTAGATGCTTGGGATTTTGTGGATAAATGATGTTTCAGTTTCATTGTTCCAAATAACTATTTTTTTTCTTTCTTTCATTGCTTGTTATCTTATTCTTAGAATTAAATATAAAAATTGGATAAATGTTTTATCTTTGTTTTTTGAACAGCAAAATATTGGCGATAAACTTTTAATTTTATCAATTAGATTTCAGAAGTTATAATGTTGATTTCAGTAGAATTCGAAGACAAGGAAATGTTACTCAAGTTTCAGAAAAAATTCAAAACTTTTTTGCATTGTATTTTTTAATTTCTATTGATTTAAAATGTTGATGGCAGGAATGAAAGTCGTAATTTAATGTTAATGAATCAACTAGTATCTAAACTCGATACGATATTGTTTTTATACAATATTATTTCTTCATATTTGATTTTTTAGAAAGAAAAAAAAGAAAGAAAAAAAAAACAAGTGTTGGTAAGTCAAATCAGAAAAAAAACAAGCCTTCGTTGTTTCTAATCGAAAATTTTTAATTTTCGATACATTTCTGTCAGAAGTTCAGATTTGTTTCATCCCTTCACAAATTACAATTGTACCCAAAAACGTCTTTTATTCAAAAATTGCTAGTTATTAAATAATATGTATGAACAATTGTTTTTTCCTTTCTTTTTTTAATAATTTGTTCATAAATTGTTTGTATTGTTAGATTTAGTGATAAGTTAGTTTTTGGTCCTTCACAAATAGGTATTTTCATCAACTTATTTCTTGTTCAGGAAGCATTTAAAACTATTTTTACTTAAATCGAACAATTATCTTTCTTAACTATCTCTTCATAAATTCTTTTAATTACAGTGGAGCATCGTTTATACGACGATCACTTATACGACGTTTACATTNTTAGATTTAGTGATAAGTTAGTTTTTGGTCCTTCACAAATAGGTATTTTCATCAACTTATTTCTTGTTCAGGAAACATTTAAAACTATTTTTACTTAAATCGAACAATTATCTTTCGTAACTAAATTCTTTTAATTACTTATTTCGTGTTTGTTAAAGTTTCTCCTCTTCAGAGATACCGTGTGTACATCTTACTTAGAATCAATTAAAATAATTTAAAATGTTTAATAATTGACTTAAAATTTTTCATAAAAGGCAACATTTTATAATATTTAAAATTCCTATCGATAAAGGGCCTCAATCATTACAAATCAACTAATTGATTTTTAATGAGTTTCCGATTTCGCCAAATGAAAAATCGGCTATAGAAGTATAAACTTCAAACAATTTGTATAAAATACAAGTATGCCATTCATTCAACCCATGCATATTAGATGTTGCATTTTTCATCTTTTCTCTCTGCATTTTCACAGTCGTCTACTTTCCAAACTGGTTTTTAGAAGATCGCATTTTTCTTTACTGGAATCGGTTGAACGAAGTAGACGACCTGACCCCGCATTACTTTATCTTATTAGTAGAGGGTGTCTTATTTTTTTCCTTTTTTTTTTTCTTCCTCTCTCCTCTCTCGAACAATCGCCCTGTGGGCATTTATTTTAACTTATAACTTTAAAAAGTGTCGTTCTCAGTGATGCAAGTGTAGGCTGGCCTTTTAGATCTGGTTTTTGGCTTTTTTACTTAATATGGTTTTAAATGAAATTTAAATAAACTGAGAAATTTCTTTTAATACTATTTAGAGAGTCGCGGAAATTGTTACCCTTTATTGTATGAAAACAAGTTTACGAATTGGAATTATTTTATTTATTTATATATATAGAATCTTTTTACACATGATACGTGAAAATTAAAAGAGGCTGTATAAATTTAAAAACAAAAACAAAAAAGACTGTAATTTATTTCTGACCGACGGAACCTTTAGTAAACTAGCTTGTATTTAAAACTCAATGACATTTAGCATTTGGGGACAAAAATTTATTACTTTTCACTAAAGGAAGATAATGCAAAATCTTAAATTGATGATTGTGTGTGTGTGTTGAAAAAGATAGACTGAAACCAGGGCTAAAGAGAACAGAAGAACTAGTTCACTCCACTCTTAGAGCTGAAGCTACGATTTCCCTCCTCATGACGTCACTGTGTCCACAGATCTCGGTATCATCCAAGTGGTTNAAATAGAAATAGAATGTGTTATAACGTGATAAATAACATTAATTTATTCTGATAAAAAAAACTAAAACTTCGGCATTTAAAACTATTTAAGTACCAATAAATTAGCTAAAACAAAAATTATTTTACTTCACTCAGAACATATTTGAGCCATTTATTATAGTTTTCTCTTCTTACCTTATAAATCTGAGCTACAGTGTTCCCCAGAACCTTGAGAGGCCTTGACTCTGTCTATGTCTCATTGGAGTACTTTAGTAATAGTACGCAGACGTTATAGGGCAAAATTAGGAAATTTTGCTGGTTTCCAGTTGTAATAATTTTAAGCGTGGTCACTTTTTTCAAATATGCGGTCACTTTTTCAAGCACTTTTTTTTTAACGATTAAAAAATTTTTTAGCAGATAAGTTAAGCTAAAAAAAATTTATGACATAGTTGTTCATTTACTTTAGGGAACACGCGGAAAATTATATTTTTTCCTTTTGTTTTTCTATCAAAATTTTTTCAAGTTGCAATCGCGCAAACTGGCATTTCGATAATAGTTTTAAATTCTTGTAAATTCACTGCAAAAACTGAGGAAAGTCATTATAATAACAAATGTCTTAGAAATTCTCGCAAAAAGAAATCCTCCAATATTAGTTAGAGCTAGTAAGGCAAAGTGCGAGCTTGAAGTAAAAGTGCGAGCTTTGAGCCAAAGTGACGTCACTAGAGAAAATCGGAGGATTGGCGCGGCGAGAGCTACTTCAAAGGAGTAAACCAGCCCTTCTATTCTCTTTAGCCCTATACTGAAACTAAATAAATACTTTGTTAGAATTTTATTCAGATTTGCTATTTCTGGTTGTTTTTCTCCGCATTTTTTATTTCTAAATAAAAATGATAAACAAGAAAAAGAGTTAAATAATTCTGCTCGTTATTATCACAGACCATAAGTGTAAAGTATTACAAAGCATTCTTGATTTTCATAAACTAAGTACGAATAAATTTTGAATATATACAATATTTAACCAAATCGTTGTGCATTTCAGAACGAATAAATCAGAACAACAAAGGTAACAAATATTATCCGTCTGTTTTGCGCCTAGCCAAACACGTAATTATCTCCCCACCATGAGATCTATTTTTTTTTTTAATTATTATATCCAATTGTATCTTTCCGATGAACGAAGTACAGAATAAATATACCAAAATAAAGTTGCAGGTTTATTTTGATTTATATATTTTATAGTAGATTATTAATTTCGTATATTATTTCTGTTTACTCACAACGGTCGCAATATTAATAAAAAATTTTAAGCATTTTGAGGTAATTTAGTTTCATGTGGCGAAATCACGATAAATAATTAGATAATAAATTACTGCAATAAAGGCATAAAAAATTAAGTAAAGTTCAAGTTGCGAAATTCAATCACGACTGACACAATATTCGTCAAAATTAAAAACAATGTAAAGGCTATTTTATTTTCACCTGTACTAAATGCTTCATAAAAGTCACTAATTGTTCCAACAAAAGCCCTCCTTCAACCAATATTGATCACCTTCATTCTTTTACCACGTTAGTATGATCTTTTAAAAAGGTTGTAAGCAACCTCTCCATATCAAGGCTGGCCGAACATAACAAAAAATATAGGGATAGGGCAGGAGGCTATCTATGTGAGAACAAAGGCCCTCGACAGCTGGTGGGCCTTGTTACGTCACCGAGACACGTGCCGCTTCAGCTGCGTCACCTCCTGACGTCACAGGCATGGAGGGAGGATTCGAATGAAATTGTCAAATGGAATAAGTTCATAAAAATTAAATTCAGGCGGAAAAAGAGGGGGATTGTATTTGATAAAGAGTGGGACTTGTTGATCTTATGCCCTTGTTACAATAAATTATTTGCTTTATACACCACTGAAGTGTTAAATAATTTTGTTTTAAATTGTTTTACAAAATGACAAAATGACTCAACATTTAATTCAAGTAGGTATAAGAAAAAAGAGCGTCCCTTTTTACAAAAATGATTCGATAGTATTTATACTTATATTATTATATACATCAATATTTAGTCCGAATAAAACGAATATTATGCGAATTATTTATATAAATTTAGCATATTTTATTTTCTGTATTACCGTCGTTGAACTGCCGACCCAATTTTGAGTTTAAAGCTACTAATGTTCAACGTCGTACCCTTATAATTTTGAACCCAATCCGGAAAACAAGGGAACTCCAGGCTTAAATATTGGGAGAAATTTCGCCTTCGCGAAGGACTTTTTAATGGAATTAACCCGCATGTGCGTTACATGGAGAGGAAAACCACGAAAACATCCCACGGTTAGTCTGACGGCAGGACTCTAACCCATGATCCGTCTACCGCTGAGGATATTTTACGTGAGCACTGTGGTTAGTACGTATGTTGATGTTGTTATGCACTTTTCCTAATTAAACTATATTACCTGTTATGATTTTAAATTTATTTTTTACATTATTTTATATATCGTTAGTTTCTTACATTTTGTTTCGTCGTATCATTGTACAATGTATCAATATAACATCATAATTACCACAACAGTTTGGGGTGGACATTGGTATTTTCCAGAACATTTGCCACCATGCAGTGTATCAAGATACATTTATTCGTATGTTTAGGATATCAATGCGCATAATATATGCAGTGGGCGCAATTTGGAGTAACAGTTCTTATGAATAGTTCATTTTATTTTCTTCTCTGCTAGTTTTCTTTTCATGAATATAAAACTGATTTAATTTATTAAATGAAACGAAAATAACTAAGCAAATATTTTTTTTATAAATATTATTTTATAAGAAATTTAACAAGATTCTTACCTATTTCTTTATTATGGTTATCTTGTCAGTTATCTGGTGTTTTTATGAAGGCATAAATAAAAATCATTGCATTTTTTTAATTATTATTTTTTTCATTTATTTATTTATTTTCGTTCTTAGACGTTAATATGACGTCTGTATGTTTTAGGTATACACGCGACAACGAAAATAAAAGTATTACTTATATTTGTATTTATTTTTTTTTATTTGAAGAAAAATAAGCTACCTTTGAAATAAGCTAAAAACAAAATAAGTTTTATTCCGTCGTTGCGTAATATTTTATTCGCTGAGACATTATTAAACATTGAAGAAAAAAATCCTTATAAAATAGCGAGTTAAAACAATGATTAATAAAAAACGTTTTGTTCGCTTCGAATTACATGGAAAGCTTGCATCAAAATCAGCGCCATTACCCAGCCGGAAACAAGAAATGAAGCCAATCTTTCTCGCCAATTGCATTCCATTGCCAATCAGTTGCTAATTCGGTGAATAAATCCGAAATACGCTATGATTAATTACGATTAGCAAAAAAGAGAACGTTAAAATATGGCGAAAAGGGCTGGTAAACTAGTGTGATCACCCGGGGGGTCTCATTGACTCTTTTAATACCGCGATAAAAACCTCCCGATAACTATAACCGAGAAACAAAACTTAGTACGGGTAAACAGCCAACGAGATTCAATTGCCCAAAGAGCTTCGGGAGCTAAAGAAATTTTCTTTTTCTCCCTTGCCCGAAAAAAAAAGGGAGAAAATTTCTGCAGAATAGGAAAGAAGAGGTTTTATAGAGATCGGATGCGGTTGCTATGGATACCGCTGTCCATCCATGCGAGGGAAGCTCAAGATAAGGAGCACAACATCCTTTTTCTATCTTTATTTATTTTCTTTTATGCATTTTTCTTTTCCGTCCTTTTTCCATTCCCGTCTTTCTCTTTTGCTTTATTTATTTATTTTTTTATTTAGTACTTTTTCGCTCTCTCTACAACTGACTTTTCTGCTCGCATTTTACGCTACCTTATTTTGACTACTTTTGGCAGATAAGTTTTATGTAGCAAAAGGATAAGTTAGGGATTCCCCCCCCCTACCCTCATGACGTGAAGAATTGGGAAATATTGGTTACTACAGGTGAGGACCATGCGAAATGGCGCTCAGTCGTAAGTCATTTGTCTAGACTGCTTTAAATAAATAGTGTGCGATTTTGTTTGCAAAGTATACATTACAGTTTTGTATTCATTTACTGAATACGTTATGTTAGATTTTCAGCTCTCAAAAATCAATGCTAATGGAGGTCGTAAATGTAGTGTGTAATTATCTGTTTTCGTGGCTTTCGCCCCATACGGCTGTAGTGTGCGAATCTATGGTTGTCTTTAAAATTTTGTCTGCTGTGTCAGTATGGCTAGAATTTGCTATTTTACTTTTTAACTGCATCATTTGTAATAATAGCAGTGGAGAAATGGGAACTCACCGACGCGCGCTGCTTTGAAAAATTCAGATTCTTAAACTTATTAATGAATTTAGTTAATAGATTTTCTTCTACTTTTTGTAGCAATGGATGATAAACGCCAAAAACTTAACTGCACGCAAGTGCCATGCATTATTTAAATGTTATCATTCTACTAAGCACATTAAATAAGGTATAGTTTTTTTTTCTTTAATTTTTTCTTCTAGGTTTTTTTTAAAAATTTTAGTGTAAATTTTTTTTTATTTTATGAAATTGCATCAGAAAGACGTTGCATAATAAAAGTGCAATTCTATAAATAATGAGCAATTTCTGACTTAAAATATTTATTTATTTATCTTTTGTTACACTTCAAATTTTATCCATGTTGTTTTGGAGCTGAGAAACGTATCCATATTTATGTAATTTTGCCAGATTTTTCAGTTTTTGGATGTTTTTGTCAATTTGTTTCGCAGCCAATAAGGTTATGTTGCCTTAATTAGTAATTATAGTGTGCATTTTCTTTTTTTTTATGTGTTCTACCATGAATAATATTTCAAAATTTTGCTCTTTTTTATAAAGGAATATTCAAATAGCTCTCTATTCTAAATTGTAATCACCAACGTTTACTTTAATATTAAATTACTTGTGTTCTGCATATAAAAAGTTTCATTAAAATGAGACAATTTAAATTTTTTCTACGGCAAAAAAGAAAAGAAAAAAAAGAGGTAAGAAAGGGAAGATTTCTTCCTTGTTTCTTTAGATATTTCGAAATTCTATTTCAAAAATGAATCTGCATGCTTTGCGAGTGAGATACGAAGAAATAAAAATTCGCTCGATGAACTGTGGTTGGCAAACTACGTTTCCTTAGATGGAGAAAGCGAAACAAAGATGAACTCAAGAAATTGAATTTTGTTCGAGATATTTTATTCGTAATGTTTGTCTGCCATGATGCATTTGTGAAACTTTCTAGGCAAATCATTTTTGGGATTTTTTTTAACGTTGGTATTGTTTCTGCCTCCTTTCAACGGAAAAAGAAAAAAAACTATTTTTTTTTATCTTCAATAAAATTGAAATAAATTAACACTTTTGTCTCTAATAAAAGCAGTAATTTCCTCTTTTGACTGTTATTAAACAGTTTTCCTCTCCATTTTTGATAGCAAAGTCTTTGATGTCGCCCATCTACTCATGGACAAGCCAAGCTCGCCAGTCATCAGCCTATTTGCAAATTAATGTCAGGAAGGTACGCCTATTGTTTGATAAGAGAGCACCGCAGGTGTGACAGTATGTCTTTGTTCAACGCCCGATGGATAGATGACAGCATCACTCGTTTGCGAGGACACTTAGACATAGTTCTGAAGGGGAAAGAAGTTTTCTCCTGATCCCTTTTGCCACGGTGCTGATTAGCGACCGATTTTCATTCCACAGATTTCACGAGCACTTATATCGCATGTACTCGGTGGGTCAGAGCGGAGTTGAGGATCGAACCCCGGCTGAATCTCAACCACTCTACTCATATTACCCAATTTGAGCGTTTTTTCTTATCTAATGAGCCTCCACATGTTAGTGCACATCGGTTTTTCGCTAAAGTATATACTTAGAAATTACCGTTTTTTATTCATTTTATAACAATAATATTGATTTTTGTAAAGACTAAAACTAGTAGGTAAACAAATAGTTAAGTAATAGAAGTTCGAAGCTGCAAATTAAGGTCCATATGTTGAGAACGAAAGTATTCTTCAAACCTGAATATTAGTTCGAGTATCTTTGAAAAAAAATCTATTACACCTGTATCAAAATATTTTTAACATCTATAAATATTGAGAAATTTATTCATTTGCTTAAAAAAAGAGAGAAAGAATAAAAAGTGAAAATGCAAGCGTTTACTGTTAATATACGTATAAACTGTAACAACAACAACGGCCACCTAAACTCTCACTTTCAATAACATACTATTCTCAAGAAATAGGTTCAACTTTCCAGAAAAAGGAAGGAAGAAAAAAATCGGAATTTTTTACTACCTGTGCATTACTTGAGACTTATTGAAAAGAGGAAGCAGGGGGGATAAATTTAAAGAAAAAAAAAGTAGGAATGTGAGGAAAAGTATAATTTTTTACGTCTCCCCGTTCCAAGTACATACTTATTTACCTGTTGATCTATTCCACTTCTTTTTTTCTTCTTCTTTTTTCTTTTTCTCCCTCCAAAACACACCTGTCTGTTGTAATAAAGATTAGGAGTTCGGAAAATCCCAATATACAGAAGCGTCTTCTAGCCATTAATGATGAGCTGCATACTTATTATGAACGTGACTTTTGAGCATGGTCGCGGTTATTGACGGGGTAAAACAATAAATAACGTTTGTTATAAAGTAGATCGACATTTCAAGATATGTAATACTGATTTTTGAGAAGAAGAAAATAATTAATGAAGTGCTCTTGTGGGATGTTGAGTATTAAAATAAAAATTATTACTGTTCACATTAGTATATAAATTTTTTTTTTAATTCAATCATGATTTTTTTCTCCATTTGAATATTAAAAAGCTTACAATTTTATTTGTATTTCAATAGATAATAATCTTGGGAAAGAGTTGTATTGTATTTCACCAATTTATAGTTCTCAACACTAATGAACTTATAATTTTCCTAGTTATTTCTTTATTTACCTTAAGAATTTTTTATTTAATTACCTTCTATACTTACTAACAATTTATACTAGAAAACTTATATATTATATATTTACTATATCAATATATATGCTAATTATCTTATTTTCTCTTTAGGTAAGCTACTTTTTATTTTCTTGAAAAAATTTGCAGTGAACATTCAATGGTAAATAAAACTTTTTATTTTGTATTAAAGTTTCCTCGAAAATCTTATGAAATATTTGTATTCTCTATATATTTGTATGATTATGTTAATTATAAAAAAAAAANGAAATTAAGAAAAATTAATAGTTAGTAAATAAAAATTTAGACATTGTATGTATATATATATATATATATATATATATATTTGCCCATCGAAGTATTGAAATTTGACAATTACCGTAGATGAAAGCGAATGAAGTGAACATCAAAACAAATTTAATTAGGGAGACTCGAGGTTGGTTCTAATAATTTTTTCTGTTTCTGTCACCAAACAGACCTCTCTTGTTATGTCATTTGACAGATTTTGATGCCGTTTTTGTCTTTTCCTTGCTTAAATATTAATTTGCGACCATTCATGTGTTTACTTTTTTGTTTTCATTTTTGATAGATATTTTAAAAAGAAATATAAGGGAGGTCTTTACGGAACACCTTGTAAATGATTAACCACATTTTATCCTGTACGTAAGTGCGTTTCCGGAAGAAATAAAAACCCAACAGAATTTACATTGTAATAAAAAATGTTTCTGGTATCTAGTGGAGAACAATGTGGAATTAATAATTTGATATTAAAGTGTGTCTTATCATTTTATTCCCCTAAGCTCTCATTAATAATATCATTTCTCATATATGTTCAAAGATAAGGCTATTATTTATGAAACATACCCTATTTCTTTTTTTTTTATTCGATACTCGAAAAAAAAATTTTCTTAGAACCCGCCTATAACATTAATAACTTAAATTTACAGCAGTATATTTTGTGAAAAAATAATTAAAATACATAAATAAATTTAAATAAAAATATTTTTTCTTTTTTTTCTAATCCTCTCTGTGGGATTCTACGGTATATTTGATTTGTTGGCATAAACAGAATATTTTAAGTTGCATTTTCAAACTTCAGTTCTTCAAGTTGTAACATCACTGTTCCATGAAGCAGTTTGAAGAGAGTGAGAGGCTTACTTGATTCTGTCACTGAGCTGGTATAAGTATTTCAACCAAAACGTTCTGAAATAACCAACGCCACTCTGCATTACCCATTTAGCGCCTCTTATTTCGTTCGTCTACCTTTTGCGATTTCTGCAGTGTCTTTGTTCTTGCAAAGGGAAGAAAAAAAAACGTTTTCATTTTGTGACATTTGGCGGAATGACTCCCAGTCAAGAATAACACATTTCTATGTTTATCTTTATTTCTGCTAAGTTTTTTATTTATTTATTTTTTTATTTTAAGCATGTATACATATCGAATTTTTTTTCTTTTGTCACTTATAAAGTTGGCGAAGCTGTTGTTCAGGGGATATATTATTTTTAGATATTTTTCTTTCGATTTTTAATATTACGATTTACTGAATGTATGTATTGAATGTTCAGCAATGAAAAATTAATTAACTTTGATGCAAATAATGACGCTAACTAACCACAAGGTATGCATTCTATTTCATGGCATATTTTTCTATCGTTTCAGTGCCAAATCACTGGAAACTCACGAAGTGATTTTTTACCATGCTTTTGTAAACATCTTAACAAAACTCTATTACATGTTACAAATATTTTACAATTAAAATATCCATCAAGAGGTTTCAATTCCCTTTTAATTTATTATTAATTGAAGTTATATGCAAAATTGCAGACATAGTGCTATAACGTTAAGAATATTAAAAATGAAAGATTGGAAGTAAAAAATAAAAAAAAAAATCGATGAAAAAAATTAAGTATTATTAAATTATGATTACAAATTAAGTGCACTTAATTTTTTGCCCCTTCCTCTCTTATTTGAGATTTACATCGTAACAATTTTTTTTTTTTGGGGGGGGGGTTATTACAATTTGTGTTGTATTTTAACTCAGTGGTTCGGAACACTTGATACTAATATTTGACTATTGCCTTGACGTAAATAAGAAAATAAAAAAACATTTTTTCCCCAAAAGTGCAACATCAATTTCAATTTTTCTGTTAAAACTATTTTATTTTTCTAGTGTTTTTCTTTCATACATTGACAAACCAGCTTTTATAAAAGAAAATTGTTTGGAATATGATTACAGTCTCTTAACTTTCTTTCATCATGAGAACTCATACGTCTCCAAAAATAGAGTACATTATACTGGTAAAATCGGTAAACGAAGTTGTTTCGCAAAACATCTTTCGTTGCAATTTTTGTTCAATGAATTCCCCCCCCCCNGAATCCCCCCCCCCCCCGTTATTTTGAAAAACTCTCCATTTCGAACTGTGCAATCTGCGACATAAAAGAAGAAAAAGAAAAAAAACATTTTCGCCGAAAGAAAGCGGTTACTCCAAAACACTTATTAATAGAAACGAGGTATGAATATAAATACTTGGTGCGTGTAGAAACCGTTATCATCTGTTTACTCTTCTTAAAACGGAGGCGCGAAAAATGCATTTTGTTTCCCCTCGAATAAAAAGCCATTTTATTAGTTGCAGGAAAAACACGTTGACAAGTCCCGAAGAAAAACCAAAACAAAAACCCATGAATTAATATCACCGCCAGATATCGCTGTCGTCGGGATGCTAAAGCACCTTCTAAAAGAATAACCAATTAGATGCATGGTGGGTGCGGCTAATGTTGCGCGCGCATCTTCGTCATGTGGAGTTGGGGAAGAGACTGATGCTCCTGCCAGTGTAGAGAGTTAGGCCATAGCTCTTCCTTCTCTTTTCGTCTTATTCTAGATTTTCTTGGAGCTTCGTTTTCTTCCCCCTTTTTTTGCCTATATTTTTTATTCTTTCAATCGTTCCTTTCTTTTTCTAAGGAAACATATACTTTGGTTTGTGGGTGACTTTTTATCGCTCTCTTTGGCGAGATTATTAAGAGTTTATTCATTTTCATTTAATGAGTATCTATTAGCTTTTTATTAACGAATATGTTTTTTTAGCTGGTAACGGCTTTTTTTATTAATTATGTGCATATCACTTAAGTTTAAATAAAGTTAATGATCAACGTTATTCGTAATGTTATTGATTTTATCTGACATTTCGACAAGCTTTTGAGCAGTACATTCTAAAAATGGTTTGACAAGGCTGAAAGAAAAAGTGAAACTTTATAAATATTTAAAATTGAAATCAGTCTGCGAAGAGACCGGGGATGCGTGTTATCGGTAAACTGTTCTGTCGCTGAAAGTGCTCGATATCGCGTGCAGGTCGTCGGACAACCAAAGCGGGGGAGCCATTCCATTAACAGAAGATCAAAACTGTGATTCGGATCATCCTTAAGAATGTTTCCCGGACTGTCGCCAATAGCCCATTGTGCAGTTCTAAGGCGACATAAATAAATTACTACTAAAATGGTTATCTTGTAGATAAGAGCGGAGCATTTTAAGTAGTGGAAGCTGGTGTAATTAAATGATAGTTTAATGATCACGATTGATTATTTTTATTTTCAGATATTGGTAGGTTTTTTACTTTCGCATTGATTATATTATGTTAATTAAGACAAACTATAACCTTTATATTAGAAACTTTTAGGTCAAGTTTCTACTGTAAATTTTTACATATGTATTACTCCATTTCAAACAACATTCGCTTTGTAGCTCCGGTCGAATTGGGAGTCGAATTCACTCTCAAAAATTTTGCTTTTGCTCATTGATGCATTTCTATCAATTTCATGAAAATATGTAAAGAAAATGTTCTTAATATAACGAATTTAGATCATATTTCATAATATATATATTTAATAAAGCATAATTCAAAAAAAATCTTGATGGAGTTAATTTATTCTCTGGTTAACAATTTCAACGGATTCTGAAGGTTACATGAGGCTGGGAGTATTATTCAGGTAGTTTACAGAACCATCTTTTTTTCTTTTCCTCATCTTAAATCAATAGCTCTCCTCTCTATCAAAAAAAGCTTCTCAACATTCCTCCTTATTTTTGGCTCACTTTCTCTTGGCGATATATTTTTCTCGCCACGGCAACCATTCTTTAGTGATGGAGCTCATTTCTTTCAGTTCGCGTCTTCTGTTTATTTCATCGGTCCTCTGCTGCGAGAGAAAGAAAGAGAGAACCGAAAGAACAAAAACCAATGAGCATCAGTTCTGTATTTTTTATTTTATTTATTCTTCCTCCTCTCCTTTTTATCCTCTCTCTCTTACTCCTGTCTCATTCTTTTGCTTGCGTATTTATTTTATTTGTTGGACACAGAGGAGGCAAGTTGTTAACCGGAAGTGAATTAACTAGGTGATCTTGCAGACCGGAAACAAAACCACTTGGAGCGAAATATTAAGAGAGCGTTTTACTACTCACACTTACTTTTTTATCGTTTAAGGAACCTTTTTTTCCCGAATTGTTTTGATTTTTTGACAGTTTATTATTTTAGTAACTTCGACGCGTCACTCTATGTATATTCTATAAAGTAATGTTTCTATAAATTTTGTTTAGTGTATCATCTTTTTAGAGGGCATAACGGTGAAGAGCGTCTGATAAGAGCTGAAAGGAAATGATTTTTAACGTTTTTTCCAATTAAATATATCTTAAAAAGTAACTTTTGAACTAACTTGTATTTAGCTGCTAGCGATTCAATATTCCATCTGTTTTTGTTTTAAATTTGAAGATTTTGCCAAAATGATATTTTATAATTAAATCTATATCATTTAATTATATTAGGATTGCACATTGCGTTAAGTTAATTCGGATTATCTTTCGAATTTTATTTATTCTCGTGGCCTTAATTATAATTGAAAGTTCAGGTGAGGAGAATTAATATTTTGAAACAATTATTTGTTACCTCAGGCAAAAATAAGAGTGTATTAGCACATGTCGCCTTCTATTGAAAATAAAATTACCATTTTTTATGGAAGACAAGTAATCGGCCAATTGTTTTATTTTTAAAATTTATTTTATAACAGTTTTTTTTAAAAAATTATTTATCCGTTATTTATAAATATTTGGCAAGAGTTAAGTAAATAAAATGTATACACTGGGAAATCACAATGAAACGAGGTAAACTAAATTAATAATATGTGAATATCAGGAAAACGATCAATTTGGCTTTGTTTTTATTCCCGCTTCCTTTTAAATTTATTTATCGGATTTTAATGTCGTTTGTGTATTTTTCCTGCCTAAAGATATGTATATTGAGGTGGGTCACTTAAAAAATCTTACTTAAATACAATCAAAGTTCATTTATTACTCATTTTTCTAACGCAAAAAGGTATGTTTTTGGAATAGAAATAAAACAAAGTTTTGAAAAAAAAAGGGGGGAGGTAATCTATTTTACGGATGTTGTCCCATACTGCCCTAAATAAATAAATCTCGGAAAGCGAATTAGTATTTAAAAAAATCAATTATAAGAAAAAATATTTTTTAAGTAGCCTAAATTTTTTTTCTGCAATAATTTTCTGTAAGTTAGACTGCAATGGTGTGATTTCAGTCTGTATGCATCCAATCTAATGGCTCAAAAACAGGGAATTTTTAGCAAAAAATATTTCCAAATTTTATAACTTTTTCATGTGTACGGAAAAGCTCTTATTTTTTGTTGCACATTAATTCTTGTTGTACTAAAAATCAAAATTAATCAGGATTTTTCCGAAACTGTGCTAACGTTCAATAAAGCATTCCAGAATTCGCAGAAAAATTCGCACTTCGTCAGGAAAAAAAAAAGAAGGGAGGAATGCAGAGAAAGGTTAAGTATCCCCTTCAACTGGTAATTAATGAATTTTGTAATTTTAAAGTTGCATGAATTATTTATGCTGTTTATAAGGAATACCTAATTTTTGATTATTTTTTGTAGGCAAAGCTATTACACCAATAAAACTATGTCTCCACATTTTACTAATTTAAAAGACTAACATTAAAAAATCGACCAATTATTTCAATGGTTTATGGTGAAAAAAAGTTTTGTAAAAAAAATTATTTCCAAAATATTTCTGCAGAGAAACTAATGGGGAGAAAAACTGGAAAAAAAAAATTTTTTTTTTTCTTTCTTTCTCCGAGCTTAGTTTTTCTTGGAAAAAGTTATTCATCCTGGTATAAAACACTACATCTTGTTTAAGTATTTTGTAACCTCGTGGGGGTAAACTTTCATGTAAGGTTATTCGCTAAATAACCCCTCCAGCGACAGTGACGCTGACTATTTTTTTTTATTATTCCTTTTCCATCTTCGTTATATTTTTTTCATTTCTTCGTTCCGTTTCCCTTCGAAAGGGAGGGGCACCCGAATCGGGGTGAACGGGGGCCCCGCGAAAGGGACCCTCTCTTCACCGGAAGCTTGACTGAAACATTTAACGATTTGTTTTAAACGGAAGTGACAAGTCTCGTCTATTTTAGACTTTAGAACTCGTGCGGAAAAATTTCCTCTCTTATGTATTTATTATTATTAGAAGGAGCATCCCTAATACCGCAGAGATATTTTTACGCAAATTTATACCTTATTTCGCGATTTTTTTTTTTTTCCGCCTCTTTCTCTCTCTCCGCCAGAGCGGTGAAAGATTCGAACATTTTAGAAAGAAAGTTAACATTGAAATTTCAAAGAGTAAAACAGTTCTATAACTTACACTGGTAACTACTTAGATTAAATATATTACTGTATGATACAAAAATATTTTGCTCTAAATATAATGTAATAGTGGGGTTATTAACTTCCTCAGATGCTTTGCAGATTACTTTTGCATAAGCTCTATTAAAAATTCTATAATCTTCAAACTCTCAACTTCATGTGGTTAGCCCATGTCTTTGGGTGATTTCGTGATTTTCTTGAACATCTGATGCAAATACGATTAATTGCAATCAAAACAACGTATACTATTGTTTGATTAAGAAGTTCCATTGTCTTCTGAGTTGAGTTCAAAATTCCAAGAGTATCGAGATAAATTGAACCGAAAATTTGATATGAATCGTTTTTTCCGACATCGGTTATAAGATCAAATATGTCAGCTAATTTTTCGAGAATATTAATATTCTTCACATCTTAGACATGATCTTATTTGGTCGCTTAATCAAAAGGGAAATTTCTCACAAATTATAATATTAACAAAAATTTTACTCAATTTATCTTCGATCTAAAATTGATCTGTGTATAAAAATTCTGAAATTGATCTGTTTACAATGCTTTTGAATCATCAGCTTTGTTGATTATTTTCTGCATTTTATTTAAAATCTATGATAAATGTAAGCAAATAAGTCAATAAAATTTTAAAAAAGTTATTTTTTATTATTTTATGATACATTTTATAACCGTTGTTGAACAGCGTACGCAATTTAGGGTTTAAGACTATCAATGTTCAACTCCGTAGCCTTGTAATTTTGAACCCAATCCGGTAGTCAAGGCAACTTCTTGATCAAGTATTGGGAGAAATGTGTTTTCGTGAAAGACTTTATGATGGAACTAACCCGCATTTGCGTTACAAGAAGAGGAAGACCACGAGAACCTCCTACTCTTAGCCTGACGGTTAGGGGACTCTAACCCATGATCTCTCTACCACTGAAGCTATATTGCGTCAGCACTGTGGTCGGTGTGAACCTGGTGCGGAATACGTATCGACCAGCCTTCACTGAGATTCGAACTCGATTCACCTCATTGGGAGGCGAGTGCTCTATCCCCTAAATCACCACGTCTTAAAATATACATATGATACAGTGACATGTGACGCTTTCAAACCTTTGTTCTGAATTTATTATTTCTATATTAGGTCATTTTACTTTATTTTATCCGTCGTTGAACAGCCGACCCAATTATAGGTGTACGACTACTAATCTTCAACTCCGTAGCCTTGTAATTTTGAACCCAATCCAGAAGACAAGGGAACTCCTGGATCGAGTATTTGGACAAATTTGCCTTCGCGGAGGACTTTTTGATGGAGCTAACCCGCATTTGCGTTACATGGAGAGGAAAAACACGAGAACATCCCATGGTTAGCCTGATGGCAAGGGGACTCTAACCCATGATCCGTTTACCACTGAGGATATTTCACGTCAGCACGGTGATTGGTGCAAGCCGGATACGGAATACGACTGGGATTCGAACCCTGGTTCGCCTCATTGGAAGGCGAACGGTCTATCCCCTGAGCCATCGCGGCTCAACATCAAGTCATTAACCATTCACATGCTAATCACTGTTAGCCACTATCTTTTGCGTTTCCATTTNCGACAGTGACGCTGACTATTTTTTTTTATTATTCCTTTTCCATCTTCGTTATATTTTTTTCATTTCTTCGTTCCGTTTCCCTTCGAAAGGGAGGGGCACCCGAATCGGGGTGAACGGGGGCCCCGCGAAAGGGACCCTCTCTTCACCGGAAGCTTGACTGAAACATTTAACGATTTGTTTTAAACGGAAGTGACAAGTCTCGTCTATTTTAGACTTTAGAACTCGTGCGGAAAAATTTCCTCTCTTATGTATTTATTATTATTAGAAGGAGCATCCCTAATACCGCAGAGATATTTTTACGCAAATTTATACCTTATTTCGCAATTTTTTTCCGCCTCTCTCTCTTTCCGTCAGAGCGGTGAAAGATTCGAACATTCTAGAAAGAAAGTTTACACTGAAATTTCAAAGAGTAAAAAAGTTCTATAACTTACACTGCTAACTACTTAGATTAAATATATAACTGTATGATACAAAAAATATTTTGCTTGAAATATAATGTTATAGCAGGGTTATTTACTTCCTCGAATGCTTTGCGGAGTATTTTTGCATAAGCTCTATTAAAAATTCAATTATCTTCGAACTCTCAACTTCATGTGGTTAGCCCAAAGCTTTCTGCCTTGTCTTTGGGCTAATCAAGGGGAGTTTTCTTGATTTTCTTGAACATCTAATGCAAATACGATTAATTTCTATCAGAATAATGTATAGTATTGTTTGATTAAGAAGCTCCATTGTCTTCTGAGTTGAGTTCAAAATTACAAGAGTATCGAGATAAACGCAGGCAACAGAAAATTTGATATGAATCGTCTTTTTCCGATATCGGTTATAAGACAAAATATGTCAGCTAATTTTTCGAGAATATCTTTACATCTTAGACATGATCTTATTTTGCCGTTTAATCAAAAGGGAAATTTCTCACAAATAATGTAATATATTAACAAAAATTTTACAATTTTACTCAATTCGATCTGAAATTGATCTGTTTGCAAAGTTTAAGTATTATCAGTTTTATTGATTATTTTCTGTATTTTATTTAAAATCTAAGATAAATGTAAGCAAATATGTCAGTAAAATTTTAAAAAAGTGATTTATTATTATTTTATGATACATTTTATAATCGTTGTTGAACAGCTGACGCAACTTAGGGTTTAAGACTACCAATGTTCAACTCCGTAGCCTTGTAATTTTGAACCCAATCCAGTTGTCAAGGCAACTTTAGGATCAAATATTGGGAGAAATGTGCCTTCGTGAAAGATTCATGATGGAACTAACCCGTATTTGCGTTACACGAAGATAAAACTACGAAAACCTCCTTCTTTTAGTCTGACGGCTAGGGGACTCTAACCCATGATCTCTCTACCACTGAAGATATATTGCTTCAGCACTGTGGTCGGCGCGAACCTGGTGCGGAATACGTGTCGACCAGCCATCGCTGAGATTCGAACCCGATTCACCTCATTGGGAGGCGAGTGCTCTATCTCCTAAATCACCACGTCTTAAAATACTATACATATGATACAGTGACATATGTGACGCTTTCAAACCTTTGTTCTGAATTTATTATTTCTATATTAGGTCATTTTATTTTATTTTATCCGTTGTTGAACAACCAACCCAATTTTAGGTTTACGACTACTAATGTTCAACTCTGTAGCCTTGTAATTTTGAACCCAATCCAGAAGACAAGGGAACTCATGGAGAAATTTGCCTTCGTAGAGGACTTTTTGATGGAGCTAACCCGCATTTGCGTTACACGGGGAGGAAAACCACGAGAACCTCCCACGGTTAGCATGGTGGAAAGGGGACTCTAACCCATAATCCGTCTACCACTGAGGATATTTCACGCCAGCACTGTGGTTAGTGCAAGCCGGATACGGAATTTGACTGGGATTTGAACCCTGGTTCGCCTCATTGGAAGGCGAACGCTCTATCCCCTGAGCCATCGCGGCTTTACATCAAGTCATTAACCATTCACAAGCTAATCACTGTTAGCCACTATCTTTTGCGTTTCGATTTTGTCACAAAAGGCGAAAAAAAAAATTTCTCATCGCCAAAATAAAGATAACGGTTGTGACAATTTTGACGATTAGGATATTAACGTGCGCGATAATCAGCAACATGATCTACCAGACGGTAAGCACCTGAATCAAGAAGGAATCTGACTGACATGATCCTGACATATCGACTCGAAGCAGTTTCTCTCGCCCCGGGTATGCCCTGGTTTGTGACAACGGAGGAGGAGAAGCCCCATCGAATCGATAGCCTTTTAGAATTATTGTGTCGGAAAGATTCCTTTTATGATAGCGCCGAGAGAAGATTTTTTAATCGGATTAGTGCTTGTCTTCTCGCTGTTAGGAAAAAAAACGGTTTGTCAGAAATTAAGATTTAGATGGAATTTCGATGTGTAATCTGGGATGTTTGATTATAATAATCGTTCTTTTTTTTTTCGCGGAAAAATAATGCAAAACGCAATTTTTCCTCATTGATACGTTGGTGAGCATAGTTTTATTGAAATGATACATTTAGTGTGTTTTATTTGCCTTCCTGACACGGCATTTTATGTTTGTTTAATTATTTGATAACTCGCGGATATTCACTCCAGTGTCCTGATTTCTATGCATCTTGCGGATTACAAAATGCAGGCTGTTCTGTAATCACTAATCTTAAGATATATTTATAGAAACTTTCACGAAAATGAAAGAGAAAAAGCAAACACATTGAAAATTGATATTTAAGCGAGGAAACAAGAAACTCGCTTTTGACTAATAATTATTGAAAAAGGTAGTATAAAAAACATCAAAGTCCGTATGATTTGCCCGAGAAAACAGAGGCACTAAATGGCGAATATTAGAAACATCTTCAAATTTCACTTGGTCAACAAACTTAAATCAGACTTTGAAATTTTTAAAACCTGTTTCCGTATCTCTTCTATTTCTCGTACATCCTTCTTCAATAGTAATTCGTCAGATTTTGAATGCGTTTTTTCTTCTTCTTTCTCTAGCATACTGCTTTGTTCTTTAAACTAATTTATCCAGTGGCCTTAAATGACTCGCTCTCTTTTTTTGGAAATTTTAATCTTGATTGCAGTTGGCGCGAATTTTAATACAAGCTTCCATTTCTTTTAAAATTTATTATCTAAACTAACACAAATCAAGAATGAAGTTTTTTTTTTCATTAAATTTTTTTTTTAAATTTAAAAGTAGCTGAATCTAATCTTAAACCAATAGCTAGTTCGTAAAGCCCCCTGGATTGGAAAAACTCAACCTGAAAACATAGGAATTTTAAATTACTTATTCCAAAAATTCCTTAGTTTCAAGATTATCAATACTCATCATTAAAACAATGGCTCGGTGTGTTGTATTTTTTATTAACATAACCAATTAAATTCATTTGCGATTTGCCCTTAATTTGTATTATGCGGAAAAAGAAAAAATAATATTTTACTTCCATGTTAACCTACGTAAAATGAATGTTCGGAATTTTCTTCTTTATTTAATGGCTAAATATTTTTGAATGCTTTTTGTTTCATTTTATTTATTGAAATGTGTTCTAATGAACTTAGTTACCAAAACTTTTTCTGAGGTTAAAATTCTTCTAAGTTCAAGTTTTAGAAATGGTTACAAACTTCAAAATTAAAAAATCGATAACTTAGTTCAATAGAACACATTTCGGTAAATAAATAAAAAACAAAAACTATTTTTAAAAAAGTTATATTGATTAGTAACTGAATAAGTAAGAACATTTCGGATACTTAGTTTTCCTTAAGTTCAAGAGGAGGAGGTAAAAACCTATCTAAAGGCGATTCATAATTTATGTCTAGTAAATTGTTCAAATTGTTCTTAATTTGTTTGCAAAATCTTAAGGTAAAATTTAAACGATCTTGGTGAAAATCAGTTCGTGACTACATCAACGAACAGAAAAGAAAAACTTATTGTTTATTTCGCTACAGCTAAAAATATCAGTGATTCATACCATATCAAAATTTGTCATTTCATTTCATGCACAATTACCCGGCCATTCCATCGTCTTAAAAATTGAAATAACTTCCAAATAACGTCACTTATGAGAAGTAATATGCTCATTTGAAACACGAAAGGTCAAGAAATGATATAAGTTCAAAACAATCGTGCGTCAATTAAAGTTAATTTTAAAAAAAATCAAAAATCTTTTAGAAGATTAAGTTTTGCTTCCTCCCTCGAGATAAGTAGAGATTCATCACAATAGAGAGTTTAATTAATCATCTTTCCTACGCATTTCATTAAATAATCTTGGAACGGGACGTGGCTTGGGACATCCACGAACCTGCAATTAACAACGTGCCATTCTCTGGGCAATGAGTAATCCAAACAAAGTTTGAAAGTAAAAGAGTAATTAGTAATTAGCCTTGGTATTTATTCCACCACCCCTGCTGGAGCATAGTGGAGCAATTAAATCCTTCTAAATCTCCACTGGATGTCAAGTCCTTCGCTGGATGCTTTTCAGTTCAGGGCCAGCATCGGGCAAGTTCTTGAAAAACAGATACCAGCTATTAGCGGAGGATGGGTACCCTGTTTTTTATTTTATTTTTCTGATTTCTGCATGAAAATGAGCGCATGGCAACGGGGTCAAGTGAATCAAGAGAAAGTATGTCACACCGACAAGTCTTTATAATCGAAGTTGTGTATGTATGTGTCGCCATTTCTTTCTTGCGCGAAGAACAAACCCAGTCAAGGATGTTTCATAAGTCATTTCTTTCAATCAAGTCCCTGCCTGTGAGATGTGCGAAGGTCATGGAAGGCAACAACAGACAAGGAATTACGTAGCGTTTTTAAAAATACAAATAGTAAAGAAGTCTGGAATTATTTTTTTTCTTCTCTTTTTTTCCCTTTATTTGGAAGCTGTTAAGGTCGAATGTGTCGTTTTATAACGCAGGATGTAAAGACACAGAAGATATTTTTTTTTTCTTCTAAAGAATTCGTTTTGGCCACCATAATTTACCTCGGTGTCCTTATCGTCACACCAAATAATTTCATCTGCGCAGGGATTTTGAATAAATTACCGAGAAATGAACTGTTTTTAGCGGAATGGCCACTGGTTTGAAGGATAAAAGAGCAATTTTTGCTTTGCTAATTATTGCAATCGAAACAAACAGAAAACTGTTTTCTTTCCCCGTTGAACAAAGTTTCTTGGAATCGCTGTTTTGATTATCAGTTTCCTTGATTTTTAATTTTATTTTATTTTATTAAAGTCTTGAATCATGTGTTATCTTAGCTATATAATGAAATTCTAATGATAGATTTTCTGAACTATGGGCGATAATAGATTTGCGCTTCTTTGGACAAAGTAAATCTCACAAAGATGAGTAAGAATAATTTCAACTCTGGTCATAGATCATTCGAATTGTAAATTTGTTGAGAAAATGATATTTTAAATTGTGAAATAATCCAAGGAATACTACTTTTTAAAACCTTTTTGAAGGAAAAATCCAATTAATGAATGTGAAGCATAGTGAAAAATATTTCAATGAAAAACACACTAACATCCCCCCCCCCTCTAACATGGATCTATTCATTCGCCGTGTTTATTATGTACTGAAAATGAAATCTTTAATAAATATTTCGTGTAATTATCAGTTTTTTCATTGATTAATTAGTTTATTTATTTTTTATTGCCTTCTAAACTTCTGCCAAATCTTTCTAACCATAAATAAAGTGCAACTTGTGTGAATTATAAATTAACAATAATAGAGTCAGGGGTCTGTCTAGGTTTTTCTGAGAGGTACCTATTTTGTGAAAACTTAATTTGAGAAAAATTAAAAATTATAAGATCAATACAAAAATACGGTAAACATGGGGATTTATCGTTTCTTAAGGGATACAAAAAAAAATTTTTTTAAGAAGGAGTATTTTGTGGAACTACCGTTTTTCCTAAAGTTGAATTTGTGAAGGTACCGCTAAACGGTAGTAAATTTGGCCTGGACTGACCCCTGAGAGTGTATGAGTTAATTTCGCTCTAAGGTATGCGGCTAAAATAGGTGTAATATATATGTGATATAATTAGATAATACATATTATTATAATACATAGTATTAGACAATATTTTTTGTTGCTTTAAAGTTATTTTATATAATTATTATAATTTTTTTTTTTACTTAAGAAGAAAAAAAACAAATGGAATTTGTTGTATTGTATCTTAACGAAAAGTTTAAAAACCTAATTTTTAGAAGCTATGCATATTTTGATAAATTTAGGTACCTATGCAAGGCTTTGATCTGGATTATAATTTACGATGACCATGATAGACTTACTTGTAATGTCTTTCCAACTAGGCTCGAAACAGTTTTGTTGCAAATCTTTACATTATCAGAAAGATTATAAGTGTGTGCTGTCCTAGTCTATATACATACTCTAAACATATTTTTTTATGTTGACAAGTGACTAAAATTTCGGCAAACACAAAAAAAGAAGTTACCATGCCCAATGTAGAATTCCTACATTCACAGAAGCAAGCTTCCTAATCTTACCATTGGGAATTCAAGGAATTCCATTGTAGGGGTCCCAGCTAAACAGGATTCCATTACACTAGTGTTTTTATCTGCTTAATTCTCCCAGTGTTCCATGTTTGAAGAAGCCAGACCCTTCATAACTTAAAACTATTGCTTCGGTTGTCTTTATCACTTAATGGATTAGTTGTCCCTGGCTATGTTTTTCTTGAAATCAAGGTGCAGGCGGCAGAGTGTGTTGATGTCGCGTGAACATATGTCACTTATTTCCGGAATTTTTATTCACTGGAGACGCGTGACACTCAAAGAAGCTGGTTGTTGATTCTTCTGTTAGATTGGGTGACAAAACAGTTGGTGCACGCGATTTTCGAATGTTGCCGATATGTTTGCTGGTTTAAGCTTTCGTGCTATCGTGGTTTGTGCCGCTCAAGTACCACGGTCTTAAATGTAACTTAGCACTTTAATTTTGTCTTGTAAACGCAGACAGGACCAAATATAATTTGCTAAAGAATAGTTTACTTCAAACAGTTTTATGCACGCAACTGATGATACTGGATGGATTTAGGGTCAAAGATTTTTAAAAGAGTTGAAACATTTCTACAACAGGCCGTTTCACAGAGATGTGAATTTCTACGAGTTTTAGTTATTACTACGAAATAAAATATTTTTTTTAATTGCTGAAAAGCCTATTTTCCGATGTTTCTTATATTTTTGAATACCTATTTAAAAAAAAAAAAAAAAAAAAAAATTTCAATAATTTTTTTTTTTTTTTGCACTTATAGACCAAATTTATTTGCACAGATATTAAGTTTAAAATAATGAATCCAATATCTCTTTTTTAAACTCTGATGGTACATTCAAATATTTTTTACAAATTTTGATTGTAAATGTCTTGTTAATTCTGCTGTGCTGTTGCTTGTTGCACAATTAAGTGTAAATTGTAAAATATAAAAAAAAAAAGTTAATTTTTATTTTCGTATAAATACAACGAAAAGTACTACAGAGAAGCAAGCACTATTGTATAATAATCTTTCCTTTACAGAAAATAGAATATAAAAATAAAGAACGAGATCTTTATATATATTAAATATAGTAAATTTTCAGTACATTAAAAAAGAAAAAAAAAAAACAAATTTGTGATATCTATTATTCTATTGCTATTTTATTTATTTAATTATTTTTTTTAAAAGAAAATGACAGCTGTCTCCTAGCTGGTGTTCTTTTTGCGCTTTATTTAATTATTTTTGTATCAATATTTATTCATTTATTATTATAATAATTATGGTCGGGATTATTATTTATGAAAAAGTGGATTTTATTTTTATTCAACTTATTAATCCCAAAACGTATGTAGGATAAGTTAACCACCAATAACTTATGTACATTTTCTTAAAAAGTTACATATTGAACTGCTAAAAATTTTTTTATATCCAGCGGGGTCACCACACTTGCATCACCTTCACATTTATAACCACAGAATCAGAAAGTTGTCTTTGCGTGTGTAAGTGTCTCCCTCCCCCCTTTATGTTCTTAACAAACTTCTCACAGTGATGAAAATAAAATAAAAAACATTTTATGTGTGCCAATAAAAAGTATATTATTTACACACGTTCCGTACTCTTCAAACTCTAGTAATTATGACGTGAAGATTATTTCTCTCATTTTAAACAAGGTAATAAAATTAAAAACCTCTAGCGACAGTTCGTAATCTCTGTTAAATTTATTGGTTCCGTTCTAAAGTTGTCACTTTAGTAAATGCAACCGGAAGCTTTAAAACAGTTCTCCTGACAATCTGCAAACCGTTATTGCTTAAATGCCGGCAATCAACGCAGCATCAACGTCTAATTTTGGACAACTTCACTTAAAAATAATATTGATGTTTCACCCTCTCAGTGGTCAGTTGTGTAAAAAAGGGGTGTTCTCCGTATTGCTAATTTAACACAGATCTTGGTATCAATGGTATCTTTTCTTTTCTGTTTATTTATTGTATAGGGGCTGTTTAAATATTGCGTAATAGGAGGAGATATGTTACTGATTTGGTTACTTATGCTAAAAAAGGGGTAGGAAGGCTTAAAGAGGGCGTAAAAATCGCATCTTTTTCAATTCTTTTTAAAAATGGAAAAAAAGGTATAACCAAAAAATTCGATTTAAAATCACATTTAGAGATTTTTTTAATTTAAAATAAAAGTATATGTATTGCGACTTTCTGCAAGCTATCTATTTACTCTTATAATTAGTTCCAAACCCTTTCGTCGCACCTAATTTTGTTAAAATGTGTTTGATTATCACTGATTATTTTAGTCTTTTAATTTTTATACACTGTATTCTATAGTGATTATTATACATGCCGCCATATATTTCTTTAAATTTGATAGTTTTTTGAAGATAATACAGTAGGGAACCAATTATCCGGAACGATCGGGACCATCGCTATTCCGGATAACTGATTTTTCCGGTTTTCTGAATCGATACAAAAAACCGTTTTAACCCAACTAAAAAAAACAAAAATAGTTGGAAATAATCTTAAAAAGAAGAAAAAACGATAAAGTAATACACTAATGATTATTTCCAAAATGATGGTAAGGTAAACATCTTTCAAAAAAGAAAGAAAAATCCTGAAATCTTATGAGGAAAAAAAAAATTTTTTTTTAAAATGGCGGAGAAATTTATTGAATTTCGTTCCGGTTTTTTGGTTTTCCGATTTTCTGATTTCCGGATAATGGGTTCTGTACTGTACTAATTACTGACTTGCCACATTTTCTGTTGTATCCGAATTTTCTAAAATCGACTACATAGTTAAATTTAAAAATTCTGACCAATTTTTTAAAAATTCATCATTATCTTTTTTTATATAATGAGTTATATTAAAAAAAATTTTTTAAATTTTTCGTGGTGGTGTCCAATTTTTTAAGAACAGCTTTCGCGTGCTCGTGTATGTTATGCTTACCTGGGAGTGAGTGTCAAAAATTGCTTAAAACAGGCTTGCTTAATATTTCAAAGGCCTCATAAAACTTTTTTTAAAAGTAACTAACTTTTATTGAATTAAAAACACCAACTTTCGCCATTGTGGAGACATCTAGAGCAGTGATTCTCTCCCACTGTGCCGCCAAATATTGGAAATGATACAATAAAAATTATAATGCTTTTTTTATTACGAGTAAAGATTAAATTTAAAAAAAAAGTGTGTATATATATACTTGTCTCAGACAATCTTAATATAATTTAGAATAAGAAGGAAGTGTTTAAATTGTCTTTGACAATTTTAAAAAATTTTGAAATTATAGGTAGGAAATTTAATGACTATTAAAATCATTAATTAACAAAGGAAAGTAAGCTAAATATTAACTTTCAAACGGAAATAAAAACTGAGCATTAAAGTGAGCAAGGCAATAAATAGTTATAAAAACAAATTAACAAAGGATAACTAACAAAAAATAATCTAACAATTAATAATTAGCAAATATACTAGTTTACAAGAAATCGCAAAAAAATAAGAATTAATATAAAAAAAACGAACAGATAATAACTATAGAAAGCAAGCTAACAATTAATAGCTAGCAAAAAAATAAATAACTGTTACTAACTAACTAAAAATTAGTCATAAGAAATAATTAATCCCTTAATAAACGTGCTTTTGTAGTACATATTATTTTATTTCACATTCAAAATTATTATCTCAAACTATTTAACACAGTGTATTATAGGTAAGTAAAAAATTTTTAAACCAATTTTTTTCATTTTGTGCCGTCAAATTTCGAAATCGTTAAAAGTGTGCCGCCACAAAAAAAAAAGGTTGAGGTAAAGGTAAGGAATTTTTTTAAATTTAAAACTGCTTTAACCATTATTGATTTGAAGGAATAAATTAATGTTCTAGGTTAAGAGACGATTATTACCTACATTTTTTTTTCTTTTTTGTAAACTGAGAGAACTGAAAACTTTCAAAATCTCAATAACTTAACTTTTCATCTACGTTTCGCCAAAAACACAATAAATCATTTTAATTTGTTGTTGAATTAATACCACTTTTATCGGTAAATTTTATTTTGTAGATTTATGATCTCTCTCGTGAAATTAAATAGTTCAGTTAGATCATACATTGAGCGAAAGCGGTGGGCCCTTTAAATTGTAGGGATACCTGGACTCTTTCTTGCTTGTCATTTAGTAAGTATTTTTCTCAGAGTTCTGTAGTTCGAATTTGTGAGAAAAAAGTTACATTCCTAATTTGGCCTCGTTTCGATAAAAATAAGTTAAAAAATGCGCCAGAAAGGAGAGGGGAGTTGCGTCACATTGCGCGGGCGGCAGTCCACCTTTAGTGGGCCTCTCAAGTGTTGTGGGAAAAACAGACGCACATAGACAAGGCGATGCTCTCTCTCTCTCTCTTTTTCAATCCCTTTTATTTTCACACGCCCCAATAGCGTCCGCCATATTTGTTCACAAATTTTAGATATCTAAATTTGACTCAAAGAAATAAAATCGTTATTATAGGTTTATTCTTTTAAAAATAGTCTTAGAAATATATTGAAGTAACGCGTGTATAGAATTATTTAGACGCATTTTATTTCTAAATTACAGCTTTAAATTATGCAAGTACATTTTTCGACGTTGTTTAATCTCTTTAATTAGTAAGTAAAATACAAGTCGTGAAATAGTAAGTAGTCACTCCCTTTCAAGTTTATGCTTACTCCTCCAAAAAAAAATTTCATCTTAAAAAAATAACAATTAAGTGAAATTTAATTTTTTTTTTCATTTTCGAATTATAAATATTAATTTATAATATTCATCAGTTGCAGAAGAATGTTAAATCATCGATAAAATCAATAGTTTGCCTCGAAAATCGGTAGGAATATTTTTCATAATGGCAATTGCAATATATGTAAAAAAATATTCCTACCGAACTAAATAATAAATATTAAGATCAAAAATAAAAAAAACTTTAAATGAAAGACAAAGTATTTAAGTAGGGATTTTATCTGTTGGGGGAAAAAAACGCAATTAACATGCCTTAATTGTTCAACTATTAATCTGCCTAATCTAAATAGATCTTAGAATTGAATGCACTTCATAACTGAATATTAAAGTAATTTTTTAACTAGATATGTGTGTGAGCCTGACTTAAAATGTGGCTTGTTTTTGACGCACTGCTTATCAAAATTCATGCATTTTAAACTAATTCATGTCTAACATCTAACTTCTGTCAAGTTGTTTCGCTCCTATGGTTACTTGCTCGAACCCTTCTTGTTCAGAATTTTTTATTAGTAGGTTACCATTTTCATTTAATACATTTGAATCTTATTGCTTCTGTTTTGTAATCTTATGCTGCACTAAAATTAAAATAAAAATTTTAACTCTCGGATCTTAAATATGGTAGCTTCACTAATGGTACTTAAAACGTTTTTCAAGTTTTTGCAAATCTAGAATGTTCAGGTAATTCGTAATACGCACGTGTCTGGTTGGTGGTTGATGATAGTCGCATTTACTCTAAACATAAAAATGTGTAGAGGAATTAATATGTTTTATCAATCTATGTTCTCTCGATCTCAGCTCAAAAATGGCGTCAAAGTATCTTTATTAGCATCCATTTTCTAGCGATGCGTAATACGTTTTGCATCGCTTAGAGCTTCTCATAACTTAGAATGTCCAGGTAATTAATAATTTGGACGTCCCTAAAGGATTGACGATTGTCACATTCACTCCTACCTTTCAAAAAGTGTAGGAAGAATTGTTCAATAATACGATACTCAAATACCGACATCGATGCCATAATTCTGCACAAAAATGGCGTCCAAGTATCTTATTTTTGTCGGATCTTTTGGATAAGATTTCGCCGATGAGAGTCTGTCGTCACTTACAGATATTCTTTGGCCCTGCCTCTCACGGCCCACGGGATGCAACATGTGACCCCAGTTCGACCTAAAACGTTTTTGTGTCGCCTTCCAAATTCTCCAAAAAATTCTCAACTTTTTTTCTTCCTTCTCCTTTCCACTCTCTCAGTGAGCTCGGCGATGGGGCCCCTTTTAAGAGTTTTTCTTGCTCTAAGTGCATTTGCGGGGCCGCACGTGTGCCGAGAGAAGGAAAGATTTTTTTTTCTTCTGAGGGGTCCTCCCTTGGCATCCAAAATAGATTGTGGAGGAAAGGCCTTGTTTTCGAATACTTTCTCCCGTGTTGCGAGCACATTCGAATTTATGACATATTCCCGTGCTGATGACTATTTCGGAGGTCTCAAAAATTCCGCGAGGGTGTACATCTTCCTTTCCGAGAACATATTCCGTAACTCAATCTGCGTAATTATAGATGAGAGGATTCGGGAGTTGAAGGGTGCCTGAGACTGACGTTTCTATTCTTCTGTTTCTATTTGATCCCCATCTTCTAGAACTTATCTCTCTTTCAGAGGGTGGCAAATTTATAAATAATTTCGGTTCTATATTTCGATATGTTCTTTGCATTCTGTTTCTTATGAAAAATTATAGTAAAGTGTTTCGAAAATAACGCTTGAAGCCTCTTCCCTTTAATACATGTCGAATTAAAGCTTCGTACTAAAGTGGAAAAAATACTATCCCTTTAAATCTAAACACATTGATATATTGTGACTCATTAATGCGTTTTTTATTGATTTATTATTAAATATCCTGATTTTTTATTTATTGTGCTTGGCTATTTCAAAAAATGTTAATTGTAATTAAACATATTTTTTAACTCATACATATTTCTTTATTTGACGTATTATATTATGTCAAATGCTACTTCTAAGAAAATAAATAAACATAGAATTCATTTTTGTGGTCTTTAAAAGTTTTTTTTTTATGAAAAGAAGTGCGATATTTTGTTTTAAAGGAGCAGTGTGAATGAATGCTCTAAATGCCGTGTAAATTAGTTAGGAAGCAAATTTTTTGTAAATTAGCTTTTAAGGTTATTCGTTGACAATTGTAAATGACGATTCTGTATCATCAGTCTGCAAACTTCCAATTAATAAAATCGGTAAATCTTGACATTCTCATACTGTTTGCGGCATAGCCGTTCGCATTCTTAAAGTTTTAATTTGCTACCAATAAATAGGTTTCCTAAGGATTTTGTTATCAAATGCACTAGGAACCTTCTTCTACTTAATGACCATCACTTAGTACCTTTATCCACTGACTTATTCGAGATTTAACAACTTAGCAAAGTTAATAAATGTTAAATAAGATCTTTCTTCGAGTAACTCCATTATTATTGTTATTATTATTTTAAATGTCACTTAAGACCTTCCACTTAACTTTTCTTTTGTACAAGCCCCATCGTCTCGTCCATATAGAAACGCATGGATATGAAAGTCAAAACGTGAGCATGAACAGTTGCCACCATGGTAAAACACCATAGTCTATTCGTAGTTCAGAAATGTAACTAGCAAACGATGAGTTTTGTAAAGCCATAAATTAGAAAGAAAAAATTTAGATCATTATTCTCTATACTGAGCTGATTCCGTTGTTTATAAAAAAGTTATGCATATGCACTTTCAGAAGTCATATCGAATTTTTCAAGTTGCATTTGTCCAAACATTGCATTTATGTAAACACGATTGTATAAAGAAATCTAGATTTTTATTTTAAGACGCAATGCAATACGATACTGCAGAGTACCATAACAAACCATTCGGAGTCCTAAAAATTGTGTTTTGCTTATCACCAGATTTGCTTATTTTAAGGCTGTGTCTTTATCCAAATCCTTAACTATTTTTTCCCAAAGTCCTGAAATTTATCTCTACGAGAAAATTCATGATAATAATGATAACATGGAACTCAACTTACAGGAGTGAAGAAAATTTAAAACCATTGGTGCAAATGGACGTCCGTTTTTCTCTGTTGTTTCGGGTGAGCGAAGTTAATAATGACGGAACTGACGCAAGAAGAATCAATTATTAGTTTGATGTCGCCCCCTACCATGGAGAACTGAAATCGCCCCTCATATCATCCACCCTGGTGGTGGTAATAATATGAGAGTTGAGAACTGGGGGGCGACGAGTGATTTATCCGGCCGCTCCACGCATGGGTGGCGGCATGTCCGGCAGGAAAGCCGATGTGTTTTGCGATTTACTAATCCTTCTTCACTGCTTGTTTCGGAATGTTGGCGATGTTGTTTAGGGTCGTCATTACATAAGCGCCAATTTGTTGTTTGAATTACCTTTCAACAGCTTTGACACTTGGCACGATCCAGTGTCTTTTTTTTTCTTTTCTTCTTTTAATTATTATCACTGTTGACGTTATGAATAGGTTCATGTAATTGCTTGGAGATCTTGGTTTAAAATGTGATAGATTTTTCATTTGTCATTGCGTTTATTTAAATGGTTTTTGAATTGAAATATAATTTTCAAAAAAAAAAAGATTTTCATTTTGAATCTGATTTAAATTAAATGTTTTCCATTTTTATTTGAATTTAGTTAAGCAGTTGTCCGTTTAGACTGGCATTTTGAATAAAGCTGGTAGCAACTATTGGATAAAATCCCTATTTGTGAAAAAAATGTCCCTTTTATAGTTTTTCGTCTACTATGAAAATGAAACTTTTTTAAAAAAAAATCTCCTGCCTGTCATATTATCCGCGACAATTTGATTTCTAACTTACACCAACCTAAGTTGAAAATAATTTATTTACGTCTTGAGTTAAACTGATTAGTTGGGGGTTGTTAAAATCTTATGTGAGCTGGGATTTGCTTATTTTTTGCAATTTGCTTATTTTTGTTGACAAGGAGAAAGTTAGGTATGAGTACTGCTTACTTCAGACCTTAAAATTCCTTGATTTTTCGGAATTTTCTTAAGAAACGAAATACAAAATGTAACAAAAATAAATAAATAAACGTGTAAAAAAATTAATTTAGGGAAACAAAAAATTGGAAAAAATTAATTTGAAGAGTTTCAGTGGTTACAGTTTTGAACATAAAATTCCATTAGAATATTCTACTAAATTTTTTTTTAAAAAAATGCTAAAATTAGAATATTGCTGTGAAAATGAAAATTAAAACAAAAATCAGAAGGGGGGTGAGAGTTTTTACTGACAAGGGAGGAAGGGAGACCAAGTTCCAAAAATTATGCTTACGTCACATTTGATAATTATTTAATTATAATATAATATTTTTGTTAGTAAATTAAATAAAAAATATAGTAGATTCACACATTTATATAATTATAAAATTTTTATATACACTTGAAAATCATATTGTATAACTGCTAATACAATTTTATGTTACTTATCTTTCCTTTTTCGGTAGCTTTTCCGCTACAATCATTACTATTCCATTCGTAAAAACCCACCGAAAAAAAAATCTTGATGTATTTACACACTCAATCTTTTTTAATGTATTTTCAGAGTCATTTGTATTAATTGTCTTTCAATTTTACCACTGCTCAATATGAACATAGTGGGAGGTCATTCATTCCGAAAAAATTAGTAGACATTTCCAGTGGGAGGGGGTGCAGTCTTTTATCTCAAATTAGCCCTGTTTTGCGAACATGACCCCCATGCCCTCTCAGCTGCTAGATTTCTAATTTAAGGAGTCTTTTACCCAGGGAGTTCTAGAGAGTTCAGGAAAGTCCCCTTAGAGAAGGGGGGCCGGCAAAATTGTTGTTTGTGTCATTCTTCTTGTTGAATCTGTTTGGGAATCGTAAGCAATTGGGTTTATGATTTGAGGAGATTATCGTCTTTTGGCGAGTTTCTTTAAACTTTGGCTAAATATAAACCTGTTTTTTTTTTTTTTTTTTTTTTTTTTTTTTTTTTTTTTTTTTTTTTTTTTTTTNATTTTTATTTTTATTATTATTATTATTATTTTTCTTCTTTTTTTTTAATTATTATTTTTTGAACTAATTTTTGTCAAGAAAGATTTTTTTTAAAAAAAATACCCTTACGCTAAAGCAAAGCTATAATTTTAAACTATATATACCATCTTGCTGTGAATAATTTTTCCTCTTAGGTGAAAATTATTATAATCAATACCTTATTCTCATTTTTTACCTAGATATAGCCATTTTTAGAGCCTAGATAATTCAGAATTGAAATAAGTTTTTAAATATTTTAAAAATTAGACCACGAACGCTTTTGATTTTTCTAAACTGTGGCTTTTCTACATATTAACGTTTTGCGCCATTTTCAGATGTCTTTTCCGCATAAAAATCTTAAATAAAAGATAGACATTAGATATTTTTCAAAGTTTTATTTCTTCATTGCCAAGAATTGTAATAAAGAAAATAATAGACTGTATCATATGCAGGCCTAGATTAAAAAATATGCTTTTTCTTTTTCAATATGGGTCAAAAGTACTCCTTACAATGTAAATTTTTTTTTTTAAATACTTTTAATTATCGTTGTTTTTTAATGTTTTGAAGAAATTCTTTAACTTTCCAACATTGAAAGAATAAAACACTTAGATCATCAAATTTTTTTGTGGGGTTCACAATGGCCTGACTGATCGTAAGACGCGGTTTTCTTATAGATCAACGATGTCAAGCATAATTGGTTGAGGTCAGTGAACGTGTGGGTGACCACTTTGATCAGCCTGCGAAGAAACCGTATATAATAAGCGAATGAGTATTCTACATTGCTTTGTGAATAACGAATTTAGAACGGGAATGAAATTTTTGAAATTCCTATGAATGGTTTTGTTTTGTACAAAAAGTTAATATAAAAATAATAAAATAAAAAACAGTTGAAAACGAAAAATATATTTATCGGCTTTTGAAATTCCAAAATTATGTCCTTTCTCAAAAGTGCCTTACCGTCTTTTTACACAGATTTAAAAACTTTTTGCACACAATTATGAAACTCGTTTGCCCAACGATAAATTCACTCACAACATAAAAGTTTATGATAATTTATAATTATTTAGTTTAATAATAGTTAATAGAATAATAAGATTGCTACAAATTTTTAATTCTATTATAACTATTTGAATTATGTATTCTTAAATAACAAAATCGCAGTGTGAACGCAAACGAACGAAGATTACTAGACAAATTAAACTTTTTAAACGCAATTTTTTTTTTTTTTAAATTTTAAAATTTTGAATTTTCATTTTATTTTTCATATATTTTTTAAAATTTATTTCTTCAAATAAAAAAATAGTATTCCCATTGGGCTTTCGTAACTATTTAGTCTCCTATAAATTGTATGGCGGTTGTCATCTTATCATTTTATACAAGCAGCTTGCGTCTGTAAATAATGTAACTGATTCGTCATCCAAGATCATCTGCGAAATGTAACCGAGGCAAGTAAAGTGTTTAGTTGAGAAAAAAAAAATGAGGTGCAAAAAAAGAATCTTAGAGCTTTAAACAATCGGAGATTTATGTTCGCCCTAACAGGAAGGATGATGGTAGAAGAGGCAGATCTAACGCTTGCTTGGCGGCTAAATTGGCCGAAAATTTGCGCGTTTCTTGGCAAAGTATCTCTGCTTTTAGTCTGTCAACCCTGCATTCCGTAGCACGTGCTTCGAAGAAAAGGAGGGGACGCGACCCTTCTTTACCTCCTCCCATTTTTAGAGCACCCCCATACTCTTGAGAACAAGATAAATAAACTGAGGTCAAATTGGAGGAATTTATGAGTTTCTTCGTCACTGGGTTGGGCAGAACTGTGACAATTGATGTACTTATATGGACAAGTGTGATTGTGACACGAGTTGTAATGTTTTATTTTGTTTTTGTTTTTTGAATAAAGTGCTTACATTCGCATATCTCTCGAAAAATAATTAATTCGACATTTTAAATTATTAATAAAAGAGGAAGAGAATTTGCGACGAAAATTTTCTACCGCGGTATGGCTTGCTTATCTTTTTCTAATTTACAAATTTTTGACGATATAGTATTATTGGACAGCACAATACCTTTCAAAAAGGTAGAAAAGAAAAGAGGTCGTTTTATTAGATTAGAAGAAATATGAGTTTGATAATTTTAAGGGCTTTTACAAATTTTTTTCTGTCAAATTTTTAAAGCAATAAAATGATGCGATTTGTGGTTTTGAGTCAGTAATTTAAAACTGCACACTTCTCAACTTTTAAAATCTAATTTTATTGCAGTTCGAACTGATGAAACCAATTTGAGGGACGCTAAAAAAAATATTTTTTTTAACGTTAATTGCATAAAAACAAAGATATTTATCAATAATTTTTCTAGTAGCGCCATCTGTGGCCAAGAATTCGACTTCTGCTACACCCATACGTCACACTCATTTATAGGGCGGACCCATTCATATATCCATTCACTCATCCACAGATCGTTATTTTGACCTGAACCAGAGAACGATGAATTTTCAACTCAGTACCCCTAGTGGTATTGATTTGTCATGGGAACATGGGGGAAATTGTGACCCGACAAATTTAACGTGCACCAGTCACCATTTACTACACGGCCGGCTGGATTCGAACTCCCGTTCTCACAAGCGTGAGTCCAGCGTCCTGCCATTCATGTTATTTCGGTCTTGTATTTAATATGTATGGAAATATACTGTCAAATAGAGTAAGTATTCGACGTTAGTTTATTTGTGAAAATTAAATAAAAAGGATTAAATGCATATTTAGAATTTTCCCTTCCCTACCCGTCTCCACCCCTTCGAAGCCTGAGTTCTGTCAAGAGAGGAAGAGCCTCTTAAAGAATTATGACTTGAAAATTTAAGATTGGTTGATATTATGTTTTCAAATGATGTTATAAAAGAAAAATCATCATTATTTTTTCTCTATTTTTCAAAAATAATATTTCATTCCTACCAGACATTGGTTTCTCACACGTGCATACAACTTTTTCTAACTTGTCAAAAAATCATTTCGTTAAGTTTTTGTTGGATCTCTTATATGATGTAGTAAGGTGATAATTCACTTACTACTAAACATGCCTTTGATGTATCTTACTTATAGCAATGTCCTTGTCTGTGAAAACTTTACTTCAATGTATTTCATGACAAGTCGGCGATTTTGCTAAAATGCAATAAATATCACTGGGCGAAGTCCTTTTTTAAGAAAAATCAAATTTTCGAAGCTGTCTCGGGGGTACACTTTCGCTATGAATTTCTAAATCTATATCTATCAGATAAGAAAAGAGGAGAGAGAAAAAAAAAGAAACATTTTGTCGCAGTGGCTAAAAAAAAAAATTGGAAAAGCTCTCAAGAAATCTCCACAATAACTGTTGCCACTTTTGTTCAGGAAATAACGGTCAAAAACGAATTTATGGAGCATCGCTGAAGAAGGGAATAAAAAAAAAAATGAAGCCACCTTTCTGCTGGGCACTGAGTGTTTTACGACTACCAAATTGATAAAATTCTTTTCGTGGGGACAACTTACTACTCCTTCAGTTTGTATTTTTTGAACTTTTTTTTCTCGGCAAAAAATAGGAGGCGAAAATAAATCTGACTGCGAGTCAACAACTATAAATCCTCATCCTCTTTCGCTCAACTCTCTTCGCGTAAAAGTCTTGTGCCAGAAAACAAACTTATTTCTTAATACGACAAAGATTTAAATGTTGGGCTCTCTTTCTGAAGTATGCCGCCAACTTCGGCGACGCCTGTTTCTTGGCGATGGCTCTAAATATAATGATGCTGTGGTTTGAAAGTCGAGGTTTGGCAGCGACTTTTATTTGCTTGTCCGCGGGAGACACCCACATGATTGGTGAAGGCTTTTCAATCTCTTCCTGGAGATTTATCACTTTTCCTCGTATACTTGAAAAAGACTTAATAATTTCCTCTGAGAATGTGAACACATTTTTCCAAACCGTTATTCCTTAAAAAAATTTTTTTAAGAAAATTATTTTTTTTTTCAAAAGGCGCGCCAAATTTTAATATTTTTAGAGCATTGAATGTTATTTTGGTCGAATTGTGAGAAGGGTTCTACCGGTTCTTAATCATTTTGAGCAAGGATTCAAGATGACACTCATTGATAAAAACTATACTTAAATGAATTCCAAAGATACAGGATGTTCCATTATCGCTGCCCTTAGTGTATATTTTAGATTCCATTTCAAAAATGAAATTTAAAAAAAAGTATACATTTTAAAGACAGGAAATTAATGCTCTCAAATCACTAGCAAAGAAGGTGAAATGAGTCAAAATGAATCATTTTTTGAGGTCAAAACAGTTTCTTAGTATTTGTAAGTGTCTGTAACAGTCGCTTTTTAACTCATCAGATTTTTTTCGGCAATCAAACATACATTAATGTTTTCAATCCTGCAATCCTCACTAATGGTCCTTTAAACTACAGTAGCTTTTCTGTTTCTTCCATGCTTGAATATATTATATGAGACCCCTAAGTTGCGTAATTTTTTTAATTTAATTTTTGACTAGGTATAAAAAAATAGGGCAGCCATTAGGGATCACCCTGTTTGTTCTTTTTCTCAGAACTACACCTTACCAGGGTGCTTAGCGTTTTTAAAAAGTGAAGTGCTTAAAAATATTACTTGAGTGCTTGAAAAGTGCTTAAAAGGTGCTTGAAAAGTGCTTGAGTGCTTTTGAGTGCTTGAAAAGTGCTTAAAAGATTCAAGCACACCATGAAATATGATTCTACAGAGGATACGACACCAACCAACCATTTTTTCTTGAATAATTTGGCTACGCACCTTGCTTACTCTTCCAAAAAATTTCAGTAACGTAATATAGGACATGGATGAATCTCCGAGCCATGTGATCGTTTCACGGTATATTTGTGTTCTTATATGATGTATTTTAGACCATGCAACTGCAACTTTGTGCAGTTGGGCCATGCAACTTTGTGCAAAAATAATCGGGATTTATGGTAGTACATACACTGAGAGAAATACCATAAAAATTTGCCTCTAAATCCGACAGCAATGGGACACATTATATTATGATTATTTAAGTGATGTTTTGTGTCAACTATATTATTAGTGTTATCTTTATTTATATCAGCATTTATATTCACCCTCGATATACAACAGCCTTTCTATTAATCTTTATTATGAAACAATAACAATTCACACTCCTATTTTGTTAGTTAAGGAGACTCCAACCATATCCATACGATAAATAGATCGTTTATTCCAAGTCGAAATAAAATAAGTATGGTTGGGTTTTCTTGTGAGTTACTGTTTTTGAACAAATTAAACTAAAGGGAACTGTTTTTTAATCCTGTTGAAGGAAATGAATTAGCTACACATAGATGAATTTTTTTTCCCGGATGGATCAAATAAAATTTTTAAGAATTTCTTGGTTATTAACTCCTCCCTACATCCGGGATCTTGTTAAATTAGTACTCTCACTCATTGAGTTTGACTATATCTGAATGAAATGAGAACCATTTCTCAGCCCATATTTGAGCTTCTATGGAATTGTCTATGGATAAGTTTTTTCCCCCCCTCAAAAATCAGTACCCTGACAAAAAGAGCCAGATTTCAAGGTAAAAATTCATGTCTACTTATATGAGCTTAACAGATGCTTAAAAACAGAAAATTTTAGGCAATGAGTTACAAATTCCGAAACCATTTCCATTCACAAAATTTTGAGTAGTTATTAATAATTTCATAAGAAGTTTCGATTAATGTTTCATATATGAATTTCTCAAAATGATATTAATTTAGGTTAACTTTTTTTTTTACAGGACTTTTGGCTTGGTGTGAAAATTGGTGCCGGCTTCTACTGTTACGTCATCAGAGGGGCCGGAAGAAGTAAATCCCACAAAATTTAACTATGCATCAAACGATGAATAGGCCCCATATGGGCCACCCCCACCATGGGTAAGCCTCCATGTTTTGTTTTCTCTCCTTTTTTTTTCCCTGTTTCTTTTTTTTAAATCAGTATAATAGCGAAACCATTTCAAGAGTAACTATTGTTAAGTCACGCAATAACTCTATAGACCGCGATTTGAAATAAACAAATAAACTAAACTTAACCATGCATGGAAAATTTTCTAGTCATTTCGGAATCTGTCTAGACTTAGATATGTTTTGAAGGTTTTATTATTTTTTTCAATGCATTCAATTGCACATTTTCAAAATTTTTTGGAAAAGTAAGAAACATTTAGTGTCTGCATAAATTTTAATGACAGCTATATATTTCTTTGTTTTGTAAGGGGGAGATATGGAAATTTAGTACTGGTGTTCTTAATACTAACACAAGCCCTTATTCGAAAATTTATTTATAGAAAGACTCTATTCAAAATTTTGATCCATCAATTTGTGGTGGAAAGATTCCTGAGGACGAATAATTTCTTAAGAATTGAAATATTTCAAAGTTTTAATGTTTACATTGAATGTATTTTACCTCCCAAATATTTTTAAATAAAATTCTTTAAAGTCAGTATGTTTAACTTGATTTTGTCATATATTTATATTATTTTTGGTGAATCAACTTTTCATAACTGTAGATGTTTTCTGACATATTTTCTTAAAAAAAAACATAATATAATCTGTGCTAAAAAAAGATTGCAAAAAATGGCTATTAAATGAAAAGGACAGATCGATATGGTCACCGACTCATCAGGTTTGGGAAGAAGTTGCTATTAAGTTGTTAGAGCCTGATGGCCACTGACTACTAACTGAAAATTTAAATTTTCAGGCCTAGGTTAAGGCCAAGGAACCGTAGATTCGAACCTATGAGCCTGTTATAGATCTTATACACTGCAAAATACACTTGAAATAGTTAATGGCTGAATGCTCGGATGTTGCCTGTACAAGGTCAAGATAACATGGCATTTTCACTAAAACTGTTAATGGTTATCCTTGCCAAATGTTTTAGCAGTTTTATGCACGGCTAGGTATGTAATGATAAAGAAGATAAAACGTATAATACAAAACATACCTTGGAACCGTAGATTCGAACCTATAAACATGTTATAGATCTTGTACACGGCAGGGACACTTGAAATGACAGAAAGCTCAGATGTCGCCCGTCCGAGGTGAAAGTAACATGGCATTTTCACCAAAACTGTTAATGGTTATCCTGGCCAAATGTTTTAGCAGTTTTGGGCACGACTAGGTATGTAATGATGAAGAAGATAAAACATATAACATAAAACATATCTTGGAACCGTAGATTCGTACCTATAAACNTTTTTTTTCCCTGTTTCTTTTTTTTAAATCAGTATAATAGCTAAACCATTTCAAGAGTAACTATTGTTAAGTCACGCAATAACTCTATAGACCGCGATTTGAAATAAACAAATAAACTAAACTTAACCATGCATGGAAAATTTTCTAGTCATTTCGGAATCTGTCTAGACTTAGATATGTTTTGAAGGTTTTATTATTATTTTTTTTCAATGCATTCAATTGCACATTTTCAAAAATTTTTGGAAAAGTAAGAAATATTTAGTGTCTGCATAAATTTTAATGACAGGTATATATTTCTCTGTTTTGTACGGGGGAGATATCGAAATTTAGTACTGGTGTTCTTAATACTAACACAAGACCTTATTCGAAAATTTATTTATAGAAAGACTCTGGAAAACAAAATTGTCATTAAAATGTCCGGTGTCTCCATTTAAAATTTTGATCCATCATTTCTGTTGGAAAAATTCCTGCGAACGGATAATTTCTTAACAATTGAAATATTTCAAAGTTGTAATGTATACATTGAATGTATTTTACCTCTCAAATATTTTTAAATAAAATTCTTTAAAGTCAGTATGTTTAACTTGATTTTGTCATATATTTATATTATTTTTGGTGAATCAACTTTTCATAGCTGTAGATGATTTCTGACATATTTTCTTAAAAAAAAAAATAATATAATCTATGCTAAAAAATATTTGCAAAAAATGGCTATTAAATGAAAAAGACAGATCGATATGGTCACCGACTCGTTAGGTTTGAGGAGAAGTGGCTATTAAGTTATTAGAGCCTGATCGCCACTGGCTGCTAACTAGAAATTAAAATTTTCAAGCCTAGGTTGAGGCCAAGGAACCGTAGATTCGAACCTATGAACCTGTTATAGATCTTATACACGGCAAGATACACTTGAAATAGTTAATGGCAGAATGCTCGGATGTTGCCTGTACAAGGTCAAAATAAAATGGCATTTTCACCAAAACTGTTAATGGTTATCCTTGCCGAATGTTTTAGCAGTTTTGGGCACGACTAGGTATGTAATGATGAAGAAGATAAAACATATAACATAAAACATATCTTGGAACCGTAGATTCGTACCTATAAACTTGTTATAGATCTTATACACGGCAAGAACACTTGAAATGAACTTGAAAAAGCAGAAAGCTCAGGTGTTGCCGTGTCGCATTTTCACCATAACTGTTTATGGTTAGCCTTGTCTAATGTAATCTTAGCCTTGTCTTAGCCATTTTGGGCACTGCTAGGTATGTAATGATAAAGAAGACAAAACATATTCAACTCTCAATTACATATAATCCAGAGTTGTTTCCTTTTATGGGTATTTAGTTAGCAAGCATAACATGTCCTCCTCAAGCTACGTTGTCCTATGTATGAGTGATACACTACCATCGCTTACATTCTAAAATCGCGTCGAAGATACATTTAATTGTAAAGCCGTACGCGGGTACGGAAAAGTTAATAACGAGTACTCAGATATTTACATTCAATTCTCCAATTTTTATTAGGGGGGGGNTTTTGGGGGGGGGGGGGGTTGTGTGGGAAGCAAAAGACAGACTTTTTGTAGTTCAAATTCCCATTAGTTCAAAATGATTATCAGTGCTCCGAAAGTTTGATCATGATAATTATGATATATCTATTGTACAGGATTGTTTAGTGACTGTCATATTCGATGTAGCTAAACAATTTGATAAGTTCTTTAAGCTTAGCAAAACGTTACTGCCAGACGAATGTCTTTTTCAAATGCTAATGTTTTAACAATTTCTACACTACATTAAACTGATGTGTAAATCGCAAAGTACTTTAGAAAATAAAATGCACAGCCTTGAATCTTCGTTCTGGCGCAATTTGGATCAAAGTGTGATGAAATCGTGAATTTACTCTCGAGTTAGTTGGCGCAAAGTTGTGTCGTAATAAACTCATCCCAAAACTTGATCATTCTGGAGGAAGTCATAATTTTTTTCTTGTTTATTAATTTGAATCACCGACAAAGAAGTGAAAATTCTCATCAAACCAGTACAAATTCGTGATNTTTTAATTAAATTTTTTTTTTTTTTTTTTTTTTTTTTTTAAACCCTATTATGAAATTCTTCCCCTACCATATGGGAAGTCGCAACTAACTCATTCTTATTGTTCGTCCTTTAATTTCTTCGCAACGAAAATCTGAGGTGTTTGTCCAAACCTTGCCAAATTTACGAGAAAATTATTCACCCTGGCGAGCCTTTGCATCAATTCTTTTGCGTGTTGCAAGGATTGCGGCAGGCTGAAATACCTCTCTAGATTTGCCTCACTGAACTTGGCATTATGAAATAGTTGAACATTCCGTCGCCAAAACACTTTATTTTCATTTAAATATGAATTACGTTGATTAGAGGGCATTGGACGTTAATTCTTTCGCAACTGAGCCGTTTTTCTTGATTTCGCGGGGCTTTTGATTTATGTGTATATACACCATTGTTTTGTAGACTTACACAATTGCGAATAGTTGGTGTACGCGGTGTTAAGAAAAGGACAACTTTTGAACTTCGAAAATTGTTATGGGAGAAATTCATTTCAATGTTACTGCAGTGGTTTAGTGTTCGTTACTTAGCATAACAAATGGTGGTTTGTTACTGCCACCATTTGTCTAAAATTGAGTTATTCTTTTCAGTTAAACCGTATCACACTGAAAGAGGTTTGTCTTTGAAGAAAATTAGCAATTAAAATAATTGATTGTTATCCTACTGTACGATTCACAGATAAAAATTAATTTTTTAAGTAAAAAAAAATGTATCGTATATTTATTTATTTACGCATCCGAAATTAAAACAAAACATATTTCTAACAATTAACAATTAAAAAGAAACTGGAATAAAATTATCTGGTATTTAACTTTTGATGAGCAACTAACAACCGACCTACTAAACAAATAACCATTCAATCAATTTGAGTATTAAAAAGGTAAGGTCTATTTTGAGCAGTCTCTAAAATTTGCCGCTGCATCATATTTTGATACAAAGAACCCAAAGATTAACCCTTTGAAGCAGATGGCACACCGGCGTCCCTTATATATATATATATATATATACAGTGGAACCCGCTTAAAAAGTTCCCTTTTAAGAAGTTTTCCCNTTTCTGGCACTCTAATTACAAGCAAAAAAATAGTTTTGTATTTTTTATTTATAGAAAATAGTGTAGTTACAAAAAAAAAATGGATTATCAGAAATATATTTGTACTAAAACATAAAATCCTTTTTCATTTATATTCGAAATACAATAATTGATTTTGCAAATTGAAAAAATTTCGATGATGAATTCTTCTAAATCTAAATTAGTGCAAATTTGAAAAATTATTGTTTAGAAGGGAGCCATGTTTTGAACATTTTACCTTTAACGCAGAAGATGATCCTAGTGCTTCATGCTGTATTTTATAACCATAAACTATTAAAATGCTAGAGATAATATTTTTCACTTATTTTGACCTAAATTAATACAAAATAATTAAAAAAAATGTGTTTCATAAAAATTCTGAATCAAAGGGTTATAAACTAAACTGCTTTATTGTCAAAAATTGTTTAATTTGCACTATTTTCCTAACAGTAGCTTTAAAATTTCTAACAGTAGTCTTAAATCTTCTTTTGCTGAAATTTGATTATTACCTCTGAAATTTTTTTTTATCTATATCTATCTTTTATTCTTACCTGAACATCTTTCCTGTTCCAATGGGGGAGGAAATAGACAGGTGCGTTGAGAAAGACGAGGCAATGTAAATCGCGTCAATTTTCGAAAGGTGGAGACCAGAAAATCGTGTGTGGTCTTTGAAATTGTCCTACTAATGGTATTACAATTTTAAACAGTCCCAAAACCGGATAATAAAGCAACACGATCATGCTTTGATTATAGTGTGGTTTAAATTTATTCGAATTGTTCCTAAATTCTAACTCACATGAGAAAAAATTATTCTGTAGAAGCGTATGCTGATGTGGTAATTGTTTATTTATCTATATAGTGATTTTTATTCCAAATTGTCCAAACCTCTCAATTCCACCACCCAGACGAAAACTTCTTTGGTGTCCTGGTTCGGAATGTGGAAACAACTCTTTTTTTGTTTTCTCTATTTCTGGAGATTCAGCACCTTATTGAGTAATATAAGTATCTGCATTAATTTTCGAAAAGCAAGGTTGATAGAATAGAGAAGTTTTTTTTTTCTTATGCACCACAAAAATACACAACTAAAATAACTTTTTTCCGGTGGAGCAAAATTTTAAATTAAAGTCTAGACAAGCAGCAGCATTCATACTTCCAATCATTCATCCACAGATCGTAATTTTGACCTGAACCGGAGAACAATCAATCTCCTATTCAGTACCCCTAGCGGCGTAATTTGTTATGGGAACATGGAAGACTTTGTGACCCGACAGATTTAACGTGCATCATTCACTACACGAGGAGTCTTCGGCCGCCCCGTTTGCACGAACGGGAGTCCAGCGCCCTACCAACCAGAGTATCCCGACCGTAATCAAGCTTATAACTAAAATATTTGCCTCGATCTCATTCAATATCAAAGGACATCGCTTTCTATACCTTGATTCTATTGAAATGCCTAGAGTGCGAGCGCTATGACGCGAGTAGTTTAAATGAGTATACTGATCTGCTAATTAACTTCAAAGGCATCGAAAAACTTCGCCGGCCATAAATGAACTTATGCTTTCCACCGATATCAATTTAGACAAAAAATAAAGGCATTGAATTTTTATTTTCTTCTGTTAACATACAAACTTCATGAATATTTTACTCAAAATCATTATTTTATCAGCTCCTTTTTTATAGACCTGCAAAAGATATTTATTTTATAAGTAAAAAAAATAATAAATAAAATTAATTTTAATATTTTTTATTAACTAAACTTAAGACAATTTATTTCTCATTTTATTTATTGTAAAATTTTGAGTTAGTATCAATTGTTTACGTAGCAATCCTGTGAATTATCTCTATTTGACACCTACATCAGTATCTTCAATCGAAAAAAAAATTTCTTTTTCTAAACATCCTTATTCATTTTGAGTGTTTTGAAGGTTTATAATAATAAAAAAAAAATCTTTTTAGGGGAGTTTTGAATGTGACCTTTTGCAGGGAAGCTTGTGGATCCCGCCGGAAGTGTGAACCCCCGAGGCTGGGCACTACTTCCGCTGAGCGGAGAACATTTCTCACGCTTTTCGCTCACTGACTCGCCTGGACGAGCAACTTTTTTTCCATCTTTCTCTCCCCCCACCTTTAAAAATCCCTTTTTTTATTATTGGATATCAGTTGTAAGTTTTGATACCTACCTGTATTAAAAAGTGTCCATGAATGAGATCGGAGATGGGGAAGGTATTGGGGAATAAATAAGAAAGGGGAAAGGGATCATTTCACGGTGAAGGGGAAAATTCTGCGGGTTTTTCGGATTTATTCTTAGCAGGTTGCGCGGGTGGGGTTGAAAGTTAATATTTTTTTTTATTTTATTATTATTATAGATTTTTTTTTTTCTGTTACTTTAAAGGTCAAAAAGACGTTACTGTCGCGAAATAATGTACTTAATTTTTTAATTATTTTTTTTAAAGATATAAGTTTTTACTTTATTAGTGATAACTTTTAATTCATTTTTTAAGCATTTGTAATGATAGTTTATATCAGTAATGTTTTAAAGACAATTCAAACGTTAAAAAAATTATCACTAGCAGTTTTAATACAATAACAAATCTGGTTTTTTTTAAATTTAATTTTCTTTCTTTTTTTTATTTTTAATTTATTTTGCATAATTTGAAATCGAAATTAAACCTTCCATTACGTTAATTCTATAGTTATACTGTTTTTATATTTAAGTGAGAGAAAAAAAAACCAAAATTCTCTCTAAATCCGACTAATTACTTGTGAGTAAGTCCAAATAAAAAAACATCAAAATCAGTAACAGATAAAAACTTGCAGTTGTTTCTATTAAATACCTTTTTATGTTTCTTCTACTTTTTCTTTTTTTCTCCAGAAATAAAAGATGTTTCAATCCTTTAGTCCCGCCTTCTTCGCCGGTGATTTATTAGATTTCTATGGCATTTTTGTTATTACTTGCGTGAATACTATCCTGTAATATCATCACACTTCAAATTTTCATGACGAAAAATTTCGTCATGGTCATTGCAATAGTAATTCGTGTATAGTCAAATATTTCGTCATACCCAGTTAACAGGTTAATTTGTTGTGTCTACTTTTTGACTTAGTTTTGGACGAAGATTTAAAAAAAAATTCTATTTTAATAGTGGTCGTTGCAATTATAAATATTTTATCAAATGTTATAAAATGATTACAAAATGAATAAAGAATAACTTATCAAATGAATGAAGAATCGGGCACAATACTAAAAGTATATTTTTTACTCATATGCTTTATTTCCCCTTTTAGTTTCCTTTTATATAGATAATAGACCGAATCCCAAGTTGAGAGCAAAAAGGATGAGGGAGTAAAAAAAAAAAAAAAAAAACGTAATTGGAGTATTGCGTGTACTCCCTTTTTCTCGGGCTGATCTCATCCTGATTGGTTAAGGCATCTGTTGCGTCACCCATCTAATTTATCCATCCCCCTCTGATCTTTTGGGGGTAGAATCAAACCTAGAGAAGGGGAGCTAGATACAATGCCAGAGGGGGGCAATTGATTGGGACTAATGGACTCTGCCGGACACAATACCGTGCACTGTGTTGATTTTCATGGGGGGACTCCCGGATTGCAGCAATATCCGGCCGCTTTGCATGGGGGTGAAGAGGAGGGTGTTGTATGTAGTGGAAGTGAGGGAGTGTTGTTGGGAGCCGTAACTCCCTCCCAACCCTTTCCTGTTTCATTAATTCTGGAACTTAGTGGTAGTTCCGGGATTGATTGTGAATATATTTCCGCCCCCATATCATCACTTGATTATAGGGATAGAAGTGAGAGTGCGTTCGCTAAATACTTAGACTCTTATGACTTTTAACTGTTTGAGGTAGACAAAATATTATTTACTTTTTAATCATTTGTAACTGGTTTTGTGAGTTTTTGTATCACAATAAAAATACCTTCTTTTTTCTGCTAATTTAATTAAGAAATTGTTTCACTTATTTTTTTTTTAATAATTCAGATTGCAATTTTTTATTTTAATATGTGAATTTAATTTCTTATTAATGAAACATATTTTTGAATTTTCATTGGAAACTCTTTGTATAAAAATGTTAAGCATATAATCTATTTTGGAGTAGACAAAGCTCAAGTTTAACGTTTTAAACCAGCGTGAAACGTTTTTATAAAGATTACTTGAATTTAAAATAAGAATCATGTGTCTGCATGATTTTTGAATTTTCTGTCGGGATTAATTGTTTTTCTCCAATTATCATTTTCAACTGCATACAAAAATTATTTAAGATATCATGACATTCATTATAAGGCTTCTCAGTTAGCACGATTACAATTAACAAGCTAAATTTAAATATTTTGTAAATTTCATAGACAATTACAGTAGTTCCAAGCGATGAGGAAAATTAATAAATTAGTGAATGCTTGGCTATATTAAGTACTACGATATCTTTTACCTAAAATTTAAATTAAATCTTTATATTCAATCATTTCAATAAGTCCAGCCTAGCACCCAACTTTTGAAAAGAGTTTTAACTTTCACGTAAGAGTTGTAAATATTTTCTTTCAGCTATAACTCGATGTCGTACGCAGCGTGGGGATGCGTCAAATTTCGTTTTGTATTTCCCAACTATATAAATGTGATTTTATTAATCAATCGTTATTGTAAATATTAAATGATTTCTTTTAAAATAGTATTAATTATTTATTTTATTATTTATTAAATTATAATTAATGCTAATACGTTATAGAGCGTTCGCCTGCCAATGAAGTGACCCAGGTTTGAATCCCAGCGGTGGCAGGTTGATACGAACTCTTCTCCCGGCTCGCACTGACCTCAGTGCCGACGTAATATATCCATAGTGGTAGACTGAACATAGGTTAGAACCTCCTTACCGTCGGGCTAATCGTGGGTGGGTTTCGTGGTTTCCCTTTCCATGTAACGCAAATGCGGGTTAATTCCATGGAAATGTCCTCCAGTAAGCATGTCCCAATGCTTTATCTAGGAGTTCCCTTGGCTTCTAGGTTGGGTTCAAAATTACAACGCCACGGAGTTGAACATTGATAGTTTTAAACTCAGAATTGGGTTGACTGTTGTTCAACGTTGGTTATGAAATAAAATAAAAGAATTATGAAATGTCCTATGTAAAGTATTTACTATGTATCTTTTACTATTTAGTAAATTGTTACAATTTCTTGCTAAAAAAATGCGATTTAATTCTGCCTCATGAAGTGGAGTTAAGAACAATTTTTATTTGGGGGGGAACACGTTTTAGTTATTTGCTTGAGTAACTGATTGTGAAAGACAGAAATTTTAACTANATGCGGGTTAATTCCATCGAAATGTCCTCCAGTAAGCATGTCCCAATGCTTTATCTAGGAGTTCCCTTGGCTTCTAGGTTGGGTTCAAAATTACAACGCCACGGAGTTGAACATTGATAGTTTTAAACTCAGAATTGGGTTGACTGTTGTTCAACGTTGGTTATGAAATAAAATAAAAGAATTATGAAATGTCCTATGTAAAGTATTTACTATGTATATTTTACTATTTAGTAAAGTGTTACAATTACTTGCTAAAAAATGCTATTTAATTCTGCCTCATGAAGTGGAGTTAAGAACAATTTTTATTTGGGGAGAACACGTTTTAGTTATTTGCTTGAGGAACTGATTGTGAAAGACAGAAATTTTAACTAAAAATATACAATTAACGACCTAAAACTCTTTTGCCCAAACATATTGAAACTAAAAACGAAAGAAGAAGAAAAAAAAAAAAAAAAAAAAAAAAAAAANAAAAAAAAAAAACAAAAAAAAAAAAAAAAAAAAAGCAGGAATTGAAAAATAGATTAGAAATTTTCTAATGAGCTTTTAAAGAGTTAAGATATAAGTAATATTTATTTATTACCCATTTCTAATTTTATTAATTAAGAATTATTGGTTCTAAATTTTTACATTAAGGATAATTATTTGTTCTGATTGATGGATAATCATAATGAATAAGTAAGTACTGGGTGGCTACTAAACGGGGAAAAAATCAGGAAATCTTATTAATTTGGCAAAATTAGGAAAATGTCATGAAATTCAACTAAAATACACAAAAAAAATTCAGGAAAACAGAGTTTCACATACGTTGAAGTCCAATATTTTCGAGAAAAAAAAATTGGCCTAAGGCCTTTATTTCTTTTTTTTTAATTGTTTAATTTCGACTCTAATTACAAGTAATAAGTTTTGCAATATATTTTATGGATAAGAATGAAATAACGTAATGAAAAAATTAAAAATAAAATTTAGCCCACGATTACAAAAATCAGGAAAATTCTATAAATTCAGGAAATAATCGAAATTTTCTTTTTCTTTCTTTCTCTCCGTGTTTGCGACCATCCTGAATTATAGAAATTAGACTCACTTATGATACAAAAATAAAAAGAAAGATTATACCTGTTTTCTCTCATTGAAAGTAAGAAGACTCACTTTAAATCCAAGATTGCAATTTGTGTATGCTCCTGTGAATTTCCCATTGACTTCTCTTTTTAATAGTAATTTTATTTCTCACGGTCAAACTCGGATTCCTTTTTTTTTTTTCTTTCACCCACTTCGTTGACGCTACTCCCTGGTTTCCCCTTACCGCACGTGCAAAAGTACTATTTTTTATACGGTCCCCCCTTCCGAATTCAATTATTCCGAGATCTGGCTCGAAGTTCAGCGGAAAGTGAAATCGACAAATAGTCCATTATTTGTGTGTTTCAAGGGAGGACTGGTTGGGAACTTCCTGGGTCAGTAGGTTACAAAAGAATAATGAAAGAATTCAGGAAATGTTTACTTTATTACTAAGATTTACATATATTATTTTTTTTTAACGAAATGTTATTGAAAATCTGAAGTAACTGTTTCAGTGTAGTAATTGGGGTGATATTTTAGTAATAGTTTATTAACCGAAATGTACATCCCTTATATTATTTATTACATGAGATATTGAAAAGAAGTTTTCAAAAAAAATATATTTTACTAATCTTCGTATTATAATCATTTTTATATCAAATTAATTACTTATAATTTGTATCTCTAATTATTGCTATTTAATGGGCTACTATCAATAAATTACTATTTATTCTGTTCATAATGATAATTAAGGATATCCTCCAATAAGAATCAACTAAGATCAACTAATTTGTATCTCTAATTATTTGCTATTTATTGCGCTATTATCAATAAGTTACTATTTATTCTGTTCATAATGATAAATAAGGATATCCTCCAATAAGAATCGACTGAGAGCCGCACGATAACTTAGTTTGTTATGATTTGAAAAATAAATAAATAGTACAATGCAATTTTGAAAGTATCACTCTTTGATAACTAATTTAATTGAGATATGCCTGTAATTTTTTTTTTAATGTTTTTAAAAAGCGTTTTGTTTCTTTATGCCAACAAAAAATCCCTTCTCGTAGATTTTGTTTGTTTTATAACAATATATATACCTATATATATATATATTTATTAAGATCAAAAGAAAGCATCGAATTTTAAATTTTACGTCATTATTTAAAACAGAAATCATAAGTTTACATTTCATTTGATTTTTTTCCTCATTAAAATATTAATCAATTTAAGTTAATCAATTAGGTTGAACATATAAATGAAAATAAGGAAATAAAAACTACGACGCACTTATTGAATTGTATATGAAGAGTATAATATAAAGAATACTATAGTGCGTATAGTATACGTAATATTTCCTATTCTAACCTAAAATCCCCCTTGCAAAAAAAAAAAATATATATATATAAAAAGTTTAAAAAATCGACTTTTAACTGGTAACTTGAAAGTCCCCACGTCAAATAATTCTTTTATATTTTATTAAAAAGTGGAGGGGGGGGGGAAAGCTATGTGTAAAGTGTTTTGAATTATAGTAATAAAAAAGACCCCTATTTTGTATGGTAGTACTTTTATAAAGATCTGAGGGGTACAGAACCTAGGAAGAGGGGGAGAGTATTTTTCCACCCATTTGAAGGTGGGTGGGATATTGCGTATAGTGTATGAAGGGGGGCATGTATGGGAAATTTGTCAGCTCATTGTCGGCGAAAATATGGGGAATGAACTATGGGAAGCGAATCTGAAGTCCGCCCTCTTCTGTATTATTGTGGTTTCACAAGAAAACTTGTTGAGCTTCTATAAGTTTTTTTTTTAAATATCTTTTTTTGAAGAAAAAAAATTATCACGCTTTATATTTTAAATTCCGTTTTAGGAAACTCTTAGACGGGGAAAGAAATGTTCTATTGTATGTAAGACTTTTTTTTCCAGTTCACTTTAGTTAATGTTTTGTTCAATATTCTGTTAAATATTCTATTGTTTTGTTCAATATTCTATTTGGTAGTATCTGTCGATATTTATAAAAAATAGACCGGCGCCCAATCACAATTTGAGATATAAAGCGTGCGGTATTTAAGATTGATTCTCTATTAATTTGTGGCAAAATTATGCCAATACAATTCTGCAATCACCATTTCTTGATATGTAGTTAAATAAGTATACAGTTGCTAGTTTTTATTTTTGAGAAGTATTTTTGTTTTCCATGCCGTAAACGTTAAAAGAATTTTTTAGCGTCATCTAAATCGGTTTTCATCAAAAAAAGAAAAAAAAAAACTTAAAAGTATTGAGGAAAAATTCATAGAAGTTCTAAAAATTATCAAACACTACCTCTTTTCGTCTAATAAAGTGAGCCCGTTATTTCCTACCTTTTTTGTAAAGATATTGTATTGTCTAATAATAATACTATATCATCAGAAGTTTTTTTAATTGCAGAAACTATTAAGAAAGCACAAATTACAAATTTAACCCAAAATGGCGAAGATTTGAGGCCTCTTAAGATTAAGGTCTATTTTAAGTCCAGATAATTTTTAACGACAACATGGCTTATGAAGTTTAAAATTATAGCTATTTATTTATTTATTGAATATCTCATTCAATTAGGGGAGAATATGTATGTATATTATGACGAAATCCCATCACGTATTAGTAATCAGTTCTCGTTATCACCCATCTCGTCAACAGCAAACTCTTTAAAAGGAGCTGATACGAAAAATCAAAACCAAATCAACTGTTTGTTCTCTTTACATTGAAGACAGGCTAATGTTGATAATGACGTATTGGGGTTAAGAGAAAGAAGGCATACCACTTTCACCTGAAGTTAACGCCACTTACAATTGGGCGTGTCATGAAGAATGCTTTTGGTGCTGGTGGATAAAACCAGACACACATCCACGCAATTCCCCCTCCCCCTCTCTACTCCTATCGAAGTGAGTCTGTTGAGTTGAACGAGCAATTTTTTTTTCTTCCTTTTCTAAATTTCACGTCACGCAGCAAACGTGGTTGCTCTAGGTTATATCCATTGTTATCTGGTGGTTTTTCGATATGACTTTTTGGTTTGTTTTTGGTCGGAATTGAATTCTAATAGCGCGTTAGAGAAATTTAGCTCGATTGATTGGGATTGAATTTTGGTATTCTGGCGCTGTAGGGTTACGCGTGGTTTTGTGTAGTAATTTACTTTGGGTTGCTTGACTCGTTTGATGCAACAGGTGCAAGTACAGATGGACCCTTTGTGTGAAGTTTAATTATTGTACATAATTAGATAATTTATTCTTTGATGTTTGTTTTAAGTTTTAAACCCTTTATCTGCTGATGAAATCGTGTGCCAATTCGTAAATAGTAAAATTATCTTTCGTAAAAAAAAAATTAANAAAAAAAAAAAAAAACAGCCATTATTCTATTCATTCATTATATTATTTGTTATAAATTGAAAGTTGTACACTTGGTATTTTAACGCAAATAACTTATAATTACTTTATCTTTTTATGAAAATAAAAAAATGCATGCACTTGAATGTGTTTTTGTACTTTAATTGATACGAGTTCCTTCTACGTTACTGAAACTACTTAATGAATGTAGTAGATTTTTTTTAATCTATCATCAATTACATCGATATTTATTTTGAATTAATTAAAAGCTAAAGTACCACTGTCTGCATTTTATTTTGTTAGCTTCTTTTCAAATCCAAAATATTTTTTACTTAAATAAAAATATTGCATATACTTATGGCTCATATCTGCAATGAAAATTTAATGGTCCAATAGGACCATCTAGGTATTCATATACTCCTCCAAAAACTCAATACGACTGACAAACTTGAAAACTACATAGTTCATGTTATAGTGCACATCAGAAATTATTTATGACCGTGCATAACAACCCAAAACTAATTAGGTTCATTACCCCATAATGTTTAAAGATTACTTATTTAACTAAGAAAAAAATGTAAAATAATATTAATAAATAGATTCAACATAGAGACTAAAATGCTGAGACTAAATAAATAAATAAAAGAAGAAAACAGAGAAAGTAAGAACTACAAATATTGTATTAAAAAATATTGTATTAAACAAAATATTGTATTAAAAATTAATCATCTAAAAATTACAAAATCTTAAATAAAGTCAATTCTAAAAGACCAAAAATTATTATTTCATAGATGAAATTATTATTTCATTGATACTGTTAGTATAAGAAGGCAAAGCGAAGCACAACACGTAAATTTGAAATTCCAACATTTAATTAAAAAAAAAAAATGTCGCCGACACTTTCAGTTATTCCATTTGAATTGCATACCACGCATAGAACAATAAAAGTAGTACAACAATTTAAGTGTTCAATGCTCTAAAATTCACTAAAATGTCGCTTAATAACTTCGATCTCGTTATTTGCAATTTAAGATCCTCGCGTGTATATTCTAATAATTAACATTTTATTAAATTTTTAAACAAGTTAAACTGCTAACAGAATTTTTAAGAATTGCAACTTTGCCTAAATGATTATATTTTGGATCTTATGATATTAAAAACCCACATTCAATTCAATTCTATTATCTAATGATTGACGGAATGCTTATCACTTTTAGAATATTTTGAGTCAAACCAAGCGATTTAATGCCCACAAAAATAATTATGCTTAAAAATGCATTTTATTTAGAATCAGATTATATTTAATTTGGAAAAGCCATTTATGATCAATGTTCTAACAAGTTTAATTGTATCACCACCAGTGTTTGGTAGTAAGGGCGCTACAAGTAGCGAAACTACTTTGATTGTTACTTTTTTTCGTAGTTAGTTGTGTAGTGTAGTACTTCAAAAAAAGTAGTGTCATGATTAGTGCAAAAGTAATTTGTAGTGATTTCTGGCAACGACTGTAACCGTTTGTTAAGAAAAGAAACAAGGTTCAAACACAACTAATTTTTTGTATCTAATTGGTACATCAATGGACAATCAATTGGTCCGTCAATGGACCTAATGAAAATGCCCCTCTGGCTGAAAGTTAATAAGAATAACGTAATTACTTATATTTAAACTAGCCATTACGAATAATAGCTAATTTATCACTTTGGCCACGTATCTGCGATTATAAAAAATTGATGTTATTGCAATATAAGGGAGCATATTTTCTCTGTAATTGTTTATGTACTTTATTTCTTAGAGGATATAAAAGAGCATTAAAAACACTTACAAAATTGCAAGTATTTTATTCTCATTTCTTGAATATTTGCTGCCGAGAAACATAAGAGAATAAAGATTTAAGGAAGAAATTTGTAAAAAAAATCGTATTGTATTTGAAACTGGCCTAAATGAATTATCAAGAAAGATTTGATCATGTAAACATGAATAAAACTCTCTTAAGAATTCCTTGTGTTCATATAAGACAATTGTTTTTATTCAAAGCCATTTTGAATATGCTCTCCAGCGAAGTTCGTCACCTAGAATTAGTAAAATATTAGTTAACTGCAAAAATAATGTAGTTTTTCTGACCTCTGCTCACCACAATTATACATTGCGCTTGACCTTATGCTTATTTGTTTTGATTAAAGTGATATCTTAAAGGGTCTCTAGTTTCTAGATGGGACCAAAATTTAAAAATTAGGAATGCGCTGTGTCATGAAAAATAAACCAAATGTTATATCATTATGAAGTTAATTTTTAATTACTATTGGGGAAATTTCGTCTAAATAAATACGAAGCTTACAATGTAAGATATGTTTATGTCCCAGTTTGGGTCTCCGCTTTGTCCCAGTAACAACAAATCATGCAGAAAATAAACAATCACCCATCTATTTCTGGAGAAATTGCCTCTTAACTCCATTAGCACTAGGCTCTCAACCATCGTCATCAGACTTGAATCTCGTAATCTGAAACAGATCACCAGCCTTCAATGGAAGGCAAGACAGCTGATAAATTCAGAGCAGGCCAATTCGTCAATTCCGTTCATCAGCAGCACTATGAAGAACTAACAAAAAAAGAAAATAAAGAAAGAAAAACCGGTATGATCGTTGGCGGAACGATCTTAAAGGGTCTCAAGTTTTTTAGATGGGACCAAAATTTAAAAATTTGGAATGCGCTGTGTCATGAAAAATAAACCAAATTTATATTATTATGAAGTTAATTTTTAATGACTATTGGAGAAATTTCGTCTAAATAAATCCGAAGCTTACAATGTAAGATATGTCCCAGTTTGGGTCTCCGCTTTGTCCCAGTAACAGCAAATCGTGCAGAAAATAAACTATCACCCATCTATTTCTGGAGAAATTGCCTCTTAACTCCATTAGCACTAGGCTCTCAACCATCCTCATCAGACTTGAATCTTGTAATCTGAAACAGCCTTCAATGGAAGGCAAGACAGCTGACAAATTCAGAGCAGGCCAATTCGTCAATTCCGTTCATCAGCAACACTGTGAAGAACTAACAAAACAAGAAAAGAAAAGAAAGAAAAAACCGGTATGATCGTTGGCGGAGGCTACTGGTTATACATGCATATGAAGGAGTTGTGAACGATGTTGAAGACTGAAACCGCCTCCAAACGGATGACAATTGGGTCTGTCACGTGATTTGGTCCCTTTTTATGTACGTGCGTGTTCGCCTACCCTACGGGTGTTACTCCATACGGCCACAACGACCCCGTCCGTTTCTGTTCAAGCCCTTGGCCTAAAAGGGTTTAAGGGGTCATTTAAAAATTAAATATTCTTTTGATGTAATCGTGATTTAATGTATAAGGAATACCACTTTTAATACAACATTTTTATTCAGTAGAATCTCAAAAGTTTAAAAGAAAAATATGGTGCTAATAATTAAGTTGTACTCACTAATGGTGGTTAAGCTCACTAATGGTAAAATCTCGATAATAATAACTGAAATATATTTCTATTATAATAGCATCAGAAAATACTAAGTACAAATGAAATGCTGTATATTAATTTAATAGCGTATAAAAAAAATCCCATTGTGTACACAACCCCAGCTTTTTACATATCCTAATTTGTAACACTATTAAAGATTATATATATTCCCTTTTTTTCTTAAAAACATGGCAGAACTTTCTAAAAAAATGTTTATGCAGTCCTTTTTAAGCACAGTACAATAATTAGTATATGTTTAAAAATCCATTGTATTTTTATACATATGCTAATTATTGTAGTGTGATAAAATTAGTTTGATGTGCGTTAGTATATTAAATCACAAATACACATTATTATCGTCAGTCGTTACTTCGAAAATTAATGTAATAAAAGACAGCTAAGTCTATATATTTCCTAATTTGCAATATTTCGGATTATATTTTGCGAAATTTCGAAAATAAAATACAGTAGTATACAATTACGTGATAAAATTAAAAATTAATTGATCTAAATAAATTTTAAAAAAACTAGAATTATGAAAACCACTTGCAAACCTTTATTATAACAATATAGAAATTAATTCAACGGCAATGTTTTTAAAACTCGTTTCCATATCAATTTGAAACTGTTGATCAAAATTAATTTAACAGCTCGTTTCGACGTTCGTTATTCTTTTTAAAAAGCTGTCTAAGCAAGTTGAAAGAACCTTACTGGTTTTCCCTTTACAGTTAAGCTTAGATCTTTTAAGAGGATTACAGGACCGATCCCCTTGTAAGTGAGGCTTATTGATGTTCGGTTTAACGAAATCTGGGTAATTTCGTTAACCCTAAGCAGACATTTCGAAACAAGTTTACATGGAGAAGATACCGTTTAAAGGATTCACACTTTATTTTTATCATCGGGAGGTGCATCAAAGTATTTGCATTGTTTCACGCAGCATTTTTAATAACTTAATTTTTTCTACTTTATTATTTTACTATTGTTACCATACTATTTTTTTCTTTCTATTTTTTATACTTCATTTTCATTACCGGGAGTTAAAACAGAATGTAGGATTTGTATTGTTTCAAGCGTTTTCTTTGAATGCCTTTTTCATATTTATTATTCTAAAAATTTTAAAAATTTTAGAAAAAAATTAACTAATTTCAGATAACGTTAAGCCTAAGTTTTTGACTATTTTTGATCATTTAAGTTGTTTTTTTTAATGACTTTATGCAGGGGTGGATTAAGCGTTCGCGGGGCCCTAGGCCATTCAAATTTTTGGGACCCTTAGATTACATTTTTTTCTCGTATATTTTTTATTTTTTCAAATATAAAAGTATTTATATATCTTTTCATTGACGAAAGCATATGTAAAATAAAAATAAATAATAATAAATTAAATTTTACTTTATTTTATTTAATTAGAACTAAAGAATAATCATAACATTTTGAAAAATCATTGTTTTTCTTAGTTTTTTAAAATTGGAACTAAAGAATTATCATAACGTTTTGAAAAATCATTGTTTTTCTTAATTTTTAAAAATTTATTTTCAAAAAATCCATTTTAAGGTGGCCCCTAATCATTGGGGGCCCTAGGCCATGGCCTAGTCCGGCCCTGATTTTATGCAGTTTAAAAGAAACTATAACAGGGAAAAGGTCATATAAATGCTGCTGCCTAATTCGGAAAATAAATATGCGTGCAATTTCAAATCGATTACACTATGGCAGTGTTTCCCAAACTTATGACTTTTGTGTACCATTTCTAAATTTTTCGCAACGCTGTGTACAACTAATAAAAAAAAAATGTATTTTTTTAAAATTATGTTTATTTTTCTTTTTTTGGTACAAATTTTGTTAATAAGTACTAATCAGCGATCCACATTCTATGTTAGGGATAAAAATTATATTTTATAAAAATAATCAAACTAAGTAGAATTTATTACAAACCCTTACTATAAAAAAAATTTCACAAAAGTTGAAAACCACAACTGGCTGTTGACACCACTAGTTAATAACTGTTAACTCTGCAAAAAATAGCCAATGGAAAAATACGTAAGCGTAAACTTTCATGACTAGCTTTGTTTTTAAATAAAAATTTTTGAAATTTTCGTTTGTTGCGAGATAAATCGCATAAGAACGCGTACCCCCGCTAAACTGTTCCCACCACTGGGGAACAGTTATTTTTTTCCCTCTGTTTCATGAGAATTTTTAACAGATCTTAGATGCTTTCGTATCACTGATTTTAAATCTACACGGTTTCGTCCAAGCTGTAGATTTTTTTTTTAAATGATAGTTTTAGTCTATTTTTTTGTCAAAATGTACAAGTTTAAAAACGTTATATATGACAGAGGGTTGCATGAATGTTACAGTCACCTTCTTGGGTAGTTAAAATATATTACCAGGATTAACATAGCATCAGAACCCGCGCCTGGCGTTTCCCTATTTCAGACTGTATTTTTCGTATGCTTCTGAACGGGTAATAATAGGGAAGCGCCCCTAGCCACGTACGTTGACATTTTTGGGCATGAGTTCCTGTACAATTTTATTCCTGATTATGTGCTCGTCTCCCCCAGAAGTTTGTCGCAACATTTACTTAACTTTTTGTATATATAACATTTCTAAACTTGTACTTAAAAGTAAGGCTAAAAATGTGGTTTCAAAAAAAAATCTGTAGCTTCAGGAGCAATCTCCACATCCTAATTAGGTAAGATCAAGTATTTTTATAAATGCTATAAAAAAAATTTGCTGCCACGTGTTAAAAACTGAAATATCTAGAATATGTTGCTGCTGACTACATGTTTGCTTTGATTTGAGAAATTTAAAGAGTCATTTCTTTTTAGAAGTCACGAAAATTGTTATGGTATTCATGTAGTGCTAGTTTCAGTATGGTTAAATATCTCGCTCATGGGAAAATTGGTATTATTAATATTATTTTATCTTAAATTATTCTTAAACTATATAACAATAAATAAATAAATGTCTTTTAACAGTAGTCCAATTATGCTACTTGCAATCGCTCCCAAAAATGACCAAATTTTTTTTCTTTCTTTTCTGAAGTTGCATAAATTAAGTTTTAAAACAATATTTTGATTTATACGGAAAAAAATTAATAAATAATGTGAATTCCATCTGCTTCTTTTAAAAAGAAACTGGAAATGAAGTTTTTTCTGTGCGACATATCTATAGGTAGTCTTAAATTGCGCGCACTAAGTGTTAATAGTTAAGATAGCTCTCTCCTACTTTTAGTAAAAAAGTTAAGAATTTTTTAAATAAAAAAATTTCCCTTTTTTCTGAATTTGTTTTTATTTTCAATTTTGACCAACTTGGACAGTTCCACACATTTTGTTTTTGACACTTAAAAATGAAATCATTTGTCGCTTATAATAATTTTCAGCGATCTTCATAATAAGCCACACTTTCTAGATGTCATGATGTTTTTATTTGTTTATCCTGCATAGCAGTGTTTCTCAAAGTGTGGTACGCGTACCCCCAGGGGTACGGGGGGAACAGTTTAGCGGGAATACGCTTTCTTATAAGAAATATTTTGCAACAAACGAAAATTTCAAAAATTTTTATTTTAAAACAAATCTAGTCATGAAAATTTACACTTACGTGTTTTTCTATTGGCTATTTTTTGCAGAGTTAACAGTTAATAATTAGTGGTGTCAACAGCCAGTTGTAATTTTTTAACTTTTGTGCAATTTTTTTATAGTAAAAAATACATTCATTATATTATTAGTGGTACACAGAGTTACGAAAAATTTAGAAAGGGTACACAAAAGTCATAAATTTGGGAAACACTGCTGTATAGCTTGAAATAGTGAATTCATTGGAAACTGATTTTCGTCTTATTCATACAAATTACCAACGCTTTATAATTATGTCAGTCACACATAAAATTAATAATGGTAAAAAGTTATTAAGTGCTCTTTCTCCCTGATTCAAGTATATAGTTGAAAATCCCTTTCCAACCATTGCAAATCATCTGCACCAAAGCATTAACTCCTCGTATTCACATAGATTTTTTTTTAACACTTTCTTCTCATAAATTCGTCACCGCCCTGAAAACTACAGTGAATGGGAATCGAAGAGGTGGGTGGATTAAATAGGGGGGGAGGATATTGTACCAGTGGGGGAAGAAAAAGAGACAAAGAAATGAGTACTTCGGGGTCGTCATGCCACGGTAGCCCTACATATACACTGATAGGTCACCGCACTCATCTGGGTTGCCGAGGCACAATCACGCCAACCTGCTTGACAAGTCGCCAAAAAATTTTCTCTCCCGGTTTGTGTTTGTTTATTTGAACATAAATATATCGAGTCCTTGGTTTAGCTTTCTCGCTCACTACACCGAAACAAATTGATAGTTTGGTTTTGTGGTGGTTAAGTTCTAGGGTTGCCAATCTGTTGGAAAAAGCCAACTTTTCTTCCGCGCGCCACAAGTTTATTTCTTTTAGTTAACTTCTAGTAGTGAGCAGTGTTGAAGTGGTGTTGCTGTGAAATTTGAAGAGGGAAAGGTTTTTAACTGAATCCAAGAAGTTAATTGTTTTGTTAGCGGTCTCGTAAACAACACAAATCTTTTGAGAAGTTAATTACTATCGCTTTCAGGTCTCTCCGTATTTTTATTTATTTTCTCGAATATCAGTTTTCTGTTTTCCATGTTAACAACTTAAAAAGATTTATGCCCAGAATGACGGAGTCCCGCGCGTGGAGTAAATTCGCTATCTGCATTTCGTATTACTAACGGGGGAATGAGGAAACTTCTTCGCCTTAACCTGGGGCTACGTGGGTAATTAATTATAAATAAAAATATAAACAAATTAAGTTTTTAATTAAAAATAATGCGTGTCGATAAATATGGCAAAACTAATTTAATATTACACATATTTTGTTATTTATCATTCTTATTTATCATTATCTGTTATTTATCATTGCAGTAATTTTTTTTTCTCAGTACGTATTACTAAATTTTATATTATATTATAATCGTCGTTGAACAACCTACCCAATTTTTGGGTTTACGACTACTGATGTTAAACTCTTTAGCCTTGTAATTTTGAACTCAATCCAGACGGCAATGGAACTCCTGGATCGAATATTGGGAGAAATTTGCCTTCGTGGAGGACTTTTCGATGAAGCTAACCCGCATATGCGATACATGGAGAGGAAGACCACGAAAACCTCCCACGGTTAGCCTGGCGGCAAGGGGACTCTAACCCATGATCCGTCTACCACTAAGGATATTTCACGTCAGCACTGTAGTCGGTGCAAGCCGGATGCGGAATTCGACCAGCCATCCTGGGATACGAACCCGGTTCATCTAATTGGAAGGCGAACGCTGTATCCCCTGAGCCATCGTCGCTCACGTATTACTATATGGCCTTAAAAAAGTAAATAATGTGATTTAAAATTCATTTTCATTGAATTATATTTTGTGCCAGTAACGTACATAGACATAGGTGCGCCCCTTGCAAATTTTATAAGTGCGCCTTATTTTAAAAATCAATTATCTTGCAATTACATTTGTTATTATTTTGCAGCTACATTTATTTACAACTACTAGCATTATTTTGCAACTTCATTTCATGTGTCAAAACAACTGTTAACCAAAATAAATTGTAAGTAAAATTATTTAAATGTAAGAACAATCGCTATGTTACAGCAAGCAAACATTATTTTATTAAAAGAATTTTGAAAGTTATGTTAAATATCACCAGATTTTTAAAACCACGTTGGTTGAAAGGGTGCTAAATCCACGGGGTTAAATATTAATTAAACATTACCTTAAATAAAACCACTTCTCTAATAAACTTAATTTTCGTCAACGAAATTCACTTAATTGTCTACGACCTCTACATTAATTATAACTCCAATCTTTTTTTTATGGCTTTTCAAATACATTAAGACTTAATGTCTTTATTGCAAAATTAAACGTAGTAACTGTCATTTTTCGCTATTTTAAGCCAATTAATTTTGCTGGATTTTATCTGCTAATGAAGAGCTCATTATCCTAATAAATGATGAGTTACGAAAAATGTGTCGAAGTCATGTCTTCGATTCATTTTCTTGGCGAGGAAAGAATATGTTCGTTTTACTATAGGAAAGCCATTAAGAATGCTAGCATGTCTATTCCAAAGATGAAGTGAAAATGGTTTATTGATTTATTTGAGAGTCGATTAAATTTTCAGTTAGAAGCACTTGTTAACGTCTTTCTAATCGTGTCACTGTGTGATGATAGGGCTCAAATTTTTCAGACAAATACTACTAGTATGTAGTTTATAACAGCCATAATTGTCACTTGTAAGTTTAGGTAAAAGATATTAAGTCTGTTATTAATGCATTTTATGGTACGCATTAATAAAAATAATATATGAATTAAAAGTTGTATTGAGGTCTAATGGATGGTTTTGCCAATACAAACAAATCTCAAGCTCTTTACCTTCACGATTTCCGGTTAGAGAGTTTACAGCTGCTTACTTCAGCTTAGTGTGCGAGGCGAGATTTTCAAACAGATAATTTTGTCTTCAATAAAAGAAATAAATAATATATTTTAAGTTTAAATCTTCAGCATGTCATAAAATCTTATAGTTGAGCCGTGATGGCGGAGGGAATAGAGCGTTCGCCTTCCAATGAGGTGAACCAGGGTCGAATCCTGGCTATCGCTGGTCGATACGAATTCCGCATCCGGCTTGCACCGACCACAGTGCTGATGTAGAATATCCTCAGTGGTAGACGGATCATGGTTTAGTCCCTTTGCCGTCAGGATAACCGTGGGAGAGGTTATCGTGGTTTTCCCCTCCATGTAACGCAAATGCGGGTTAGTCCCATCAAAAAGTCCTTCACGAAGGTAAATTTCTGCCAATACTTGAGCCAGGAGTTTCCTTGTCGTCGGGATCGGATTTAAAATTACAAAGCTATATAGTTGAACCTTAGTAGTCGTAAACCCAAATTTGGGTCAGCTGTTCTATTAATGTTATTTTAGTGAACTCGAAGTGAAAATTTCCTTTAGTTATTTATTGATATATTGTTTAAAAAAAGTGATAGGATTGCTATATTTAGAAACAACTCGCTTTTTTGGCTATCCTAATTTGGCTTCTTTTGACTTGTTTATTTCTATTTGTTCTTGTTGCAAAAAGTGCACCTTGCACACCTTAGTGTTAGAATTTAGTTAGAGTAATTTATTTTGTAAATTATCTTCTAGATTTCGAAGTTACTATATTATTGACGAGGTATTAAATGTTTTATGTTTCTTATTCTCGTATTAATTCTGAGTTTTATTACCTCTCAAACTTCATGTTTAGTATCTTATTCACCGTTTATGTTTATTATATAATTACATGCCACAGTTTTCACTATTAACTGTCTCTTCATTATTTACGGAACGCGTTGAGCGAAATAGCCTCAAATTACATCGGATACAGTTATCCAGAAATATGGATGATAAAAGAACCTACTACGCTCCTTAGTGTAGAAACACCATTTATAGTTTTAACTAATATTGTTGTAATTTGATGTACTTAACTAATGTTTTTCAAAGCTCTTTCACCAAGAAAATAAAAAGGGCCACAGTTTAAATGCCTTACACTAGAAGCAAAACTATAATTTTAAATTTTTGCCATCTTGCCATATCAGGACTTCAGAACGTAGAAATGGCTTAAATATTCTAAAAGTTATTTAAATTCTTAAAATTCACCAATTTGGCAGAGTTTTTCTATCTACATGAAAATTATCAGAATCAATAAGTAATTCTCAATTTTTATACATTTTTATGAAGCCAGTTAGTGCAGAATTGGCGAAACTTTTTAAATATAAAGCAATTAGATCACAAAAGTTTTTAATTAAAGTCGCATTTCATAGAAGAAAACGTTGAAGGCGCGTCAGAATTAACGTTGAAGGCGCTGGTTAAAAATAAGTTAACCAGATTTACAAACAGTTATGAATGACTGTTACAAATTCCATGCAGCTTACAAAAGGACATAATATTCGGGAGAAAACGACGGTATGACGACAGAATCTTAATCTTGTAATTGCTTGAATCAATATTTACGTTAAAATACTTTAATGACAGTGAAATTTTGCATTTCTATGTAGTCTCAACAGCAGCGATTCCTAATTTTTTGGGCTATGGAGCCCTAAATGATCAAACTTCTTTTGCCGGAACCCTTACTTTTCAAATAAATTTCATTAGCAGATGCGAATATACTAACCAAATAAGGACTGCAAATCAATTTAAATATATTTTACGTGAAAAATTATATTTTTCATTGTTTTATGAATTCATTGTATTAGAATCTAGCCATTGAATTCACAGGTCTGGAGCGGCCTATAGTTCTGAATTTGTTTTTAAGCTTATGCACTAGTTGGAATTGAATAAAATAATCTCACGAAAATGACTTTTTATAAACCGTGAGAACAAGAGAAACATAATTCTTTGTTCTTAAATTTAGTTGGTTTGAATTAAGAAGTTTGAGATAAAATACTTATACATTATTAGTAAATACACATTATTTTCCTAATTTATTTGATGTATTGTTATTGGAAAATATTTATTTTAAAGTTGCTACATCTTTTACAGAAATAATTTTAGAAAATTAACCGAAATATTACATAAATTATTGATTACTGACTCTTACCTAACTCAAGGAACCAATGATATCTTTCCCCACATCACCTTTACGAGCCACTGCTCTGCAGAGCTAGTGCAAAACATAATTGAGATATCGTGCATTAGGCTATGTAAAAGTGCTAAATCTTTCTAACAGAAAAACTAATTACTTTTAACTTACCATTCTTCGAACTGCTTTTGTTCAGATACTTCAGAACATACGAACGTGTAAGTGTATATGTAAGCTTCGAAGTAACTAAGCAAATTGTGTTTTTTTTTCTTTCAAAAAATAAATATAAGTCAACAAAATGAAACTTTTTTTATTAACTTTAAATGTTTAATGGATATCAGTGTTTCTAAAAGTTAATTAAGAACTCAAATTATTGCTTTCATTATTAAGTTTTTATTTAGTTACTTATTTTATCGGATTTTTTTTTTCTTTAACTATATTAAACTAGTAAGTTCGAGCTGATTTTTTAAACAAAAAGCTTTATTCGAAAAGCTTGTTCCAACTGCTTGTAGTTAAAAGTACTTCACTGTTTTTCATCACAAAAGCTCTCACAACATAAAGGTTAATGCAGCTGCCAAATAATAAACTTAAATTACTTAAAATTATAATATCTATTGAAGGCAGCTCACCGAGAAGTGGTGGTTTTATTCCATTAAGATTCATTAGTTACTTTGATTCATTGTTCCTTTTCGGTAAAAGACATTCATTTCATTACGGTTAATTTCCGGGAAATTCTTTTGCTGAATTTCGGAATTTTCAAGCGTATTACCATTTTTTTTCTCCACCGTACGAAATTCCACTATTCTCTTATTATTCTTTAAACCTAAGTAAGCTTGCAGCTCTCTTGACTCACGCGGGAAAAGCATAATTGAAACCGATTTATTTATTGTCTTGTTAAAAGTCTTTCAAGCAATCGATCAATAACTTCTCCCTGCCTTTATTACGTATTCTCTCTTGCTCAGTAAATGAGGAAGTTAATGGGCTCGAGAATGTATTCTAAGAACGAAATTTTCTTGAAGTTGCCGTTTTCCATTTTCTGCCTTGTGTCATTTATTCTACTAGAATACGATTTTATGAATTCACATTTATTTTATATCATAGCGAGGTTTATTTTATTTAGAATCAATAGCTTATGTTTAATTTTCCCTGGTTTGATACTAATTCATTTCCTACTACACTTTTTTTAACCAAAAATCTGTAACAGAAGTCAATAGTAGTTACTCACAGGACTGGATTCATAAAAAAAAAAATAATAATAAAAAAAAAATTATTTTTCTAGGATTAATAGTAAAAGAATACAAAATATTTAATTCTAAATCGACAAAACATTTTTTGAAAGAAACGCGCTTTAAAGCAGCAGAATTTATAAAAGAATAGAATAAATATAGCAATAAATAAAACGAGGGAAATAAAAATAAAAATATGACCAAAGAAACCGACATCTTCAGGGGGTACCGGTCTCGGAAGCCATAAAACAACACCTTTTCTATTGAGAGAGAGGCAAAATTAAATGCCAAAAGTAACTCTCTCAGTACCCCGAAGGTTTTGTATAAGTTCAGAAAAAAAATACATGAAACTTATTCAGAAAAGAAATTCAAACAAAAACTTGAGAAAATAAAAACTGGGCTTACCTGGACTTATACAAAACCTTCGGGGTACTGAGAGAGTTACTTTTGGCATTTAATTTTGCCACTCTCTCAATAGAAAAGGTTTTGTTTTATGGCTTCCGAGGCTGGTACCCCCTGAAGACGTCGGCTTCGGTGGTCATATTTTTATTTCCTTCGTTTTCTTTATTGCTATATTTTCTAGGATCAACCTATTCACTTTTCTTTTATATAGCAGTAAAATTAAAAAAAATTTTGATATCAAAAAAGTCAGCAAATGCACCACTTGTAAATATTGCAACTCTTTATTTTTCTTGAGCTTCATCATAAAGAAATTCAGAAATGAGATGTTAATCGTGCACTCAGTTTTGTATATGAGTCCGTAATGTGTTCAATGTTTTATTTGTAATCAGCGCATTCTGTCAGCAAAGATATAAATTTTCTTTCATCAAAAGTTAAATAAATGATCATTGGAACAATATATTTTCTTAAATTCAATTTACGCATTTTAGAGACATAACTGTATTTTAAAGACTTAAAATCAATTGTAGACATATAGGCCCACAATTGTCTTGTTAATTCTAAAATAAGACATTGATATTAATAATTAAATTGCAGCAATAATTTCACCTTATCTTTCGCTGTCATTGCAGGGTATCCTAAATTAGACTTACGGTTTTCAAAAGTTTATATCAAACAAACAGTTACGATTTTTAAAAAATGCTTGTAACAAATTATATGTCACGGGGCTTAAGTTTGTTCTCCATGGTATCTGATTTTAGTTCACAACTTTTTCAACAGATCGCACTGCAGATCGTAAATGTGTAAATCGGAAATCTTTTAATGAAAATTCTTCTGTGGTATTTAAAAAATACAGATTAAAAACGATTTAAAAAAAACGAACGATTAAAAAAAAAAGAATTAGTATTCATAAAACTTTTATTTCAATACAGTGGCACTGAGAGAACAAAATATAAAGAGCGCAAAAATAAATAAATCAACGTACCGCTCTGAATAAACGTACCGCTCGGATCTTCATTTTCGAAAGCACAGACTAAATAGTTCAAAGGGTTAACTTCAAATATGCTAATTAATTACGCACGCGATATTGTAAAATACGAAATCAGACACAAAAATGTTCTTTTTCTGAATAAGCATACCTTTTTTTAACAGATACGGATTTCTCACTCTCAAAATATAGGGGGTTGCCGCAATCTGGGAAATAGGGTTCCCATAGTTTTGTCAGGAGAGATCGATCCATAGTTTAGACCCCTTTTCGTTAATTTTACTTTTTACGTATTTCGTCATATCTTGATAACTTTTAAAAACGAATTGAAAAAAAATTATAAAATTCGTTTTTCCTAAAGAAGAAAAATTCGTGAATACTTATTATTTTATTTAATAATTATCGAAAACGAATTTTAATTGTAATGTATACAATTTTTTTAACATTATTCTAAAGTTAGTAACTTTTTATGACAAAATAAAAAATGGAGTTTTAAATATACGACTTATTAAAATCCTAATCAATAATTCCAAATTAATATCAACTAAATCAAGCATACCCAGCTACAAGACCTGCTGATAGATTGCCTCATTATTTCTCTTACATTTTTATGAAGTATTTTAGCTACATATTTTTTTTGAAATAGCTCAATTGTTTGTACAGAATATAGGACTGAATAAATCTTTGTCAAAAAAGGAATCTCTGCCAAATATAGCAAACCCAGTTGTGAGCTAGTAGGGATGGGGACTCGTACTAGTGACTCACTCCCTCCCCGTCTGCCGTAGCCTTGAAAACACCGAACTGCCTCCTGCACAAGCAAAAAGGGGAGGAGGGATTCATTTTTGTCTCATCCCTGACCTCACCCTACTCGGAAAAAAGAGGGATACCTTTTTATTTTTTATTTTCTCTCAGTTGCCCTTTTCCTACATCTATATACATCTCCACAATACAGTTTCGTAAACAACAGTGTTTATGAGGCATTTTCTGGCTAAATTTCCAGGCAACACTGTATTTCCAGGTGTGATGAGCGTCGTTATTGGGTTTGCCTTGACCTGAAATTATGTTAAAATGTTTGTTTGGAACTGAAAGAATATTTGAATCTCACTAGTAATACATCTAAAATTACCTTAGTATTGATGGATGATTGATAATTTTTCAAGGATTAATCCAGACGTTTTGTAAAAGGTCCTGTTTTCGGGATATGTCTACTGTTAATCTTGTAAATTTATTAAAATAGGGTTCTAATTTGTAATTTTGGGAAAAACCTCAAAGAATAGTATCTGTCAAGTATTATTGCTAAGGTCAGTTTTTTGTGAATTGTTGAAAAATCTGCTCATAATTTATTTCATTAAATCTAAAATTAGCGTAGAATTTTTTTCCCCTCCCCAAGTTCGACGGCTCTCAAAACTCTTGTGAGATGTTTACGTTGCTGTTGGCTGTAGTTTAGTTTCGTTCAAAACGGAATTAAACATGAAAAAAACCCAAAAAATCAGGGGGGGGAAACAACCAAAAAACAGTGCCTTTAGGGAATTGTTTTCAGATTATGAGCTAAGGAGGTCCTTAACTCTATTGTTGTTGTTGTCGTAAGCAAGGAGAGTGTAACTCGTGTTTTCCAGTGGCGCCATCTATGGCAAAGAATTTGATTTCTGCTACATCCTTACGTTACACCCGTAACTCCATTTTTTAAACTGAGTAATTTCTGAAGGGTCCGTTAATTTCTCCTAAATAGACCAATTGTACTACACGATATTCTCATTTTTCTTAAACTATCTCTATTTTGCTAAAAAAATGATATATATGATCTATATTTTAACCATGATTTTTGTTTTATAATGCATGAAACAAAAAGAGGCCTCAATGAACCATCACTTTATTACTTCGAAAATTTGGCTTTTTAATGATGATTTATTGGTGTTTTCTTACCCAATCTTCTCATTATAATAGTATTATCTTGTCCACAAAAAAAGAAAAAAATGACATTGACTGCCTTGATCTTTATACTCCATAAATAAAGTAAATACCTACTGATTTCGTCAATGGATCATTTAATAAACGATCTTCACGTTCTGTTTATTTCCGGTATTTTTCATGAAATTATTTAATTAATATAACATCAATCATAATAAATTGTTTTACTACAAGTTCAAATTTATAATCTCAATTTAGTGTAAAAATTTGACTACATCCGTATTAAAATTTCTATTTATTTTAGGTAGTACATAAAACATCACAAGAAGCCCCGAATTACCCTAGTGGTCTTCTATTCATTTTATATCCCCCCTTTTTTTGTGTTTCCCTTATTTTATTTCCCTTGGTTATGTTTCTCTGGTTTTCATTTTTTTCCTGACTAGGTTTAGTTTACATTACCCTTTAATTTCATTACACAGAGAAAGTGAATTAGGTGCAGTATAGCCGCATCGGGGTCACCGTTGTCATTAAACTTTATATTCAGTTCAATTCTCGATTATCGGAATAGATTGAAGCGATGTTATTTCCGAAATTAATTATGTCCTGACACTGTAAAATGTTATTATCTTTCTATTAAAATTTTATTCTCGGTTTATAATTGTATCTTTTTTGCAATGCTACACAACCTCGGAGTCTTATTTATTTAATTAATCATCATTAGTCACAAAGTCTTTGCTTGTACCCGTCAATTCAAAGTTTAAAAAAAACTAAAAAGTAATACAGAATTTTGGATAACTAGAGTCCGGATAATCGAGATTTCAAGGAAAGTACTGTCCTTATAAAACAAATCGCTAAACCGAATTACTAAGCTAATAAAAAATTTTTTTAAAAAAAAAGGGGGTAACATTGACTCAACTTACAATCTTACATATTAGATGTAAATCTCTTCTGTTACCTTCTCCCCAAATCGATATTCGTGGGCGGGCGAGAGCAAACTAATGCCCTTCCTCAAAGAGTTTCTAATTTTTTCAACAACCCCTCTTTCGTGTCAGCCACTCCTGCTAGTAACAACTCCGTTATTGATTCAGTGTTCAGTGGGTGCTAAAAAAGATCAATTATTACGAGGATCGCGGAAAAAGGCCCCGTCGAAAGGGGAAAATCTCACATGCAGACTACAGAAATAGACCCCTTGTCCCATAAATCTTCGGAATTTTTCCCCAGCACCTTTCCCTTTCGGATTTCTCTCCGCTTTTCTGTTTTTAGAAACATGAACTTCTTCCTGCCCCAACAATCGGATGGGGAAAAAGTGAGTCGATCTTCCATTGTTAAATTGGTTTATTTGATTGAGGTATTTTGAAATGACGAATAAAGTGGTGATTTGTCGGTGTCTCTCTCTCTCTCTAGTTTGTTGATTGATGTAAGTGATTTAATAATTAGTTTAGTGAATAATGAATTGTTAGTTTAATGAATAATGAAATTTTGTACACCAAATATATTTTAATTTTGAACTTCTATAAAGCCGTTAACGGCTCAACCTTTAAAATTTTTTAGTACTTTTTCAATCACATTTTTATTACACTTTTCTCACAGTCTTGCCTGGAATCTACAGCTAGATGTTATTACTGTCACAATCTCTAATATAGTATCCACCCTAAAGTATATGTATAATCTTAAATACAATCCAAAAGACAAGGGACTCCTGGATCAAGTATTGGGAGAAATTAGCCTTCGTGGAAGCATTTCCACGCATTTGCATGGAGAGGAAAACCACGAAAACCTCCCACGGTTAGCCTGGCGGCAAGATTGTTCTAACCCATGATGCGTCTACCACTGAAAATATTTTACGTCAGCACTGTGGCCGATGCGAGTCGGGTGCGGAATTCGTATCGACCAACCATCGCTCGGATTCAACCCCAAGTCACCTCATTAGGAGGCGAGCGTTCTATTCCCTGAGCCACCACTGCTCACGGTATTCTTATTGTAAATAACTTTATTGCTTTTAATTATAACATGATCTTTTGTTTCAATCTCGTTTATCGAAGTATAAAGAAGCATTTTACAGCGCTCGCTTAATATAATACTTAACCTGAGCACCTACGATGTTATTTTTATCGTAGATAATAATTATTTAATCATAATTATTGAATCATAACATAATCTTCTTGCTATCTTATTTACCTATATATATGTAGGAACATCACACCATGCTCGTCTAATATTGTGCCTACGTTGTTGTTTGAGCAAATAGCATAATTTTAAACAATATAACAAACTGTTTAGTATAAAAGTACCTACATACGTCNTCCAAAAGACAAGGGACTCCTGGATCAAGTATTGGGAGAAATTAGCCTTCGTGGAAGCATTTCCACGCATTTGCATGGAGAGGAAAACCACGAAAACCTCCCACGGTTAGCCTGGCGGCAAGATTGTTCTAACCCATGATGCGTCTACCACTGAAAATATTTTACGTCAGCACTGTGGCCGATGCGAGTCGGGTGCGGAATTCGTATCGACCAACCATCGCTCGGATTCAACCCCAAGTCACCTCATTAGGAGGCGAGCGTTCTATTCCCTGAGCCACCACTGCTCACGGTATTCTTATTGTAAATAACTTTATTGCTTTTAATTATAACATGATCTTTTGTTTCAATCTCGTTTATCTAAATATAAAGAAGCATTTCACCGCTTTCGATTAATATAATACTTAACCTGAGCACCTACGATGTTATTGTTACCTTAGATAATAATTATTTAATCATAATTATTTATTCATCTAGGAACATCACACCATGCTCGTCTAATATTGTACCTACGTTGTTTGAACAAATAGCATAATTTTAAACAATATAAGAAACTGTTTAGTATAAAAATACCTACGTGTCTTAAATTACAATAATTGTAATATTGGTTATTGTAGTAGCAAAAATTAATAAGTAAACAACGTGTCACATGTGTATTATTATAATTTTTGTTTTCAGTTTTTATAATTATTTTTTGTTCTCAAAATTGTTAACGATAAAAATCGTTTTATATTAGGCTTGTTTAAATCAATAAAAATATAAGCAGTGTTAAGAGAAGGAAATATTTATAAAAAGAATTAATTAAATCAACACATAAAAACCGAACAAAGCCCACCGAACATAACATCACTGATAAACTTGAGAGTTTTCCATAAATCTGGAAATATATTGCATCTTGACATTGCGAAACTCATTAGCATAACAAATAGTCCTTCATGGTTCGCGAAATAGCAACTACGCTTCAGTCATGCGGAAAGTAATGTCGTGGACAAATTTTAGACATTATTACATTAGAATTTTTGAACAAATTAGCATGCATTTTGTAATAAAAAATGTGTAAAAGTAAAACTTGATTCCTGATTATTTCATTGTTAGATTTTTGATGAGCAATTTTTTAAACTATTAGTTCGTTTATAAATTTTATTATTTATTATTATTACTTATTTATCAGAATAATAGGCATTTTACATTCCGAAGGTGGTATTTAAAATTATTGAATGTAGTGTTTGAGATAGACTTCAGTTGTATGCCTTGTCATACTATCCATTAATGATTTAGTTGTTTTAACAAGTGCAATTTATGTCTTATTTAGCTAGTTCATTCAATTTCAATAAGAAATTTTTAAAGATTTTTTTTAGAAACTGCATAACATGTAACATTTTGATACATATCTGTATACATTTTAATCTATTAATACCTATTTTAAAAAGTACTATTTTTTTCATTTACAAAAAAAAAAAAAAAATAATAATAACGAACATATAAAACTTATATGCTAAAATTAAGATTGTTTTGCATAAGACTTCTTTGCTCTAAAATAGGGAGAAAAAAAACTATGAATTATACAATTTAAATAAGTTTTTTTATTCAATAAATGCAGCGTTAAATCATTGTTTCGGTTTTGTACAGTATGTTTATTTGATTAAAAATTTTCTGTATATAGAAATATTATTAAATTGAAAGATCGATACTTAATGACGATGGATCACGATAATAAAACTCTGATATCGCCCAACATTACTCTTTACCCGATTAAATAGTAATTGATGATTTTATACAAATCAAATTTGTATATTTTTCTAAAGTGAGGCGAATAATTTCATCTACTAACAGAGAATATCTTTTTCAATATTTTTTTTAATAATGAATAATGCCACACTCAGTTAATTCCCCCCGCTTCTGGGTGACATTGACCTTTTCATCTAGAAAAACTTGCGCATTAAGCAATCCTTATCCGCATTTCAAACTCGATTGAATTAGCTTTGCTTCTGCAACGCTACTTATTTATACAAAACAATAATATAAAGAACTGTACAACTTATTTGGAAAACTTTTATAAATATTATTTTCTCAAAAAAGTTATAGCATAGAAATTATAAACGAATTGAAATGCTAATTGAAATTCTTTGCTTTTATTTTTTAATTGTTATGAATTTTTCAATTGTTCCTATCAAGCTATGATTAAAACACATGTAATTCAGGGATATATTTGAAGACGTTAGTAACTGGTTTGTGCTAAAAAAAAATTAATCAAATCATTTAAGAAAACAATATGAGCTGCCATTTTTTTTATACATATACTTTTTAAATACACAATTAGTTGTAATTTGTCATTTAATAATCTCTGTAATTTGTCATTCTAAAATCTGATTTTGTTGATATGAAACTGAAGTATAATTAGTTTAATTTTAGTTGGCATTAAAAGTGAGTTAATCGTGGAAGTCGGGTTGTTCAGTCATACTATAAAGCAGTATTATGATTATTTATCTCTGAAACAATTAAAGTATTGATCTCCTCTTTCTGCGGCTATCTTATGTGGTACATCGTCTGCATCACAACATTTTTATATAGCACGCAAAATTTTTTACGGGATAAACTAAAAAAGAAGCTCGAACTCTTTGGCAAAATGTACATATAATCGTACTTTTTTTCTTCTTTTTTCTAATTCTAGTCATTTTTATGTTGATTCTAGACAATTTTTTTTAAAAAACTGGATTTCATAGAAGTTGAAGTTATTTGGTTCCAGTTTCGACGTCTGTGGTTTTTGTGGTCGGTTCCTAGAAAAATGTTCTCTGCATTTTTACTGTTTTCTTGGTAAAAAAGCGTGAGAGACACTGTTATTTTCTGCTATGTAATTTTTACAGGAGAAAAATTCCTTTGAGGAGAAGTTTTTTTTTAAAAAAAAGCTGGCTGGCCGTTGTTTTTTATATATTTATATAACTTTATATATTTATATTTTTACTACAGCAATTACAAATAATTAGCATTGAGCTATAGATATTTGAGTTCTATTATTCTTCATTTTTAAATTCAGTATATCTAGACTGTATAAGTTAAAAAATCGTCATTAATTGAAAAGTTTGATTAAAAAAATTCCGTACTGTATTACATTTTATCAACTAAAAATAGTTATTTTCATACAGCTAACTTATATTATTATCTGTTCGAAGCAAAAAAATAAATAAACGAATAAATTTTAATTATTTTAAATCCTGACAATCAGAATCACGATTTAGATACAATAATTTCAAAGCACCTAATTAAATAAGGATTTAATTATTTGTGTAAATTTAACAACATGCTGAATTACACATTCGTGAAGAAAAAATCGAATTAGAGCTTATTTATTTTTAAAAATTATGCATTTAACATTTTCGGATTCGTAAACATGACGTAAAAAGAGACGACTTGTTCGACGTCAAAAACTATCAAAATTATTTCTCCTTAATTTTGTAATTTATTATTGTCACGCTTAAGTTTAAAAACAGATTTTAAAAGAAATTTACAAAACAAGTTCTTTAAATCCCTCTGACCATGATTACGACGCAATAATTTCTAAGCTAAAAATACCTAATTAAATGATGTTAAATGATGGTTTAGTTATTTGTGTAAATTAAATAAATTGTTGAATTATACTATTTTAAAGTCTGATTTCATGAAAAGGGTTTATCCAAAGAAATAATAAAAGTGTAAATTATTATATTTCAAAATAAACTAATAAATAAAATTAGATAACGTGGATAAAAATAACTTTAAACTGGTAAGTCATAGTTTTCCATTCGTTGTATGTAAAATAATTTGCAGGTAGTCATCATCATCTTTGGTGACACGACAGCCCAGGTTGGGCCTTGGTTTCTTTGCAAGATTTTTCAGTCCACTCTTTTGCACATACAATGGAATGGGTATATAAGTTCATTGCCGGTGATATACGCATTTCAGTTATAATAATTTAACTATGTGTTTAATGACTTTTAAAACATCTTAAATGCGTAGTTAAGGCTAGCCAATGAAGAAAGACTGGTTCTGTCCAAAGAAACTTATAATAATTTTTCTTTCTTTCATGTATTCTGATCTAAACTAATTTACTCACTTGATTAGATATAAATAATGTTTAAAAATAATGTTTCGCTAATAATGTCTCGCTATCTTCAAAGTCTTAGGATGTTTAACTTGAACAAAAATAACAGTGATTTTATTAACTCAGTGATTAGTTAGTAATAATTAAATAATTTTTTAAACATTTTAGTTAAAAAAAATATCAACTATTTTAGCTACATTATGGTTTCTAAGTAGTATTATGTACTCTTACTTAATTTTTATCAGATAATATAGCTTATAAATATAAAGAAAATATAAAGAGAAAAAAAAATTTAAAAAAAAAAAAAAATTGGCTATGTACACCCAGGGTCAAAACATAATTCGATGTAAATAAGCATAACTTTCTTCTCAGCTCAATAATTCAGAAATCTTTCACTCTAAATTATTCTTGTAGGAATGTTAAAAGTTTCATTTAATTGCACTTAAATTATACCTTAGTTTTTTAAAATAAACTTAAAGAGATTTGTCTTAAAAATTGTAATATTTTAATAAAAATCTTATCTTAAACTTTTTAAATGGAAGTGTGACAGTTTAAAAATGCTCGCCAAAGTTACAGTGCTAAACGAACTTCCCACAAGGTAATAAAAACCACTTATTACCCATTTCGTGAAAATATCTCTACTTAAAGAAAATGCACAACAAAAAATACATTTGGCGAGATAAATCCCATTAGAACGTCGCGCGCAGTAGTTAAAAAGAGAAGAGGAAAAAAAAAGGAAGGAAACAAAAGAAATTACAAAAGCAGGAAGTGCCTTCTTTCGCTAAAAACATGGTTGCCCACCTCACCTGTGCGCCGGCGTCCAATAATCCTCAAACAAAATAAGCAACAAAGAGATTGGACTAAAAAATGTGATGAAAAAATTCTTAAGGATGTACCGATAGATGGCAGCACACTCTGATTGCTTTAAAACTATGGAGACAAAAGAGCGACCCTGCCTGCGGTTTTGAACCGAAACGTTTTGGAGAGTTCCGGTTTGGTTTCATTCAAGGTCGATATACGCTCGCGGTGAGTTGTTCACTCGCTCCTCCCGACTTTCGGTCTTTTTTGTTGTGATTTGGGAGTGTTTGGCGTGATGATTCTCTGCCACACGGTTTTGATTGGTATCGCCAATTGATGCATTGATCGATGGATGATAAGTTGAAACTGTGGTGTTTTTTTTATCAATAAACTCCAGTTGCGTGTCATTTGAAAACTGTTTATCGTTTCTTTTGTAAACGTGCTTGCCGCGTTTTTGTTCAGTGATATAATACAGAAAATGTTCTTTGGATAAATGCCTAAACGAAAATTAAATGTGTCTAAACAGAGAAAGGTAAGTACTTAATGAGTTATAAAATGTTTTTATTTTTAAAAGTCTACTATTATAAAGATAATAATTAAAAGCATTTGTCAGTTTTTAAGTAAATCAAAAAATTAAAAACTAAACAATAAAGCTCAGAATTGAAAATGTATAACTAATAATATAATAAACATCAAGTGTGTTTTTTTTTTTTTACTTCATTTATAAAAAAAAAATAATTTTTTTTTTGTTTTTGTTTATTATTATATCTACAAATATCCAGATGTCTTTTTATTTGTAAAAAAATTATCAAGAAATATCCAGTTTTTCTCTGTTAGTCTTCTTAATTACTCCAACAAAGCGATTAACCAATTTAAAATACTATCTAAAAAGAGTGTTATTTGAATGAATTATTTGCCTTTTGTTGCAGTAAAGTTGAACCATTTGGATATATAAAATTTCATAGGAAACATTTTTATTTAATATTTTCTTAAACAATAACTAGTTTTTTGCAAGCATTTTAATGTGATATTTTTCTCTCTGAATAAAAAAATTAGAAAAATTTACGAGACAATTTTAAATGTTAAAATGTTTAAATGTTAAAAATTTTAACATGTTAATTTTTCAGAAAGATTTTCAGCATAAGGAATCGATAAACAAAACAATGTTTATGAAGTATTTGCTTTCATAATTGATTTTAAGCACAAAGCTTTGGTTTTTATTATATTTTTTTATCATTTATATGAGGAAAATAAAATTATTAAAATTTCTTTTAGAGAGTGATTAATTTGAAATATTCTGCCAACGGATCAAAAATTAATTTGACTTAATTCTTTATACTAAATAATAATCTTAATACATATAATAAATATTCTACCCGTTTTTTTCCTTACATCTCTAATTTTTTGATCAGGGAAAAAACAGCTCACAGTGTTCAGCTAATGTATAGAGGTTAATTTAAAAGTTCTGTAATTAAATCGTTCTTTTAGAAATTGAAAAGATTTTTTACGAAAATTAAACATTCTCTGTATTATTATGCAATTATATAAATATTGTTAATTATATTGGAAATATCAATATCATTTCACTAAATTATCACTAAACGTTTTTATGGAATAAATGATAAAATTGTAAAACTGACTTTATTTGTTGGGAGGGGGGTGGAGAAGAGTTAGGAGAATCTCGGTTAAGAGCAAGCGCGTTACTCGCTCCCTCGTTTATTTTGGTCACTTATCTGACTTTCACCCCGTTATCGAACTGTCGAATTTAAATATTAACACCTGTAATTTAAGACCTTATATCGTTCAATTACTCGGCGAGCTCTACGGTTAATTGGCTATTAAATGGCTGAGAAAACTGGTTTGCCGCCAACCTATAATCTTATCAATTAATAAGCTCAAGAAGATTAAATGCGACACGATGAAATTGAATCTGTTTTTATTTGAATCTGTTATTATTATGTCGATACTAAAGTTTTGCCACTGAAATTGTTATTTTAATCATGATCAAAATGAATTCTTTTTCGTTTTAAGACACAATACATTATATTTTGGGGTATTTTGGATAAAAAAAACCTCTTAAAGAGTTAAGTTTTATGTATTCTTTTAGCGGTTTTATAAAATGAAGATAATCGTTTTAACAAATCGTCTGAGATTTGAACTAAAATCGATTTATTGTTTTGTGACTAATCCCGTAGTAACTTTCACTTTCATTATGATCAAACGATTTTTCTTAACACATTCAGTGCTTTCCTTCTCTCTTCAGAAGTGACGAACGAATGTGGAACATATATATCAAAATTAATATTCTTTTTTCTTAGTTTATTTAAGTAAAATTAAAAATTTATCTTTCAGAAGAACTCTAAGCTTTATTTTCAGAGTTATTTAACTGTAACCAAATCGAATTTATTTCACCAAATTTTAAATGACTGCCAGGGTGATATTTTCTAAAGTATACCTACGTTAAAAATAAATTATTTGCTGAAAAAAATGGATACAAATTATTTGTAATTAAAATTGAATGTAGACGGGCGTAAGGCATCGAGGGTCCCAAGATGCAAGTACTTGAATAGATTTACTAGGCACTCTTTATTTTTTTCTTCCTTTTTATGGGCTAATTGTTCTTTATTATTATATTTCGGTTCATTTTATTTTATTCATTGTAAATTATTGAATATATTTAAGCTATGAGATATATTTAAAAACAATTTAGCGAAACTGGATGGTAGATTAATAGACAAGAAACTACACTGGTTTTGACGCCGAGAGCCATTCGATTTCTATGTTGGATTTCCCTTAAAAGATTACAAATATAATTTACAAACATAATTTTTTTATATTTGAATGAATGGAACACTATTTAATTAAATTCCTATTAAACAGAGTTCATTAATATTGATAAATTAAAAATTATTATTTTGTTTTTAATCAATAGAATCTGTCATCAGAAAATTTCATGTAGTTTTAAAATACTGAAACTTTTCTCTTTGTTGCATCATTATAGGTTATGCTTTTCATATTTCCCTTATTTTGTTTTACATTTTTTTAATAAGTACTTAATAGCGATTTGTTTATAAAGTAGTGAGAAAACTTAACTTTTATGTTCTATATTAAATTTTAATGTTTAAATTATTCTTGTGATGCTTATCAGCAAAGAATCGCACTAAGTTTTTTGCATTTCATCCAATATTTTTAATTTCCTCTGGATTTTTCCTGTTACTTTCTGAGAGAGATAGGTTTCTTCCAGAAAAAATCACCCTGATTTAAATTATTGTTCTACAAGGATTGTGTATCTAATTAAAGTTTAATTTGTATCGTGAGAACTAAATTTACCTTCGAATTTTTATTATTAATATCATTTTTATTTTATAACCCAATCCTAACCTAGCTCTTACATCCGAACATTACCTAATATTTCCCCTATCTTTAATCTTTACCCATCACTTTTTAACACTCTGCAAAATGCTTTTTAAAATTGGCATCGTATTATTAACTTTAATTAATTAATGGTTTATTAGAAATTTAATTAAACCCTGCAAAATTCTTTAGAAAACAAATATATTGATTCTTGTGACTAAATGCGTATTTACAAGTGATTCAAATAATTTTAAACTAGTTCAGACCGGATAGTTTATGTTCTTGCCTCCTTTTTGTACTCTCACACTAATTTCTAGTTAAGCCAACAGGCTAAAATTTTATTTGCTTAAGTTTATACTTTTCTTATAATACTTATTGCTAAACTATTGTACTTTTTTCTGTTACTTTAAAAGAAGGGTTTATATTTTTTGAGAAATAGTGCAATGCAGGACAAAATGGGAACTTAAGGGGAAAAAATCTAATTTTTTCCCCATATTTGTGATAAGGTCCCTTATCTCTCTCAGTTTATAACAAATATTTTATACTTATACAAAAAGAATACTAATAAAGGAATGACTTCAAATTTTATTGGTTTTTTTTTATCCTTTAAATGAGAAACTGGTAAAGATCATATTTAATTGGGGGGGGGGACTGTTGCCAATCGCCTAAATGATATATTGTATTGAAACCACCTCCGAAGCGTATTCTGGTTTAATTTTTCAAGTAAATATAAGCCTTAATAAATCTCGATATTAGTATGGGGCAAATAGTGAATGTTAAATAATGTGTGTACTACTTGGGAGTTAGAATTATTTCTTTTTAAATGACATCAAACGACTTATGTGCAACGAAGACGATAACCAATTTATATCTAAAGCTTTATCAAAGATATTATTCGATAAATATAATTTAGTGAAAATTTCTACATAATGTACCTAATGTAATGTATAATGATGTACCTACAAAAAATAGCAGAAGACTGAAATTTCAAATTAAAAAAAAATATTCTTGTGGAGAATATAACATTAAGATACAACTATTTTAAGTTTGATTTTTTTCACTATCATAAAAAATATTTCAATCGACTTTTTTTGTTTTTTTAGTAGTCCATCTGTGTTCAAGTTTATTGATTCAAAAGATTTTAATGTTCTAGACATTTAAAGAGGCATATTTATAATGTAACTGCATAAACTTTTTAGCTAGTGATAAATTGAACTGATATCCACGAATAATTGTTGCGCAATGGACAAGACAGGGTTAGATATGAGTCAGTTTGTCGGGATGAATTTCTAAGTTAGTTTAATAGCAACAGCAGCTAGAGTATATGCTATGCTAATTATAAGCTGATTAAAATATTAAAGGATTTAAATTGGGTAAACAATATAACAAAAATAAGAAAAACACTACGGCCTTATGAACCTTTAGAACCTTACACAGAAAAAAAAAAGTTTGGTACAACTCAGTTTGTTTACTTAAATCCTCTGGCAACAATTACAATTGAAAACATTTTATTCTAATTTTAGTTTGCCATTGATAATAAATATTATATGTTATTATGTTTAAGAAAGATGAGCTTAAGAAAATTAGCTTTATATTATTTAAGAATATCCAGAAGCTTTTTATATCTTGTTCTCACAGATTGGCTGATTATATGCAAAAGCGACACCACACTCAAATCTATGGAAGGAATGGTATTAAAGGAAACTTTCTTTTCAGAAATTGAGCTTAATAACCACGAGGAAAAATTTAGAATCAGCTTGGGAAATTTTAGAATTTAATCAAAATTTTCTCTGCTGCTGAAGAAACGGTAGGATAAAAAAAAATCTTGAACAGTGAATTTTTTGACAAAACACTGCCTGATTAGAAGAATTAAAGTTAATCTGGGTGAAATCAATTAATGTTAATTAGAAAATTTTTTTTACTCACTGCTCTTTCTGGAAAAAGATTTGGTAGAATAATAAACGGTAAAATGGTTCTATATTTGGTAATTTTAGTGTTTTCAATACTTCCTTTAAACTTTTGATAAAATTAAGCAGTACAGAAACATTAAGTTAGCTTAGTTATCAGAAAAGATTATAACAGAGGCACGAGAAATAGGTGGGAGTGTTAGACGGAAACACATCAGAACTAGTTCAAATGCTTCTGCGATGGACTATGCTTTGGGTAAAATTAAGAAAGCTTAAGCATCAATACGACTATCATTAAAGCTCAAATAGCAATTTTTTTTACAAGATTGATATTGGATAAATAAGTTGCTAAAGACAGGAACTTATTACTTTTCATTCATAAAAATTGCAATTAAAACAAAATTATATGAATTACTTGTAAACACGCATTTTTGCCACAGGAATTTTTACAATTACTTCATTCAAAATTGTCCAAGTTTTATTGCAGTTAAATCAAAATTTTGAGAAGAACTTTTAGGAATCTTAATAAAACCTAAGGAACAAAAAACAACGTAATTGGTAGTAAATTTAAAAAGCTTGCTGTTAAATTATTAAAAGTGGAATTTAAAGATTTACAACTGGAAAGTTGCTAGTTTATTCGCAATTTCCGGTGTTAAATTAAGGGACATGCCTTCAATTTGGTTTAGAAATAAAAATAATGTTAATAATAAAAAAAACTAGAATGTAAATATAGTTCCCATAATAAAGATTAACTCAATTTTTAATCAGGCATATAATCCTCATATGGAATGATAATTTAGATCAGGGTTAAGATTTCTTTCTGAAACTTATTTCTTTAAAGACACTAAAAGTAACTGGAAAAAAAGAAGAAAAAAACCAGAAGAAATTGGTTAAACTGAAAAAAATTAATTTCTTTAAGTTGTACGCATTCTTCATTTGTTAGTAAATCAGTGTTAAAGCTGCTAGTGTCCACTTTATTAAAACGTGTGAATAACTGTATTATTTGATAGGCTGTATTTAACAACAAAAAAAAACTAAATTTTTGCTTCTTTATGAATTAAATTTTAAAGTAATTTTTCTTTCCTGGTCCCTTTTTGTGAATTGATTTTATTGACAACGCTTAAATTATGTGATACATGCAAGTTCTCTAGTCGTCAAAAAAAAATTTTTTTAATTTTTTTTTTATATCTTTTGTCTGAAACATTTTATACAGTATGCAAACATTTTATATAGTATGCAAAAATTTCTTTTCTAGTTCACTGAAATTTTGATCGAGGTATCGAGGAGAAAATAGTAAAGCTATAGAAAAATTTCGGTTGATTGTCTTTAAAGTATCGAATAATATTATTCTTATTAGTTGCAGATATCTGCGGCAAAATCTCTAACCTATATTTAACAATTTTTAATAGCGAAATTTTTTAAAACATTTTTTTTAATTAAACGTCTAGAATAATATGCCGAAAGAAATTTAATTTCTGAAGAAATCGTGTGTCTTCAATTTGTATTTTTTGGGAAAATATTTTCACAAAGTCATCTCAGTAGTACCACAGAAAAGCTATTCATACTTTTTTTTCCCTTTTTTACGAAATAAAATAGAATTAAATTCTCTACAGTGTAGAATGGTTACTTTCAATTATTTTTATTAACTTTAATAATTCATTTTCCAAAAAAAAAAAATCCTTTTCTGAAAATATATTGATCGAAATCGGAAAATCATTTGAATAAATTATTATAAACTTACAGTTAAGAGAAGAAATAAAATATTGATTTCTCGAGTTTATCAAGGTAGCGTCTTCTTAAGATAAATAAATAATACGGTAAAAAAATTACAAAAATGCGATTAATACTTATCAACTGGTAAATACTGATACTATTTTTAGGGTGGTTGAGAAAATAAACAAACTACAAAAGCCGATCGCATAGCAAGAAAAAGCTCCCCCACCTCGTCTTATCCAAGCAAATACCACTTAAAAGAGTTATCAATGAAAAGGTTCTTTACAAACTCAACCGAACCAAACAACCCTTTCCCATCCCTACCAGAAAATGAAAGAGCCACCTTCGGCGTCGAAAAACGAGTGCAACGATATAATTCTGCCTCATAAAGGCATAAGCGCAAGAGGCAAAACCCCCGCCAACTGTTTGCTCAGTCCAGAGCTGACGGTAAATAGCGATCAGGAGCCAAGTTTGGCGATGCTGCTAACTTGTCGAGCGGCTGCTCGATCTGTTAACATAGTCGTCAGTCAGTCTCTAATAGCCTATGGCGATCGGCAGTCTGCAAAGGGGCAGAGATGATATGGACAGTTCCTTATGCCTCTGCTTCTCGGACCCGTGTACGTGCAATATGGAGAAATATGAGTAAGTGGGCATTTTTATTGCATTTAGCTGCTAAAAATTGAAATTCTTAAATTTCTGTTTGCAAGACCACATTTGATGGAGATCTTGATATGGTACCTCTGTCGCCATCTAGTGTTCACAAAGCCAAACTTTTCACGTTTATCGATTTTGGTTGTCAGTTCACTCTTGTTTGTAAAGGTACTGAGATATTTTTTTCTTTTACTTTTTTTATAGCTATAGATTTTATTTTTTGCGCTCCTTCTCTATTACGAATTTATTCGCCGGTAACTTCGTTTTCAGTACATTGAAAACGATGATCGCTAATGTTTATTAGCCCTTTTTTTTTAGACGCATTGCGAGAAAGTTTTTTACCCCTGAAGACTTTTTCTAAATAACATATTTATATTAAATGTTTGATTTTTTTTTTCGAAATGATAAAATATTTTTTTAAAAACAAATTCCATTTAAAATTATTTTATATTTCATTTACATAATTTATACCCTCAAATTAGCATAAATTGTTTATTATTATTATTACGTATTTTTAAAATAGTATATTTTTTATATCATTTACATAGTTATTATGATTTTTAATAATAGTCTTATAGGAATTATTAAATCATATTATTACAATTAATAAAATAAATAAATTGAAATAAAATGCCTATATTGTATTTAAAATTTGCAGACTTTTGATTGCAAATATTAACTGTTATAAGAAATATAATTGTTTCTTCATTATCGATAAAATTCATTCTGCCTTTTTATTTTATAGTAACTTGATCTTCCTATTGTGAAATAATATTCTACTATAATTTTAATCTGCTGCATTTTGTTAATTAAGTTGACTTTTAAAATTATTATTTTACAGTCGGAAAATATTTAATTAAAGCTCCCTGATAATATTTCATAATTAAAATTTTGTTCATATTTCATATATATGTCCTGATTAGTATGTATGTCTATTTAAATTGTTTATGAATGAATAATTTTAAATGAGTTAAAAATATTAATATACATTTGTCAAAAGGGATATATTTTAGTTATTGTGTGGTGTTTTATAAAAATTTTACTTTTTTTTTTATAATGTAACTAATATTAACAAATTTAAATCTTAACAGTATTTGTATTAGTTATATAATTGTTTTCTGTTTTCATCAATTACCTCATGTTGTTCAGGCATCCTTCCCCTGAATTTTCATCTATAAAACTAACAATTGGGTTTACATAGTTAAATGCTAATTAAAAGCGCAAATCTTTTTATGTCATACAATTTGTATTTATATATATTAGTTTTATTTTTTAAATTTCCATATAGGTTTTTTTTATGAATGTTATATATTTATAAACTTTCTATGCATATGGCAGATTTTTTTTCATTAAATAGTGATTTGAAGCATTATATCATCCTCAACATTTTATCAAGAATTAATCGCAATGCTATGAATAAAATTGATTCTTAAAACTTTTAGTATAAATTAAAATTTGTTTTAGAAATTAAAAAAAGTATTAATCTTGGTTTGTATTATTTCAGTTAGTCTAATAACAGTGTTTTTAACTTCTTACCTATAAAATATATAACCACTGTAATAAAACATTTACATCAACCTACGTTAAAATTGTGTAATTTAAATTGAAGCTTCAAAGATTAAACATTTGAATGTTGAATTGTTACATATGTTCATAATTGTTCACTAAAGTCACCTAATGGTGTCTGCAATTACAAGTCATTATTTAGCATTTATATTTTTTAAATAAATGATATTTATATTTCTGTTGTAAAAAAATAAATCTTACATTTTTTTAGGAAGAAAAAAAAAGATTTGATTTAAAAATGCGTTTCTAAGCTAGTAATTTTTCTGTATAAATTTAATCAATCTGAATTAATGAATTTTTTATCAAAATTATAGAAAAATATCTAAATTCAAAATTTAAATTGAATGTTAAAAAAATGTTTATCTATTAAAAATTTTATAAATAATGAAAAAACACAACTGAATTATTGAAGCTTAGTTTATTTTATCAAAAATAGTTCTATTTAATGGTATAATTCAATCTGTAATTATTAAAAATCTACGCATGTTTAAAATATTTGATACAGATGAAAGTTATTTCCAATTACATTTATTATTTTTCATAATGGATTTATTAGAAGAAAAAAAAATTTTTCTAAAATATTATAATAGAGGCGAGGTCAAAAAGTCATTTCTAAATATATTAATTCTAAATAGGCTAAGCTGAATTAGAGAAGCTAAGTTATCTCTTATTAAAAATTTTTCAATTGATGACAATTTAGTCAAAATTCTTAAATGTTTACATCAACAAAAGAAAAGAAAAATGCGTCCGTTTACTTATTCATATTATTGTTAATAAAGCGAAAGAACCTCAAAGCATACTTTATAATCAGCCTGACCGCTCTAGATGACCCTAATGTGACGCTACGAACCAAATCTCCCAAGCATTACAATGCAAAGGTGTGTAAGGAGAATGATTCGGTTCCAGTTAAAAAGAAAAGAGAAATAAGAATTGGAAAAAAAAAGAAAATAAATAAGATTGTATAATAATAAAAATAAAATAAAAAATGATCCTTCAGTTCGCGAGCCAAGACGCAAAACTGGTTTTTCTGAAGTTAGAGAATGCAATTGAAAGGAGAAAAAAAAGGAAAGAAATAAAATATCTAAAATGAAATCCAAAGTAAAGTATGTGTATGTGTTGTAATGTCGGAGGGTGGTTTGAAACTAGCGCCCTGGCCGGCTGCCAGATTCAGTGACCTGGTCTCGGGGGAGGAGAGGGAGGGAAGGGGGGATGAGTTGGAATTGAAGTGAATCAAGCAGCGTGTGTGAATGTGGGGACGGGAAAGGGGAGGGGCCGACCGACAATTGAACCCTATTATGAATAGATCATTACACAACATGTTCTGAATGAAATGTGTGACTTTGTGAGGCTTTGATCTAATAATTTTTAAAGGCTGCTTTAATTTTTATTGGTTTTAGAATTTTCCTTTGTAAATAAAATTAGAGCAATCTCCCACTTTTTTTGTAAATATTTTTTGTTACATGATGTTAACTTAATTACAATTTTTTTGAAATAATGTCTTATTAAAATAAACTCAAACTAAACATCTAAGAGTGATTTATAAAATAGTATAAATGAACCATTCAATTATTTAAAAATTCTTTTCTAGTTAGTGGTCATGTTTTTGTTATTGTTTTCAATAAAAAAATATTGACTATAGTTATACTCTCCAGACTAAGGCATAATTTGATTTGATGAAATTAAGCTTAAACATTATTTAAATATTGTTGAAGACTTGTTTTTATTGGAACATTAAAAAATATAATAATATGAATAAAAAACGATACAGAAAAGAAATATTTTAATTACCAAAAAAGGTGTTATTTTATAGAAATCTTATTTTTATAGAAAACTATTTTCGTGGTAAAATGAACATGTTCTTAAACTCTTTCATTAAAGGAAATTCGAAAGTACGTTGACTTCGTTATTTCTTTAAAGATTTCGCTGATAAATACTACTCTATTAAAAAAGAAATTTCCAACCATAATATCGTTCATATTTACTGTTATCATTATTTGATACTCAGTCAATTATACGATACCCTTGGTTTATCTTAAACACAATCTTGATTCATTTTAACACGTCATTATAATTGCATCAAATTTGCACCATGTCTAATATTATAAGTTAAGTGTAAAATCATTTTGAGATGGTGCTGTGTTAAACTGAAAATTAAAGTTATTGGAATCTTTTAGCGATTTATTAATCCAATAAATGTACATTTTTAGACTGAAATTTTGTCATACATAAAATACTATATTTTGTCAGTATATTTATCTTATTTTGAATTTTGTTTATCAATTTATTTGCTATGTTTTTATTGAAATATTCCTGTTTTTATCTTCAATCTTTTTTTCTACTTTTAACTGCACTAATTTTCTTCTGCACCTTTCCCAAGCTCTTTGCATGACTTGCTCTAAAGGATTGTATTTTGATAGTTTAATTTTCAAAACCAAAATGACGATATTATTTATAATAATATTTTGTTTTATATTTAAACTGCAAATAAAAAATAGTATATAATTTCAGTGCAGTATACTTTAAGGAATAATTACTTTTTTAAAAATATTCTGTTCCATGGAGAAGAGAAAAAAAAAAGTCTAATATACTTTAATTTATAAATGAATAGAATAACTAATTTTTTATCTATTTTCTGCAATCCTTTATTGTAACCAATCACCACTAACCTCCTAACTCCTTTTTCGAAGAGGTGCAGATTGTAATTAATGCTGTCCTTTTTTTAAATCTGTAGCTATTGTTTTAGTGACCCAACAATGGCGCCAATGGCATCCACTATGGGTTGGCAACAGGCACCGGGACAGGGACCCCCTCCTGCGCAGGGTCCCCAACAGCAACAACTCTCTGTGGTTACGACGGTGTGGGGTGTTACGACGAGTACACAAAGTGGGCCCATGGCACATAACTCATACGGAGGCACCAACACAACCATGGCGCAAACACCATATTCAAGTGGAGTACAACAAAATTCCTATCCTGGAGCAATGACACCCAAGTCCTATCCACCTCCTGTCATGAACACAAGGCAAAATGGTCCTGGTTATAATGGGTAAGTCATATTCATAAATTTGTTTAGACTCAATCGGAAACAATATATTAAGTTATTAAGCCACAAATTCGTTTTACTTGATAAGAAACAATATAATAATAACTTACTTAGCCTCAAATTCGTTTTAACTGATAAGAAACTACTATAATAATAATCTACTTATCCACGAATTCGTTTTATTTGTTAAGAAACAATATAATAACTTACTTAGCCACAAATTCGTCTAACTGATAAGAAACTACTATAATAATAATCTACGTATCCACGAATTCGTTTTATTTGATAAAAACATTATAATAACTTACTTAGCCACAAATTCGTTTTACTTGATAAGAAACAATATAATAATAACTTACTTAGCCACAAATTCGTTTTAATTGATAAGAAACAATATAATAATGACATATTTAGCCATAAATTCGTTTTAACTGATTAGAAACAATATTATCTTTTACCTAAATTAACGAATTTGACTCGACCAGATTTAATATTAACCTATTATTAAAAGTATAATAAGTGAAATAAAATTTGAAATATTGTTTTGCATTCTCCGTAGTTTCTGAAAGGCAAACCATTCAGGGGTACCAGTTCACATGCAGTCTCATTATTCTTTTAAAAGATATTTAATTAATATTGTTCTGTTAATGGTTAATAGAAAGCATATTCTTCAGTTCTTACAAAACACATTGACAGTACTTGACTTATTGGGCTCAAATTTTGACTTTAATGACCGTCTCCCTTGATCAAAGCCAATTTTAATAGACATCCAAGTACCGTAAACAGTTTCAATGGTAATATTCGCGGACTACATAAAAACGCGCGGACGACAGGTTGAAAATACCTGCTTTACACAATTTTTCACGTTACTAAGGCCATATTTCCATTAATTTCTCCTCTTTTTCGTGTAAATTTCTCGTCCTATTCTTGCAACTTTTAACACGATTTTTTAAAAAGTGATATTCCTTATGTTGTTAAAAGAGTAAAAATGCTCTTTTCAGTTGAATGCTGGTTTCACGGCCTCATGACAGGAAAAGCATATGATTTGTCCTTTTTCGCATCGTGCAATTAAGGGGATGCTTTACCGCTGGAGAAATGCTTCATGACGATTTCTCCTTTCATATGAACAAGTAATTTAAAATATAGATAAAGCTAGTTCGTAAAGTTTCAAATGCTAATTTTACTTTTTAATTAAAAATGTAAACTAATTGCAATGAAATTACTTATTGTTACGCTTTTGAGATGTCATCCTTCAATAATTTATTTGCATTTTGATATTTAGAAATAATTTTTTTCAGTATTCACTTTTCTTTTAAATATTTAAGTTTAATATTCCAATACAGATGATGCAGAATGTACAACTATTTAAAAACAGTTCCATTTAACATAGAATAACAGTTGCAAACGATCTTACTTAAATTTATTAATTTAAAATACTAATTTTTTTAAAACTATGCCGAGATACTATAAAATTTTCCGCTTCTATATAACTGGAGTTAAAACAGCTTCAAACGACCTTATTAAATTCAGCTTCAAACGATCTTATTAAATTTATTATTTCAAATTATTAATTTTCGCTTAGAACTATCAATCGTTCTGTAATTAAGATGAAAGCGACAATAGCGTATAACATTGTTTCATTTTATTTTATTTTTTCGTCATAAATTCACTGCACTTGAACCTCATAAGTTCATAGAAACCGATTGGTTGTTATACTTATTCATAGTAAATCTGTTTTTTGTCTGAATGAGTGAGACATTTGAATAAATTAGCGCACGCTGTCTTCTGGGAAATATTGAAACCTTTGGCGAGACGCATCACTCCCTTTCGGCGAAATCTGAACATGCGACGAAGTAAATAGACCGCATCTCAGATTTAAAAATAAAATGAAAACTATGGTATTTAGCTGTTGCGCCAATAGCCACGGAAAATTATTACTTCTTTTTTATAAAGATTCACAATTTGACATGGACTTCAGTCGTCAAATTCTTACCTCGTGAAGTAGCTGTTGCGAAGTGTTTTTCCTATAAAAACAAATGATAATTTCGAGTATCTCCTAGCTGGTAGTTGTTTGCGAGGTGTTCTTCCTTGAAAACAATTGATAATTGGAACTTGCTGTCCCTTAAAAGGTTTATGTTCGGCTCGGCCTCTAGCCATGCTTTCTAACTAAATAATTTATTAAACACTAAATGAGCGTAGGAAATTTCATAGCTGTTTTTAAAACTAATTTCAATTCACTTTTTAAAAAAATGTGTGAACTATAACTTAAAATTTTAAAATGTAATGGAACCGGTGTCAAAAGATTTTAAATTAATCGGTGTCTCTTTTTAAGCAAAACATCTTTTAACCAAAACATGTATTAAACAAATGTAGTAAAAAAAAAAAGATTTTAGTGATTCCTGTTGAGAAGAAATAATAAGGAAGTTATGCTATTTTTTGGAAGCTGAAGATTTTTTTTTTTTTTTACCTCTAGGTTCTAAGTTGATGTATTGCTCTCTCTGAACTTTAGTTGTGAACGTAAATATTTAGCTTATACGCTGTCGATGTTATGCATTTATTTTTGACCAATAAGGATAAGACCAATAAAGGTTCTTTTTTAAATTAGGAGCAGTTGCTGAATTAGATTTCTGAAACCCAAAATAGGCGTAATATTCACATCTTTAGTGGGAAAAAAAAAAATTTGATGATTTAAAATGCTATTAAAAAAGTTTTAAAACCTTTAAATAATTTTTAAAGGTTTTTAAACTTTTTTAGTAGCATTTTAAATCATCTAATCTTTTTAAAAAAAAATTGAAACAAAATGTGAAGTTAATTTTTTGAGCATTTAGTCCAAAATCTGTATTTTTTTTTTTTTTTTTCGTAATTCACTGATTTTGCATGAAGATATTATTTAGCATAAAATCCTTATCTTAATATTATGTAATTTGATATTTTATAAAATAATTAAAAATTCTAATTATACTTTATAAAGTTGCCAAAAAATGATTCTCATGCAATTTAAAATATTTGTATATATAGAGAGAGAAACGAAGAAAATAAAAAAATAAATAAAGAGGAATAATAAGTTTTATTTATTGTGCATAATCTGCAAGTATATAGAACTCATACAGGGTTGCCACTCTACAGGGAAAACCTGGAAAATACAGGAAATTTAAAAATCAGGGAAAATACAGGGAATTCAGATTTTTTCTTTACAAAATGGGAAAATACAGGGAATTTTGTTTCTTACTTTTGTCTTTTAAAAAATGGTGACCCCTCAAAGCGTAATCTATGGGATATTTAACCATGATATTTCAGCTATACTAAACTACATCATTTACTATAGCATTATTTAAGTATGTTCAGCTGTTTTTCTAGCAATTAAAACTAATATAAATAGTTGACCCAATATAGCTTAGCTAACACAAGAGCTCAGTAATTGTTGTTTCCTCTTAATATATCGCGTATAATATGAACAGGGAATTTTTTTCCAGATTTGAGTGGCAACCCTGTCATAAAATAAGTTAAAAATATAGAGAACGCATGGAAAAATTATTCAAATAAAATGTTCTAAAATTTTTTTGTGCATTTTTAATATATCTTTTTAATATTAATAATTCAATATTTTGTTTAAATATTTTTAGAAAAAAAGTTTTTCATAATTTTTTTTTCTTCACTTTTTCATCATTCTTTATTATATTATTTTCCAATATATATATATACAGTGAAACCCCGATTTTACGTTTTCTGTCGGACTAGCGATAAAAAACGCTCGAAGCGGAATAACGTAAAATCGGGGTTAAGAAAGATCTATGCACATTTTTAAAAATTGACACTTACCAGTCAAATTAATGGAAAAATGAGTAATCTTTACTTGGATTTCGTTTTTAGCTACAATTTCGTATACAACTTGTTCAATACTAAAAATTTTTTGCAAATTTGCTTCTTGATTTACATTTGCAAGTAAAAATTGTTTTAGAGTTTTAATGCTTTGTATCGCTTGATCAGCTGTTGGCACGTCTTCTGTCATTTCATCTTCATCGTCATCAGCATTATCGTCGGAATCAGGCATTAAATCACTTATGGAAGGGATTTCTGAAGTAATGATATCTGTCTCACAGTCGATGTATGCATCATCGACTTCCCGTAGATCCTCAACTTCAGACACATTACCTTCCCCTTCTTCCTCGAAAGTAACAGCGCCCTCCTCCTCCGATATTGAAAATCCTGCTTTATTGAATCCATTGATAATGCACTTTCGGACGACACTGTCCCAAGCTGAAGATATCAAATTAAGAACCTCAAGAACATGAATTTTTGCCTTAGAAGCATCCTGAAAGTCACCAGAATCAAGAAACAGAGATTTTCTATTTTCTAACCAGTTGCTTCCGGTAACTCTTTTTAAATGATCGTAAAATTCCTAAATCCAGTGGTTGAAGTTTGCTCGTACAGTTAGCTGGAAAAANAATTACGGTAAAATAACAGCAGCAATCAGTCCCATCCAATTAACAGGAATAGAGAAAATATTGAGTTGTCAACGTTAGGACTCGAACACCCTTTCTGTGGGTTATGAGATTGACAGATTAGTCGGTCTGCTATGGTATGCGCGCAGTTTCAAGGAGCGAAGTGGCTTCATTAGGTGGGTTTAGTTGGTGCGTTAAAATTCTGGTGTTTTAACCGTATTAAGTGATAACAGTTTTTCACAGTTAACAGTTTGATTACCATCTTCATTACTTAACTGTTTTGTTTGAATATCATAAAATAACAATTAAATAAACTGTCATATAATAATTTTTTCTGAGAAATTTCTATCATTCTCAGAATCATTTTCTATCATTTTCTTTTTCGCAGGAGCTAAATTAAGCATGCGAAGAATTTTTTTGGAAGAAATTTGGAAAAGTCTTTTTCAGAACGATTTTTTGCTGCTTTAAAGGAAAACGAAAACATTGTTTATCATAATTCGAAATTACTTTGGATAACCTGAATAACAAAAATGTGTTTGGAAGGGAGAGCAAAACATGATAAGCAGCTACTTCTGACTTTACATGCAAAGGCTTAAAGAAAGTAAATTTAGATAAGGTATTTATTATTTTTGCCGACAATTTATATTTTAAATGTTTTAAGTTTTGAAAAGACTGCATATCTATAAATTTGTATCTTTGAATTGAATGTTATAAAAAGGAACAAAAATGTATATTGCAAAGTTATGATGACTGGTGACTTTTATATGTATAGTTTAGAAGAACTCAAACAGTTTCCCTAAATATATATATATATATATATTTAAAAAACGGAGTAATGCGAACATTCTGTTTATTTGATTATTTTTATTTTTGCCACAAGATGAACCTTTTTCTATTGTTTCCATGTCGTACGTTCCACTGAACTCGAAACCTTATTGAGGGACTTTCCCGATTCCGCCGCGCGTCACTATGTTTTCAGGTTTGTCAGTTAGTAAAATGTAGGACAAATATTTAGTGCCATCGGTAAATAACGCTGCCCAACGTGCAAAAGTAATTTATCTCTTAAATATATATTAAGATCCCTGCTTTAATCATTTAATATGCTGTTTGTAATCGAAGCAATTTTAATATGGCTTGCAGAGTGTCATTTATAAAAAATAAAAATAAAATATTTAAAAATCAACTCATTTTAGCTATCGCTTTAAAACCAATATTTATTCTTTTATAAAAGTAAATACATTAAAGATATTTCAATCGATTTATAAATGCGGTGCAAGGATTTCATAAATATATTTAATTACTTTTTTCTTTTTAATTTAATATTTGTATAAAAGAGTCGTTATATAAAAATATTACATCTGAATAAAACTAACGATTTATACGATTAAAATGTTGATCTTATATTTTTATATCATCTATACATATAAATATTACATCTAAATTTTAATAGTTAAAGTCGTTAGTTTTTATATTATGTATGTATTTATTTATTTATTCAATTTCTCTTTTAACTTGGTGGGAAATGCTTACTTATACACAATTTATTCCCCTCTCTTCTCCGCAAGGATGAAAGATATAACTTTCTAAAGTATTGAAGAACAATTTACTAAATAATTTCTTATTAAGTAATTGTTTATTATGTTATTAAAATTTGAAGGGTTAGTTGTGACGAAATGTTCTCCTAAATTAAGGAAATGGAATTAAAATCTCTTGCGGATCAAAATTATTTTCACCTTTAATGGTAACATAATATTAATTATAACTGAAATAAACCGAACAGCTATTTATTGATAAGGATGAATTTTAGTCTTTGTTCATTTTGTAAAGGTGTAAACTCTTAAAAAACTATGTTTTAATTTTTGAGTCACAATTTACCGAAATGAAAACTAAGATAACTTAAATTATTATTACCAAGTAAGGGAATGTTACATATCGTATGATGATAAACATTTTCATTATAAAGTTGACCCACATAGAACACGTTAGGACCCCTAGGCACGGTAGAGCCCCCTATCAATTTTGACAAAAACCATTTAGTTAATTTTTGCCGCAAAGTAATCTTTAAAATTATAAATATTTGTCATTTATTTTGTTCTATGTCAAATTTTACTATAAACAGAGGGGGGAAAATCTTTATTGATAATTTATCGAAAAGCTTATNTGCGGTTAAAAAGAACGAAAACTGAAAAAAACTATTGAGGAGTAGAAAAACAACGCACGTGTGATGTAGCAACATCACATCCTCTGTTAGTTTAAAAAAAAGTTATGTATAAGCAGCATATCAATAAGTTTGAAAGTAAAAATAAGATAAAAAGATGAGAAAATTGAAATATTTAAATTGAATTGCAATTTACTTGAGAGTAAAAGATGTTAAGAAAAATATAATTTTGACACGAATTCAGCGAAATTCATAAATTCAATAAAAAAAAAAATGCAATTATACGATCAAATGATCAACTAATAGTTAAGTTTATCTTCGCAGCTGGGCGCTCTCTACAATAGGTCGAGATAGGATTTTGTAGCGCTTTTTATGTGCTCTAAAGTTGAAGCTAATCATATAAGTTGATTCACCATGAAGCTCCTGAAATACTTGTGTGGGTTTAATTTGAAAAGCTAAATGTTGTCGCATCGAATTATAGATTTGAATGAAATCTAACATAATTGCTGTTCTTACCTTAAATGTTTTGTTTTACCTCACTCTCCTAAAATATCGAATGTAAAAGATAAGTGGATTAATCTGAACTCATTATTACAAATGGTCTCTTTCAATTATTCCCCCTTCTCCCAAGTTTATATCAAAAGGAATCTTTTGACTCTTCCATGTCGTTGTTCCACTTTCTTTATTGGCTTTTCTTATTTCAGCCTCTTTATGCTCTGTTTTTCATTTTTGTTCTTTCCTCATTTCATTGTCTATTTTTTTTTCTCCTTTTGGGTGATATCAGGAAATGTGTAAGTGGAATTCGATGTATTTTAAGCATTAATTAAAGCGTCGAAGTTCCGCGTGGGAAATGAAACCATGTGACATCTAAATTGTGAAACTTCGTCAACTGATTACTTACTACAGAAATTTCGTAAAAGTTTTTCAATTTTGCTTTCATTTAAATGCAACTTCATAAGCAGAAAATTATAAAACTATTATAAATGCTTATTATTTGTTGGTTTCAAAGCGAATTGAATCTGGTTAGTATCTTGAATGTTCGGAAACGAACTCTGACTGAAGAAAACGATTAAAAAAAATTTTACTGAATGTAGAATTTAGGCTACCATTTTAATGTTAGAATTCCCATTTATTTTAAGTTTAAAAACCGTCTGATATTAATTAATCTATTTGTGCACTTATATTATTTGGTTTAAGCAATAAAATCACCCTTTTAAAATAAACACGTTCGATTTTATTTATTTATTTTCATCCCTGTGTAACAGCTATTTATTTTTAACTCAAACTGTGTGTTGTTAGGTAATTTTGATATCGTTAATAAATATATGTTTTTGTGCAAACAATTTTAAAAGTATTGATTAAAAAAATTATATTTTCAATAAATTCTCTGTCTACAAGTTAAGTGCTCGATTAATTCCCATTCTATATTAAGTATTTTGATGGGTAAAAAGTTAAATTGTGATTAAATTTTATTTTAAAACCACCTGTATTTTATTAATATTTCCCTTTCTAACTTGGCGGATGAATCGGCGATTGCATATCTATATTCAAAACATCCTGAATCAGGATCTATACTTCCTGTCTATCAAGAAATATTATTTGTAAATAGATATTTGCTCTATTTTTTAATCACGTAATAATGCTTGTCAATTACAAATTAAAAACGAAAGCGCTGTTAATATTTCCTCAGAAATTATTTCTTGAATCCAAAGGTATGATTTACAGCAATTCTCAAAATATCGTCATTCTGTTATTTTTTTAATTTTTAAGACAAAAATGTAATATCTGTCAATTTATTTTACTTTTTTTTTTGTTTTTAACTAGGACTTGCGTGTAATTGAAGGAATAGCACGCAACAGATATTTCGCGTGAGTATCCGGAAATAAAAAGCATTCTAATTTATTCTCGTAAATCAAGTTTTCTGGGGTTCATATGACATTTAATTGTTGGTGTTATTTATGTGAATAGTTGAAATTTGTTTCTTTCTTAGATTTTCGACTTAAATTATTGCGTAAATTTATAACACATTTAAATATTGCGTAGAGCTTCACTATCTTACCTCGAAACTTGTGTCATATATTTCAATTAAATTAAATCATAAAAATTTAACGTTATTTTCTCTGTTAACTCTAACTTACGTTACACCTTTTTATTTTATTAAATTCTGTTTATACCTAACATAAGATGTATTGTAATTAAATTATTTTCACGAAGACATTGGAATTAGTCCATTTTTAAAGAATAAAGCCTACGAAGAAAATAATATTTAAATTGAAGCTCAACTCTCTTGTTCATAGAGTACTTAGGAGAGTTAATTTATTCAATTTTTAAGCTAAACATTAGACTAAAGAAACAATGATATTTCTTTTTATGACATACATTGTTGACGTTATGTGGTTACTGTCTGATGGTAATTTTTTTGTGATGACGTCACATTTTTGTTTTGTCATCTTTGTACGAAATTCTGAAAGTGTGTATACATCCGCTAGTTTCGTTCGATGACGCTTTATTTCGCGATATCCGTTCTTTTTCCATTGTGTGAAAAGTGCTTGTCATTTTCTACTAATGACGTTAAAACGTTGCATGTTTTCAAGCAATTTAGATAGGATTAAAGTTAAATTCATGAAAAGAAGAAAAGATAGCTTTTTTTTTACCCTATAGAACAACAGGACACTAGATCTTAAATTTTTTTTTTTTTTTTTGCACTCAACTATGCACATACAAGATACTTAATGTACTTAGTTAAAAAAAATTACTAAATTATTTACTTAAATGCTTTTTTTTTTGTAGTTGTATCT